>NC_056467.1:25487953-25822953 GCF_008729295.1 Plectropomus leopardus
CAAAACCAACTATGACCATCTGCTGTCAGCATTTACAAAAAATAACTCTCAGCTCAACCAAACAGCTTTCACCACAACCAACAACTGAGCTTTCCAGACAGCTTAGGGTTTTATGGCTTACGAGCACAGTCACTTTTAATGAGGCACAGCTATAGTCCAAATACACATTAGATATTGTCTCTGGCTAATTTGAGCGTGTATCTAGCTATCTTAAGGCAAAATCCCACTCAGAAATCTCATAGTTGCTGGATAGGTCAATTATCATCTATGAATGTCAAAAAAATTGTCCCTGAGGCCCATCCTTACCAATTCAAAATACATGACGGAGCCTATAATTGCTTTCTCCCTCTCTTTACGTTAAGATCCTGAGTCCAGTTCTGTACATAATGCACAGACAGGAGGTTGATACTGATCTCAAAAGCCAAAAAGTGTACAGTAGATCAGGAAATATTGAGCTTTTTCATTACTCCTTTCCTCCCTCAAGACATGTTTGAAATATTAATAAGCTATTTTGTTTCACATGGTTTTCAACCATAATAGCACACCACTGCTACTTGCGGTGGCTTTCGTTTTAGCTTTCTGCTCTCCCCAGCACTGCTTTCTCTTGGTTGACCGGTGAAAGAGTGCTTATACAGATTGCTTTATTTGTATACGTAGCTAGCAGTGGCTGGCATAGCATTAATGGATATAAAATATGCAACAGAGAATGTGAAGTGGATGCCACACCAGATGGAGGGTTGCCATCTTGTGAAGACCGTGCTGTGTTATCTATGCCTGCCATGGTGGTCAAGCAATGGTATTTGAACAAATCACGATAAACCATATAGATCCACATGACCCATACGACCTGGCAGCCCAAAGGTGGATTACAGACCCCGATGTGCTACCTCCACTTGCATACCCTGATGGTGTAAACGATCTAGTTTTTGACATGAATGCATATATTTTGGAAATAGAGATAACAGAGTGCGTACCTCACAAGAAGGCGTCCTTGTCTCCTTTGACATATTGAGCCTTCGCATTCTCTATATCTGCTATGATGAGGTTTTTGGTAGGCAATGGAGGGAAGCTCCAAGGTCAGATTTAAATTTTAAAAATTGCATTGCACTGTATGCACTTGCATTGTATTGCACACAATATGTTTAAGATAAGGCCTTTTAGGGAAGGTAAACATAAGAAAAACATATTTTTGAATGGAGGGGGACTTTAACAGTTTACTATTAAAAGTTTTGTCATGGTGGCAGAGTGAATTGTTTGTTTTCAGACTATCATGATTACTCAGAACAACAACACAAATGAGTTCCTAGAGGAAGGTAATTAGTGTCTCGTGTGAATAAGGTGAGCACATGTGAGGTGTGTCTTTGTACCTTAGTGATTACTCATGTCAAAACAGTCTTATGCAATGTTGTTTTCCTGAGAATGTTCATGTAACAAACACCGTGCTTCACATATACAGCATCTTCTGTTTGCCCAACTCTATTTTTAAGAACATCAACTTTTTAATCTGTTATTTTTACATGGATTTACATCTAAATTATGTTCCACAGAATTTGGGAAATGCAAACCATTACAGTGTGGCTAATCTTTATAAACAGATGAATGCAGACAGATACAGACAGATTAAAAACAACAAAAAATTTTACAAAGCTAAATTGTCATCAGATAATAGCCTGTGAATTCCAAAATTGCATTTTGGCCAATGCATTCTGCCTCATCACAACACAGACTCATCATCTGACTGGTTAACAGTACTTGGACATCAAACAAATAGAAGACGGAAAGCAAAACATTACGATGCCAAAATTGTAATGATTGTGATGATTGTGCACAGATATGAGTTTATAGAGATGTGTTTATTTAAACAGCCTCACATGAAATATTCTGACTTCTGATAATGGGCAGCAGTAGTTCTTAAGGTAGGAAACTACAAGACCATGGAAGACTCTAAACATGATCAGTCAAATCTTAAACTAGAATGTGAAAGCCAGACTAAAGAAGTCAAAATTGTTGTTATATTAAAACTTGAACGTCAAAACACAAAGCCTGGTTCATAAAAAGGCCTAAATTATGGAGGGCATATTTAACAGAAGAGCAAAGGGTACCAAGACTTTCTATCAGAAAGATGTTGCTTTCTAGAAAAGCAACAAACCGAATATTTAAGAAGCTGTAACAAGCAAATCTTTGACATTTCTAATAGATAAATAACTGTTGTCATTGGCTCATTGAGGGCAAAAATCCATCCACTTTCCAATTTGTTTCATCTATAAAAAGGTGAAAATCTTGATGAAAGGCTTCATGCTGCCTACTTTTGCATCAAAAAATGTATAAACATTTCATTTTTATCATTTGCTTGCAATGTTATGCTGTAAAGCTATCCACTCAGGTCAAACATGTGCTTTTATGCTGGGAGACAACTATTAAACACTGGGGACAGTAATACTCCCTCCTCAGTATCAATATAGGTACACATTGGGGGTTTGTTGAAGTGCAGTCTTTAACTCCTGTGGGATCTCTAATCCATTAGTATTATTAAATTAATTGTTCTTCCAGCCTACCATCATGAAGCATACACATTATTTCCCCTCTGACCAATTTAATGCTAATTAAATGCATTAATTAATGCCATGTTAATTAGTCATATAAAATGGGATATTAACAATAACTGAGACATACTAAGAGACACAAATTACTCTATTAATGTACTAATATCATATCTTACTTTATGTTTGTCTTGAGAGTAACTAATGGATGTCTTTCAACCTGATGAAAATCTGTTGGTGATCCATAGACAAAAAAAAAAAATGGATGGACCATCGTCACAGGGAATACTGTCCAAAGTCTTTAAGAGCTGGATTGGCAGGTGAATTAGCAGCATATACTGCCAAACAGTTGGAGAAAGGTGAGCATAAAAGGGTGAGTGCATGAAATTCTCTCAAGTCTTATAATAAGGGTTAGTCAGACTTAGTTTATTAATTCTATTTTAATACATGACAGTAATTATTATAAACTGGCTGGCAGTGCAAATACAATGAAATAAGCATAAGATAAATATTGCCATATAGTTGCTATTGCTACTAAATGTTTGACATTATGTTAATGATGTTGCACTTTGATCATTTGCACTATTATTTATTGTTATTGTTTATTGTATGTGGCCTTAACAGGTTCGGGTATATAAACATTTCACTGTGCATTGTACTTGTGTGATCATGTATGTCACAAGTAAACTTGAAACTTGAAAGTGTTTTTTGTCTGATGTGTTGAATCACAGCCTGCCGTTTTCCTTTTCAGCGTGTTTAGATGATCTCTAGTCCATCATGCCCGAGGGAAATCAGAGCATGATAACGGAATTCATCCTCACTGGATTCCCAGGACTTCATCCACAGTACCAACACCTTGCCTCAGCAGTACTGTTCTTAGTTTATTTTTTAACTGTGACAGGCAATGTCATATTTCTTTTTTTATTTGCAACCGACCGCAGCCTTCATAAACCGATGTACTACATCATTTTAAATCTGAGTGTATGTGACCTTCTCTTTAGCACAACCACTTTACCTAAGATCATCAGTAAGTATTGGTTTCAGTCAGGGAGCATTTCTTTCACCGCTTGCTTTGTTCAAATGTACTTTGTCCACTATCTTGGCACAGTGAATTCCTACATCCTGTTCCTCATGGCTTTAGATAGGTATTTGGCGATCTGCCATCCTCTCAGATATCACCTCATTCTTAAAAACTCCACAATCCTCATTCTCAGTATTACCGCATGGGTTGTTGCCAAGGCACCCTCTTTAATGTTAGTAATTCGGGCCTACCCTCTTCCTTACTGTGCCTCAAACATAATCAACCACTGCTACTGTGATCATATTGGTATAACGATGCTAGCATGCACCAACAGGGCCCCTTATGGTTTTCCTGCTTTTGTGTTGGCAATGATTATGTTACTCGGACCTCTGTCATTCATCATTTTCTCATATTGCTCTATTATTATTGCAGTATTCAAGATAGCAAATTTACAAAGTCGCATGAAGTCTCTGTCCACTTGTAGCACTCAACTGATTATAATCTCGCTCTATTATTTACCCAGATGTTTTGTATATTTAGCAAGCAATGTTGGTATTAAATTTAGTGCTGATATGAGAATAGTAATCATCATGCTGTACAGCCTTTGCCCCCCCATGATTAATCCACTTTTATACTGCTTAAGAGCTAAAGATATGAGAGAAAGCTTACAGAAGCATTTCAAGAAAAAGGCTGCTCCACAAAAAGCACAAGTTTCAGCTATCAGTGACTAACAAACCAAGACATTATTTAATGTTTTATTTCTTATGAGCCATCTCTCTTTGTTAGGATTGGAAAGGTTTATAAAAAAATAATAATAATTGTAGACAAAGCCAATGCTATGACAATGTTTGCTATTTTTTTTAAACATATTTTAGTTTAATTAGGGAGACAAGACAAAAGGCTTCCTTTATCTGCTATACTGAAATTTATAGACTGAAACCGGCCTTTGCTATGTTTATGTAAAAGAAATAATACCATGTATATCATTATCGCAATGGTGTTTTGTGATGTCTGTTGCAGGGCAAAGAGAAAAAGTATAAAATAGGAATGGTTATCGTTCTTATTCATCAAATCAAATACAGTAGAAACCTGTCAAATTGTCATATAAATTAGAGTCAGTTGTGTCATGCATTTTACTATCAGAGAGCACAACCTGCACAAATATATTTTAAACTTGATTTAAATTATTTGAAATAATCTTTCAATCTTTGCATTTCTTGTCTGTATTTTTGCTAGGTTTAATGGTGATTTTTATTTATTTATTTTTTTAAATCATTTAGTAATTAGTTTTACCTTTTATATATTATCTCTTTACTCCTTTATTGTAAATATGTTTCCTTTTATTGTATTTTATATTTTTTTGCTCTGTAAAGCACTTTGAAGTGCCCTGTGGTACTAAATGTGCTCTACAAATAAAGCTGCCGTGCCTTGTCCTAGGTTTTACTGGAAGAAGTAAAAGTGAAAAATATCACAGATTCACTTGGTTTAAAAACCAATCTGTCTCTTTCACAGAATGTCTTTACAGCCAACTCAGCTAATCACGCAGCTGTGCCAGGTATGCCACAAAAACTAAGCCACATTTTCTCAACACTGGCCCAATAGTGGCCAAGAAGCGGTGGCATTGTCTATCAGAGTCCGAATGTCAGTATCAAATTAGATAATATTTCACTAAGGTAGAGGAGAGCGGATTTCTTAATCAGTTTTTTGTAATGGAGACCACTAATACGACACAGCCTATAAGATTGAAAGACAGCAGTACAGAGGAATCCGGCATCCAATATGTGTGTTCCTCCATCTAGCGGCTTCACTATAACTGCGGTGGCAACTGACTGCTGCCTGCTGACAGTGACAGCCGTAGATAAGCAATAAGGTCATAGCATTATGGATTGGTGACATTACACAGTGGCCCCCAGTTATTGATGAAGGTACTTGATGTGGATGCCGATTTTAACGTTATTCAAATCTGCATATGAAATATAATCAGGTGATGAAGTACAGTAATGTAATGTTACTAAAGTAACTGTACTAGCTAATGTTAGCTTGCACAATCAATAGAGTTGCATTACTTATGCTGTTGTTATTGGGAATGAAGTACTTTCTCTTAACATTCTTGATCCACTTCTGGTGAACACGGATTCGTGTATGAGAGAGGCAGTCTGAAAGGTGCCCTTAACTGCTTGGGCTAATGTGTTTGACTGAAAGAATCAATGGCAAAAAAAATTCTGTGGTTAGAGAAAGGTGTGCATGTTACTGATAAATCATTGTTTTACAATACTGTAGCTCAGATGAAATCATGAAGTGAGAGCAAACAATGTGTGAAAGATGTTGTTATATGCACAAATTACAATTTTACCCATTTACAAGTTTGTTTACATTTTTTAATTTCAAATTGTTATTTCTTTTCCTAAAATGATGTAATGTGTAAAGAAACACACACACACACACACACACACACACACACACACACACACACACACACACACACCCACCCTCAAGTGTCATTACATCATTCACTACTAAGAATTTATAAGACGGCATGTAGAATCCACTTTGGACTGGGATACACTGAAACCTTGAAAGGTAAAAGAACAACACCTCAATCAGGCTAATCAATAATAGATGATGTCTGAATAATGACTGATGCCCAATTTCAAGCTTGCAAATTTCTTTTTTAGAGAGCATTTATTCTGACATTCTAACACATAAATTATTATGATTAGTACAAACACAACAATAAAAGACTTTGTGATACTTGGATTCCCAGGACTCGACCCAACATATTATGGACCTGTATCTACTCTTCTTTTCTTCACCTACTTGGCTATTCTTGTTGGAAATATTTTTATTTTAGTTTTTGTTGGAGTTGAGAGGACTCTGTATAAACCAACGTATCTGGTGTTCTGTCATCTGGCAATGAATGATTTGTTATTTGGGACAGTGACCTTACCGAAAATAATATCCAGATATTGGTGGGATGATAAGATAACATCTTTTGCTGCCTGCTTCACTCAGATGTATTTTGTTCATTCCCTTGGAGCAATTCATTCTCTCCTCCTGCTGATTATGGCTCTTGATCGTTTTATTGCCATTTGTTTTCCTTTAAAATATCCTGTTCTCATTTCAAACAAGATTATTTCTTTGTCTTGCGGGTTGTCATGGATTGGGACATTTCTTAGGATGATGGGAATTGCATTGCATGCCCTGACTTTGCCTTATTGTGACTCTAACATCATTGTGCAATGTTATTGCGACCACATTTCAATTACTAACATGGCATGTGGTGGAGATGTGAAATATGTTAAGACTGTTGCTGTTACTTTTGCAATGTTTAGTCTCTTGCTTCCAATTTCATTTATACTTTTTTCCTATATTTCCATCTTTGTGGTTGTTTTGAGAATGCAAAACAAGGAGGGACGATACAAAACCTTATCAACTTGTACACCACAGTTATTTATCTCTTGCCTCTATTACCTGCCGAGATGTTTTGTTTATCTAGCTCATAATACAGGATTCACTTTCAGTCCTGACATCCGCATTTTATTGGTACTGTTGTACAGTCTTATTCCTTGTGCAGTTAATCCAATCATATATTGCTTTAAAACCAAAGATATAAAAGATATTTTGATGAAGAGACTGAAAAATGTTAAAGTTGGAATTAAGTAAGTTTCAGAGTAATACGTACATACAGTGTAAAAAATATGGGCATTCAGTTCTTTCCATATTTGCCATCTAAGCCAGTTACATTTTACAGTAATTGAGATTGAAAGGTTAGGCTATATGTAATAGTAAATAATAATAAGCGCTTGTTTAATGACTGTTTAGCCTACATTTCGCAGTACTGCCAAATAATTAAAATGCAGTTTTTTGCATTTTCTGTTGAAGACCTGTAAAAAGTTTTAATCTACAGTAATATGTAAATGTGAGAAAGTGACACAATGAATGTCATTCAAATAAAACAAAAATGTAATATACAAAATACCAGTGCCTTACTTTTGTTTCACATTTACTGAATGCCTTTTACATGTTGATGCATTTTAATGAGCCTGATTAAAATGTACAAATAATGTTTTTAAAAAAAAATTGTTTCACTTTATTGTACATTATTATTTTCAACAAAATTAAAGCAAACTGACCTGTATCACGATGCACAAAAGCAAGACCAAAAAAAAAAAAAAACCATCAATTTACCAGCATGTATTTTCACCATGAGCCTTCTTTGCTGTAAGTGTTAAGTGTGCAAAGAATGGATGGCATCTATTCTTTTTTTTTTTCATCTGTTTTATCTGAACCCTGAACAAACAAAAGTTTGTTTTATCATTTAAAAGTGTCTTTCCTGCAAATTGCTCTTTCTGCCTTTTGCAGTTTTTAACAATCCAAGACGATGAGACTTAAGAGGAGAGGAGTGTGTGTTCAGAATTTGGCCAAGGTTTGTGAGAGGATGAACAGGGACGGTCATTTTCTTGTCTTTTGGCAAAGGCATACATCAAACTGAACAACAGCTGCTCAATTTCTTTAGAGTGAATCAGGTTACCGTTTTACATGACATCGTTGTGCTCATATATTGACAATATGCATTGTATTATACTGAGTATAGGTACAGTATATTCCAATTCATTTATTTTTTTATCAAAATGCCGAAGTGCTAAAATGTTACTGTCTATCCCAATAGTAGTTATCCATTGATTAGAAAGTAGGAAATTAACAGAAAAATCAACTATAATGCTACAGCGTTTTAGAAAGCCAAAATATGGGACTTAAATCAACTCAGTCTACAAAATACCCAGTGCAGTGTGTTGTTGGCCCATTTGTTTAAGGTTAGGAGAAAGATTAAGGTTGTGATAGAATATAACCTCATTCCTACTCATCTTATTTTGACCCCAGTGGCAGCCTTGCACAATGTGTGTTGATGTACTGGATCAGCAGTAGTGTTAATTTTGGCAGCGATTTTAGATTTAGTCATAGTCTTGAGACAAAAATGCTTATTAGTGTTAATCACATTTTAGTCATTTTCATCCCTCATAGCTTTAGTGTAGTTTTAGTTGATGAAAACTCAAAACGTTTTCGTCAATGACATTTTAGTCATGATGTTTTTCAAACTAGTCCATTGGGCTCACACAGGTCCCAGAAATTACAATCAAGGTGACAGGAAGAATAAAAAAAATATTTTGAAATAATTTAGATAAAATAGGTCTAAAATTTAATTTGAAAAGCTCTAAACCTCTCTATTTCTGGCCTCAAACACCACAGATAACTAATATGAGACAACTGGGATTTGTACCCAGGTTCATTCTGAACTCTGACACATTGTTCAAACTGTCAGGAGGTAGAAAAATAACTTCATTTCAGCCTAAATTCTTTGTGAATCTGCAACATGTTTGTCTGAAACTCATGTCCTCTCACAGAGTTGGTGTTTAAATCTAAAATTTCGACTGTCAGTGAAAACTGCACTGACTTCAGACTGTTTTTGTTGACCAATCTTAGATTTTTATTACACCATAAAAACAACAAAAAGTTTTTTTTATTCACACTGTTATTAGTTCAACCTAAGTTTAATCTAGACATTACTGTCTGCATTGTTGTGATATGTTCAAGTTAAATTTGTTGGAACATGGCTCTTTGACTGACATTATGATCCTTTGAGAATATGTTAGATCAAGAATAATAAAAGGCTGATTATCATCTGGCATCTAGACATTGCAGTGGGATTTGGATACCAAACTCCAATCCAAAGTAAGAGCTGTATTCAGACAGTGTATTGAAGAGCACACATTTTCCTGCATAAACGATTTTCAGATTTATGGCATCATTTTGAAAAATTAGGGTGTTGGATTACTATGTAAGATTATATTGTATGTTGGTTGTACATTCTGTGATTAATATTCTAAAGGTTTTATCAGTGCTTTTACTTGCAGGCCTTTATTGCATGTCTTAGTTCATGATTGCTACTGTAAACTCAAATTATGATGGCCAATTTTACAAGTGTGAGAAGCTTTTTCATCCTAGGATTCCCTGGACTTTCACCAAAGTATTATGGACCTGTGTCTGCTTTGCTCTTTTTTGTCTACCTAGCTATTGCAATAGGAAATATTTTCATTTTAGCTTTTGTGATTTATGAGAAGTCGCTGCAGAAACCAACATATCTGGTCTTCTGTCACCTGGCGCTGAATGACCTTACATTTGGCACTCTGACTCTCCCAAAGATCATATCAAAATACTGGTTTGGCGATGACATGATTTCATTTTATGGGTGCTTTACACAGATGTTCTTTGTTCATTATTTGGGATCAGTAACGTCTTTCATCTTGTTGGTGATGGCTCTTGATCGATTTATTGCAATATGTATCCCTCTGCGCTATCCTGTCCTGATCACAAACAACATCATATCGGTGCTCTGTGGCTTTGCCTGGTTCATACCTCTACCTTTGATGGTAGGTGTTGTGCTCCATGCCCTCACTTTACCTTTCTGTAAATCAAATGTCATCGCTCAGTGCTTCTGTGACCACATTTCTATAACAAGTCAGGCATGTGGGGACGATGTTAAAATTGTTGCAGTCACGTCTCTGTGTGTAGCCATGTTTTGTCTTTTGCTTCCTCTTGCGTTCATCTTGTTTTCCTACATCTCAATCATTGTGGGTATTCTGAAAATATTTAATGCTGCAGGTCGCAAGAGAACTTTATCAACCTGTACCCCACAGATATTTATCACTTGTCTGTTTTACCTCCCCAGATGTTTTGTTTATGTAGCTAATACTGTTGGATTCTCCTTCAGTTTCGATGTTCGTATTTTATTGATACTGTTGTACAGTCTTTTTCCTGCTGCTGTTAATCCCATCATATACTGTTTCAAGACTCAAGACATTAAGATGCTATTGATGAAGAGGCTAAAGAAAACTAAAATTGGAATAAAGATACAACTTTCATACTAATGTGAAGTTGGTGAATGAGGCAGAATGCAAACAATAAGCCAACAGCAGGTTTTATTTGTTCCAGTAAAGTATGTGACACTGACATTTTGGGCTTTACACTTAACCTCCAACTTTTATTATTACTTTGCACCAGCCATTCATTTCTCTTCTCTGCACCTTTTAGTTGAAAGGAAATATGGCAAACTGCTAATCCAAGCTAAAGCAGGGCTTGATTGGCAAAATTTGAGTTAAAGATATGATATCTATTGGTACACTACCTTTGGGTTGATGGATACAATTAATTAATTTAACTGATCAGTGAACACACAGTGTCTTGATGTACACATTTAAAAAAGGGCAAAACCTAGTCATTGTTTTTGATTATGAACATAACTTAAGTAATTAATGCCCCAAGATTTCTAAGCCATGTCTGAGCCTGTGATTAAATAAAACAGTAAACCTGTTGTAAACTTTTAGACAATAAACTTTTGTAATCACTTGTTTTTTGTATCGTTGTTTTGTTCTACCAGCTAATTAAAGAAACAACTAAGACAATATTCATGTCATATAATGTTTGAGAGGGTTAGGAGTTAGGTAGGCCGAACTTTATAAATTAAGTTTATTAACTAATGTAATTGCATTATTGTTCATTAAGACTACTTTAAACACATGTAATTATTGTATCATTTTAAAATGACACATGATGTTGCTGATGTAGACCAACAATGCTGGTGACACTGATCAGATCGACATTGTGTCTTCATGCGTTGTGTATTTGCGTGGATGTAAATATGAGAAAGGGGAGGGGAGAGACAAAAAGACAGAGAGTCTTTTAGGGCTGCACTTTATGCTCAAAATTCATATTGCCATTATTTTGACAGGATATTGCAATTAAGATACACATCCTGATTTTAACAGGAATAGTCAATTTTGCATTTTATTTTCACTGGAAATATATAAAATGATGATGATGTGACTTCACTATGAAGGATCTGCACCAAACAACTACATATGTCTGACGTATGATTTGTTGGGGTATTTCTATAGCTCCACAATGCTTAATTTATATTGGTATATTGTGACACATTTTATCATCAAATTAGGACCTGCCATGTGGATATTCCACTTGGTCACACTTGTGATTTTAATTTTATTTTAAATAACACAGCCCTAGTTTTCATGTAAGCATGCAAAGAAGTCAGTGATATTCCATAATGCACAGAGCATCTCTGTTCTTAGTTGGTGCATTATTTAATTAAAAAGTACAAGACTTTCCTTTTTTTCACTTATTTAATTGTTATGTGACTTGTTTTCAGGATCTTCAAATTAAGATTACACAATAAAAGGTGAAACTGACATGCAAAAGTGGGTTCCTAATTGCAAACAGAAAGATGAAACAATTAAAGAATGTAATGTAGAAAATGAGGCAAAATATTCTGAATAAACTGTTCCATTATGCCAAGGATCTGTTGTCCTCACACATCTAGAAGCTAAAGAGCAACATATACAAGCAGCATATAATGTATCACATTACTTTTTTTCTATGGAAGCTGTGTTTTATTGCATGTGGTTGCAACTGATGTGTGGCAATGGCACTGTCCTATTTCCAAGTGCCATATTTGAAAGGTGTTTTAAAAAATGTAGAAAGAAATCTCTGAAACTGAATCTTCCAACTGAACAGACAATAGTAAATCACTATTGTCACAACAGAATCAGCAGCTTTCAGAATTTGAGCTCAACTCACTGTTGACTCAGAGCTCCAACCTCTGCTGTGATTTTCGGACACCATGGAACAAACTTACAACTTCAAGGACATATACTTTAAGATAGTCTAAAAGGATTCATCAACTGTAACTATAACTCAGTAGTAGTAGTATACCACCCACAATTCCACCTGAAAGCACAAATATGCCATCCTCACAGGAAATGAAGACACACCCATGACCAAGCATTACAAGAAGCAACATGGATATAAACTAAACACACATAAACACAAACAAAACAATAAAGGCCAAATAAATGGCTAAAAAGGGAGGAGATAAACTAAAGAAACTGTTACACAGAGAAATGATTTGGATCTTCCAGTAAACCACAACTAGCCAAGGCCTGAATGAAGCGCTAGACAATGTTCCACATGTGTAAATATATTATTGTGAGTGAATACCCTCGCCCAACCTATCTTTTTCTTTATCTACTTACACTCCCAGTCATCTCGCCCCTCACTGCAGGTTTTCAACTTCAGTGAGTATGTACACATGCACAAAATATTAAATTTTTTGCCCTTACTCTGAAAAAGACAATATTCCTACTAAGCTTTTTACATTGCTAATGGAACAAGAATACTCCACTAATATTCCTGTTTACATGAAGCCGTGTATACTTAGATGAACATGCCCTAACACGTTGTTTGTCCCATCAAAATATAGAAAAGTAGGATGGCTGCATCATTTTGCTTCTTTTGCACCAATATAGGATATTTTTGCAGTTATATGCAGGGGGGCTTTAATGAAACCACATCCAGAGCTGAAGAAGCTTGTTGTCCATTTGGGAACAAATGACATCTCAAGACAACAGTCTGAGCTACTAAAGCTGGACTTCATCTGTTGAAACTCCTGCAGACACAGAAGTGCCACGCCTACGTCTCTGGACCGTTACCCACTCTTGGCCGAAGGGCAAGACTTCCCTCCCCTGTTAAGTTTACACACCTGGCTGTCTTCTGCTTGCAGGGAATATGATGTGACTTTCATTGACAATTTTAACTTGTTTTGGGAGTGAAGACAGCTCTACTGGAGGATGGCCTTCACCCAAAAACAACTGGCTCTTGCATTTTAATGGCAAACACCTGATGTCCCCCGGGTCCGAGCCCACGTAAGATCAGTTCCCCTTATTTATTCTCTGCTTATAGCGGACAAGGACCTGCTACTGTAGCTCCCCCTTTTATTACTGATAACAGTGGCTCATTTCCTAAGAGTTCTTATCATGTTGATAAAAAGATTAAAAATCTGCCTCTAGATCAGCAGGAGGAGGAGACTGCTTCTATACCACCATTGCTTGTCACACAGCCTGACGAGGTCAAGTTGCAACAGTGCTAGTATTCAGTCTGCTGAGCCAGGTTACTGATGGTTTAACCCTTAACTCAGAACTTTAAAGCCTGTAATGGTCTGGGGATTGTTCATGTAAATGCCAGGAGCCTTTTTACCAAAGATAGATCTCTTGAGAATTTGGGTCAGCAACACAGACCCAGACATTATTGTAATTTCAGAGTCCTGGTTAAATAATGATGTTTCTAAGTCAGACGCAAATCTTTCTGGTTACAGCATATTTAGAGCGGATAGAGTTAAACAAGGTGGCTATTTCTGTGAGGAAAAATTTAACTACTTCTGTAAGATTTCACAGACATGATCTTTATTTAATGATTACTGTTTTTTTTAATGTCATCATTTTATTTTCTTCTGTTGTTACACAATTTTTTCACTGGTTGCAGATTTGTTTGCTATTTAATCTGTTTCATCCTTTTATTGATTTCATTGCAACTTGTGACTTTTGATAGCCATTGCTGCTACTTGTTTGTTTTTGTTGAATTTGTTGCTATTATATATTGTATATCCCTTTGGCCCACTGAATGTGAATTCAGGGCACTGCTGTCAAGTCAAGTCAGTTTTATTTATAAAGCCCATTATCACAAAGAGGGTTTTACAGCATACGACATCCCTCTGCCCTTAGACCCTCACATCGTCTAAGGAACCCCCCCCAAAAAAAACCTGTAATGGGGGCAAATAAATGGTAGAAACTCAGGAAGAGCGACTGAGAAGGGATCCCTATTCCAGGACGGACAGACGTGCAATAGATGTCGTAAAACACCTTCATGCTCAGTCAATTTTCCCTGAATAAACAGTGGTTAATGCTTAAATATGTACTATATTTCATTTCAAAAAATGGAGAAAAAAAATCCATGCACAGTCATTTTATTTTGTTACTGTAAGGTTTGGGTCAAACATAACATAAGCTCTCTTACGTCACTGATATACTTTGAGGTATACCAGTTGGAGATAAACCTCAGGAAAAGCAGTCACAATTATAAAGTTTTAACCCCAGTATTCTTTCTTGATTGACTGTTTGGAAGATTCAGTAACCAGACTGAATGTAGCTTAAGTGTGCCTTTTAAAGTCTATATTATTTTGATATAATATTGATGTAAATTATATTGGGTGTACAACTGATCTGTGATAACCATCATGAAGAAGACACCATTAAGTTGTTTGGGCACTTGAAAGATTCATTTGAGAATATGACCCTTTGAGGATATACATGGTCAGACAAAACAAGGCATAAATATTAGCTGTCAGCCAGGCGGAGAACTCAACTTTAGGTTGCTGGCCTGCAGCTGAAAGGTAAGAATCTTACATGGAATCTGAATGGAAACCACTAAATGTATATAATATTGTATAACTGTCTTTGGCAGATAACCCACTGACTAAAATAACAAGAAAACAAAAAGTACAACCTTTGATCAAAATATAAAATGATGTGTTACAATTCATGACAAAGGTTTTGCAATCGTTGTTGGGTAGAGGGATGAAAAATGTAAAAATTAATACATTTTATGGGATCAATTAATGTTTTAATTGCATTAATCATTAATCTAATGTTTTTTTTAATGTAATCATGTAAGCTGCTATATTAGAAATCATAAATAATGACAAATGCCAGTCACACATCACCTAATCCCATAGCAATGTGCTTTCAGAATTTTTCTCTAGTGATTTCTAAGGGTTCACTTTATAAATAAAGCGAACAAATTTTCATATTAGAGAAGCTTTAACTTGCGTATGTTTCATAAAACGTAAATCAAATCTAAAAAGAAATTACTCAGCTTATTAATTTGATCTGTCAAGCAACTAATAATGCACTTTTTCCTTTTGATATACTATCTTTTTCTGTTAATGTGAAATTAGGTAATAATGAACTACTCCAATTTAACCAGGATGAGAAGTTTTGTCATCCTAGGATTCCCTGGACTTTCACCAAAGTATTATGGACCTGTGTCTGCTTTGCTCTTTTTTGTCTACCTAGCTATTGCAATAGGAAATATTTCATTTTAGCTTTTGTGATTTATGAGAAGTCGCTGCAGAAAACCAACATATCTGGTCTTCTGTCACCTGGCGCTGAATGACCTTACATTTGGCACTCTGACTCTCCCAAAGATCATATCAAAATACTGGTTTGGCGATGACATGATTTCATTTTATGGGTGCTTTACACAGATGTTCTTTGTTCATTATTTGGGATCAGTAACGTCTTTCATCTTGTTGGTGATGGCTCTTGATCGATTTATTGTAATATGTATCCCTCTGCGTTATCCTGTCCTGATCACAAACAACATCATATCAGTGCTCTGTGGCTTTGCCTGGTTCATACCTGTGTCTCTGATGGTGACCATTGTGCTCCATGCCCTCACTTTACCTTTCTGTAAATCAAATGTCATCGCTCAGTGCTTCTGTGACCACATTTCTATAACAAGTCAGGCATGTGGGGACGATGTTAAAATTGTACAGGTCACTACTCTCTGTATGGCCATGTTTTGTCTCTTGCTTCCTCTTGCATTCATCTTGTTTTCCTACATTTCCATATTGTGGTTATTTTAAAGATGTCCAATGCTGCGGGACGCAAAAGAACCTTATCAACCTGTACCCCACAGATATTTATCACTTGTCTGTTTTACCTCCCCAGATGTTTTGTTTATGTAGCTAATACTGTTGGATTTTCCATCAGTTTGGATGTTCGTATTTTATTGGTATTGTTGTACAGTCTTTTTCCTGCTGCTGTTAATCCCATCATATACTGTTTCAAGACTCAAGACATTAAGCAGACTTTGATGAAGAAGCTGAAAACAACTAGGATTGGAATAGAGATAACACTTTCATTATAATCCCTTTAAAATTGGCTAAATTTGCAAGAAATGTGACAGTACGACAATTTTTTTTTCAGTTCGGCTAAAGGTTGGCATGATGTGTACAGTATATTTTTTTGTGCTCGTGTGTTTCATTACTGTAACACACATGTTGTCAAGATTATAATGTTATCTAAATGGTACTAGTAATAATATCACATAAAAGCTTGACTAATACTGCACTGTATGTTATACCATGGATGTGACCAGTTAAAATAATTCTGTACATTTTCTACATTATGAGGACTTCAATAAAGTCTTTTAATCACACACAAGCTTGGGGTTACATTTACTGAGCCCTACACAAGCCCCTAGAATTATAATCTCTGGAATAAACGTTTAGGCCTATAAGCAAAAATGCCAGACACAGTGCATTTCGTCATTATTAAGGGAATGACGAGTGCAGACAATTAGCACCATGTGTGGCTTTTCTGCACACAGATGTGGGATTCTTCAGGGAAGTGGTGGTTTTGATTCAATATTAATAGTAAATACCTTAAACAAGTGTTCTGACTGCCTAAAAATAAAAACATTAACATGCTCAGGCTGCTACAAGCTGATATTGCAGTGAAACAAATGAAGGTGAACACTGAGCAGATAAACTCAGTAGGCATATATACATTGTCCTCACAATGTTGATGAATGAACATAGTTGAATTGGAATGATGTTTCTCTTAAACATATTTGCTACTTGGGATGGGCATTTCAGTAATTCCCATATTCAAGTAGTCGCATTCAATATTCATTAAGAATCATGAAGACCAAAATATCAGATGTGAGAAAAGGGTCTGAAATGAACACCGAAGGAAAAATATGGGTCGGGATTAGTTTTAGTCATCTTTTCTGCGCTGCATAGACTGTAAGGATTAGGTACAATACGCAAGTTTTTAACATTAAATAGCTTGCATTGTCTATCTAGTTAGTTTATTTTGTTGAAATACTTCTAATAAACTTTTAATAAGTATGGCCAATTTATGTTAAAATGTATCATTAACATAAATAATATTTATCATATTATATATATATATATAATATATTATATATATATATTATATATATATATATATATATATAACCCAATTACTCTGCATGTTTAATGAATACTGACGTCCAAATCGATAGTTTGACTTCTCAAGTACTCATGCCCATCCCTATTTGCTACAGTATACAGATTTGTGTGTACAAACAATTTCTAGCTGTCACTAACTTTAAAAAAAAAAAAAAATCCATTCCATTTATTTAAAATGCAATTTTATTAAAATTTATTTAATAAGAGCTTTTTAAATTAAAAGGCTATTAAAATGTAATTTGAATAAAAGATAAATGCTATTATTTTAAACAAATTTCAATCCATTCAAAACAAATACTAACTCATTACTAAATTAAATCATCTTTTATCTTTTTTCCTTTGAGTTTTTGTATGCTATATTTAAATGCAGCATTCATCAACTTCATGGATGAATTTATTAATTGATTATAAATAAAAACTGATGAGTCTACAATTTTCCAGTGGCACATTCCAGACTTCATACAATCTATACAAACTAAGGGCAATAAATCGTTTCCAAAATGTTTATTAAAAAAAATGTTTAAATCGGCTTCCACTTCCTCTTTTTTTTCAAATTTGATTGATACTGCAACTCATAAAACTTAAGAGGGATTTTAAAAGAACTGAGCTGTCTTCTAATATATCTTTAACTTGTACTCAATTCTATCTGTGTCATGTCAACACTGATCATAAGTAGAATTGGTGAAACTCATTTGGGGGCATGACCCTTTGGGATTTAACTGTTCACACAAAATATACTGTAACATCAAACAAGATGCTAAGCACATATAAGGTGGCTCTGCAGCAGGATACTGCAGTACACTCATGGAGGCAGCACTTTGGCAAGTTTTACAAGGTAAGATTTACACTTAAGATCTTTTATAAAAAATGTGCACTGCAGTGACATATGGAATTTTTTGCAGAAATGAAGTAGTTTTGTTGTTATTGCTTCTATGTTATTTTTGTCACATATAATAACTGCTTAAACCTTTGTGTTTCTCTTTGATAGGTTGTCCCTGTTAATTCCAGTGATTATGTTGTACACTAATGTAACAAGTATAAAACATTTCTTCATTCTGGGATTTCCTGGACTTTCACAGGTGTATTATGGACCTGCGTCAGTCCTGCTCTTTCTTGTCTTTTTGGCTATCGCTGTAGGAAATATTTTCATTTTGGTGTTTGTTAAATGTGAAAGGTCTCTACACCAACCCTCATACCTGCTCTTCTGCCACTTGGCACTAACCGACTTGGCGTTTGGGACTGTTACTCTGCCAAAGATTATATCAAAATATTGGTTTGATGACAGCATTATTTCGTTTTACGGATGTTTTGCACAAATGTACTTTGTCCATTTTTTAGGGGCCACTCATTCTTTCATCCTGATGGTGATGGCCCTTGATCGCTTCATTGCAATTTGTGCTCCGCTGCGTTACCCAGCTCTTTTCACAAACACCACTGTGTCTGTGCTTTGTGGAATATCATGGTTTATGCCAATGTCATGGATGGTGGGTATAGTTTTAGATGCCCTTTCTTTGCCTTTCTGTAATTCAAACATAATTGTACAGTGCTATTGTGACCATATAGCAATAACAGTGCTTGGATGTGAATCTGTACGGGAAGTTCAGGTGGTTGCATTTGGTCTTGCCATGTTCAGTTTGTTGTTGCCTCTGGGTTTTATCATCTTCTCTTATTTTGTCATCATTGTTGCTGTCGTGAGAATGTCCAACTCTGATGGTCACCACATCAGGGCGCTGTCTACCTGCACACCACAGCTTCTCATCACGTGTCTATATTACATGCCGAGATGTTTTGTGTACCTGGCCAATAATGTGGGATTCACTTTCAGTGTTCCAGTGCGCATTGTTGTTGTAATGCTGTACAGTCTTTTACCTGCTGCCATCAACCCAGTAATATACTGTTTCAAAACCAAGGATATCAAAGAGAACTTGAAAAAGAGATTTTTTAGGAGAACAATTAATATAGGCACAAATCCTGGATAAAGTACAATATGGCAAAATGCAAGTAAGAAGACAACATAACCGAGAAATGTGCAATTTATGAATTGAGTAATATATTGTTAACTTTTGCTGTTTCCTGTGTCACGTTCATATAAGTTTTAGAATCAATTTTGATATTTCGCTGTGCAATTTTTAGAGCACTGCATACACAGGCTGCTATTTACAATTTATAAAATTATTTCTGAGCCATGACGCAGCCTGAAATCCACAAGCCTGATTGATCCAACTACATACTTTGTTAGTCATTGACTGTTCAAGGTCTCTCAGCGCTGGATCTCCTTGTCTGAGTGAGAAGCCAAATCAAAATCAACTTTACACCCTATAATTAAACTCACTTGTACTGGGAGGCTTTCTCTTTTAAAAAAGTATTGCAATAATGTTATGCTTTGTACATAATGCTTTATTATATTGGTGTTTCATTCTGTTTTCTACTTTTATATTTACTAATCTTATGTCACATTTTTTTTAGCATTGCTTATTGTTTCTTTTAAGATAATATTTTTTAATTATAAGTTAAGTTGTCTCTTTGTTTAAAAATGCATGGACAAAATGTATTAAAATGTTCTTATTATTGTATAATAAATGCAATTTTTATCAGCCCCTTGTGTCAAAACAGTCACATCTCAGCATTTCTGTTGCTGAGTAATACTGTTGAGGGCTTCTTCAGGCAAAAAAACAAAATAAGTGACTTTCTCTGTCTAAACTCCTGCATGCTACAAAACATAAATGTTGAATATACAATAACAGTGAATTGTCCTATTTTTTGCACACCAGTTCAGATCATTAAAAATAATTATTAGGGTGAAATCTGAGAAGATCAGGAGCCAGTATTATGATTTAACATTGTCCGACCAAACAAGGCACAATCTTGTAACCCACTGGCTATCACTCTGCTGATAAATCTCTGGGCGCACAACAGACAATATTTGGGGATAAAGAATGCAGAGCACAAAACCCTGGATATAATCTTTAATTTTGACACTGTAACCTAATGTTGTGGTCATTTAGCTAATCTGAGGCTATTTGGTAAATCAATTGATTTTTTTCATGAAAAAAAAGTTCACTCGCAATATTTAATTATCATTACCGAACCGGCGTATGTCTGCGTGCACTGAGTAGACAGACTCAACTTCAACTTGAACCTCAACTTCAAACAACTTTATTTATCCCAACAGGGCAATTCAGTTTCATAATCTACCCAGATCAGACCCAAACTGACGGACAACAACACGCAACACTCAGCAGCAGTGGCCGTACATAGGAGAAATCAGCACATGGGCAAGATACACACTGGCAGCATACTGACCCACACGAGAACCGGGCAGAATAATAAAAAAACAACAAGAAAAAAACATCATAGAATGTATATTTGGGCTTGCCAGCCATGTGAAGAGAGAGGCCCTATGAAAAACCAACCATGCCTGTAGAGAATAAAACAGTCATTTAAAAAGACTACTGTCAACATTTAACAGCCTGATAGCAGAAGGAATAAAGGACTTAGAGTACCGATTTGTTTTTGTAAGAGGGGCTTTGTAGTGCTGGCCTGAGGGTATTAAAGTGAATTCACTTGATAAAACATGATCAGGTTGACTAATAATTCCCCTTTCTCTCTTGGCTACATACAGTATCTCTCCCAAAGGAAGCCTAGGTCTGTGCACACCATTTGATTAGCAGATACGCTGGATCCGCTGCTAAATTTGAGCAGTTACTGTCACCATGACCACATGACCCAGACAAACACAAACAATATAACTGACAAGACAGAGAACTTCTGAATGTCATTTAGGCTTGAATAAAATCATACTGTGAACTTTACTTTCCATGTAGTTAACTATTTGCCAATTAGGGCCGCTACTGTTTGTTTTGGCAGCTAACAATTACATGGTTGCTGCCGCTGGCTGACAGATTACACTCCATTTAATCAGCTTTCCCAGCCCCTGGTGTTGCACAGGAGTGCTGAAATGGAGCAGACCCAGTGTTTGCCCTGAGCCTCAGCATTCTTTGACACTGTAAACCACTGTATTGGTTTTGAATTAAATACATACATAAGCAGGCTAAGTAAAAGATGTGCTACTGAAATTTTACAGAATTTGGCAACCTTTTATTGATAATTTCAACTACATCATCTCGTGGGAAGAACAGAAATGGTCCTTTATCTCTAACAAGGATATAATGGTAAGGAATTAGGGATCAGAGTTTTGTAGTATCCCCTCCATCCACCTGTTTTTTTGGTTTGTTTTTTTACTATTATTATTCTATTTCATACCTCTTTTGTTTTATTGTTTGCTTTTCTTTTTCTTTTTTTAAAAATGATATTTATTTAATTCCATGTTTATTTATTATTTATAGAGGGACATATCAGTCATCTCAGTTCTAAGTAATGTTGCTACATGCGTTGAATTATCACACTCTTCAAAAGTAAAATCCTTTTTGAGAATGCTCTTGGCATGTGAAAACCGATGGACATGACAAATATAATAGTGGTCGAGTGGGGACAGTGGAAATTACAGATTATGTAATATTATTGTGACCCAAAGAATCATATGAATGTGAAATGAGGCCTTTCCCTCTCTTTTCCTCACTATCTTTTATTAATATGTGCTATTTTATTTTAGATTAGAATGTATTCTAGTGTATCATTTTACTTTAGTTGTTAAAAAAGACAATAAATCTAGTTTAAAAAAAAAAGAAAAATGTATATAGACCTAACTTTTAGCCTACTTTTTAATAGGCCTATAGATAATACTGAAAGGGGTGCCCTTTTTTTTGCTTGAGCACCTGTTCCCCAAAATGTGTGTGCACGGCTCTGCCTCTCAGTCACTTCTGGTACATGGCCTGAGTAGTTGGTTTAAAAGTATGATAGAAAAATACATACATTTTGGGGCTGTTAAAGTGGTAGCCTACCAGCCTACCGGGTCTCTGTTGGTCTGGGCGGCCGGGGGAGGGACAGATGAACAGGTGGCTGTCGCAGTAGGGCTGTTGTCCTTTGTCTCGGTGTCATGCTGATGCTAATGTCCCCTTGGATGCTGTTAGTTACCGTCCTCCTCTTCGTTAGCATTGTTAGCATCGTGCCCGCCGGGATCTTCGCCAGCGAGCAGGATTATTTAAAAAAAAAAATAATTAAAAAAAAAAAACGTCGAGATAGCCGCGGCTGTTTTCCCGAAGTTGTCTAAAATATCTCTAATATCCTTCGCTTTATAACTTTTCGCTGTGCTGCTTCACTCGTCCACTTTAGTTTAAATCCATGTTTGTTTGTTCTTTCACGCCATCCTTACAGCTTTCGCACCATTTCCGCTATCCAAATTCCCATGGTCACCTGACTCATCGCGTCATCATTTTACAGACACAGCCAGCAAACCAATCAAAATGTTCGTCCTTTTTCTTCCCAAATAAAGTAACTCTGCATCAATTGATTCGTGTTTTAACAGTTGATGAATTGATTATTTTAATTTGATTCAAATAAAAGTCAGAATAATGCTGCGGTCCATTCAGAGTTGGAGGTCGTAATTTCCCAGTTGAAATTTTCGACTTTTAGCATTCCAGATGCACAACACCAGATGTGAAGAAAAAAAGTGACAGTGACGAACTGGTGTTTCTGTGGCTAGTCCATGGACAACTGCACCATCAGCGGAGCCGCCTCCTTATATTTTAATAATATGTTAATATTTCAATACTAATATTATAAATAAATACCAATATTCTAATACCAGTACTAATATTTTGACATTAATTTACATGCAAAACTGGTTTTACTATATTAAAGTAGATGTATTATTTTAATCAGCCTTAATACATGTAAATGTACTTTATGTTGCCTTTTATTTTTTACCATTTACAATTAGACCCCGTGCGCCTCAGTGGCCCCAATGAATGCTGCCATTGTTGTGTGACATCAGACAGCTGAAGTCGAGGTACATGGATTTGCCCCCGAATTCACAAGTAGGAACTCAGAATATCTTGACTACCGACTTTGAATGGAATGCAGCATAAGGCCACAGTTGGTGGGGATTTGGGGGCCCCTAGAGGTCACAGGCCAGGGGGCAGTGACACATTAGGGTGGCCCAGGGACGATACAGAAATTAGCTTCGCCCTGGTTCCCTGTCAAAAAGCCAATGGGATTTTTCCATCGGATTCGGATTGCTATTGAAAATAAGCTCTGTGGCAAACAAACGTTTATGATACTTACACATTTTGTTCAGTGAGATGGTTTTCACAAATGAACACCATTTTTAGATTTTTTTTTTTAGGTCTAAATGCAATTCCCAGAAGTATAAAGCTAATGATAGACAATAAATAAACTACACCACGGTCGCATGACTTAATGTCACCATCACAACGGGTTTGTAAAGCCGTGTTTATAGGGTGCCCCAGTATTGAGTTCTTAAACCCGGAAATCGGTCCGGCACTCATTGTTCCCTCGTTTCAAAGTCAATGGGTTTTTTTAATGGGTTTTCGGTTAGATGCCCAAAATAACATCTGTAGTTAACACAAGCTTAAGAGACTTTCATGTTTTGTTCTAAGACATAAAATATGTCAGCAAATACCCACTCTGTGAACCTTGTGAAGCTTTTATGTATCTTGAAAAATGACTGTTGCTAACAAGTGGCTAAATAAAACTACAGAACATCATCATGCCGAACACTGAACAGCTGAACAGCTTTACAAGCCTTGCATTGCTTTTTTACTTCTGGCAATTGCATTAAGGCTTTGAAAATCCTGAAAGTGGTGTTAATTTGTGAGTATTATCTTGCTTAATAAAACTTGTAAGTATCATAAATGTTTTATTTTGCCACAGAGCTTATTTTCTGCAATAAACACAAAATCCAATGAAAATTCCCATAGGTTTTTTGACAGGGAACCCAGGAGTAGGGAACTTCTGCATTGGTCTGCATAATCCCTGGCACACTATATCAGTCTGGTGGATAATGTGCTTAGTGATACATTTTTAGTAGCTACATCAAGGTAACATAATTTCTCTTGGTTTTTGGAGCACTGAAGAGCACACAGACAGGTGCACAGGAGTATTTTATTTTAATATTCTGAATTTCAGAGCGCTGCATTCAGTTATTTGACGGAGTGATCTCTCAGGGACCTATTAGTTTCTCTTCTTTCTTTCCAACAAGAACACAACAATGTTTCTTTAAAGTAAACTCAATTTCATCCACAACCAGCATTATATTGAAGGGCCACAAGGGTTCAATGTAAGCAATTTCTAAAAAAAAATACACATTACTTACAGGACTGGACATATAGAACATTTACATTTACATTAAACACGGGTGTCCTTACCTGGGATTCATATGTTTAAGCAACCATCACCAGTTACATCCTTTGGCTGCTTTGAAGATGTATAAAATAACAAAGTAAACATGAAAAGATCAAAAGTTTTACTTTAACCCTTTGAAACCTGAATCAAACTTCAGTTTTCTTGTGCCTTTCACACACTATTCAACCCTTTGAATATTTCTTTCTTTTGAAAACATAGAGAAAAAAGTGACCAACTTTGCAAGAAATTACCCACACATTGTGAGAAATTAGTAAAACTTGACAGGAAAATTATCTGAAAATTTAAGGGGGAAAGAATTATTGGAAAATAGCCTAGGAAACTATATTTGGAATTATTATATTGATTTGCTTAATATGTTTCAGAAAAAGATCTATATATTTCTATTTCTTAATTTTCAGCCCTTTTTTCAGGTCATTTTCTTGTTTGTTATTAATTTTTTTTGTTTTTTGCTTATTTTCAAGTAATTTTTAACTAATTTCTTACAAATTTTTGGCTCATGTCTTGTTAAGTTGTTAATTGCTTTCTCACCATGTTTTAAAAAGAAACCAAACTCATTTGCTCGGGTTTCAAAGGATTAAGTATAATCATCTTTTACTAGTCAAACCATGATAATGTCAAAAACTAAAACTTAATATTTCCATTACATTAATTTACATCATTAATGATTTTTGATATATATCAAATCTATGTCAATAAAGTAATAGACTGCATACATATTTATCTTTTCAACTTGACCCATTAGCAAAACCTATATAATGGCAATCAAATAATTTCCTCAAAGTCACTTTGCATTTCATTATAACTGGGGTCATTGGGAAGACTTGCTATATCCTCAAATATGGGAGCATAGCTGCTAAAGGGTAGATGCATATTTAAAATATTTTCCCATTGCTCAAACATATCAGCACAATGTTGACTTGCAACAGAGGGAACGGTGTATGATCTAACAGGCAGGATGCTTTGCTGACTGAAGCTGCATGCTGACAGAGATGACTGGTCATGTAATTTCCTGCTGATTGAAAATTGTCTGCACTCAGACTCTGAGCAGGTGAATGTGGAGTCTGTTTCACTTTCAGATGAGGCCCCAATCATAATGGCTGGTCCAGACCTGAGGCATGCTCGATGTGACATTGTTTTCTCCAGAGGAGTGTTGAGTTTTTTAATTTCTTCAAAAGTGAGGCACTGTACAGGTTCCAGGTAGTCTGGCTGTATGAACCTCTTTCTGTTACAAGGAGATGTGGGCTCATACTGACCTGCATCAATCCCAGTCAACAACTGCTTGTTTAGGAAAGCTAAATCTTGAGACTTCGTAGGGCTTTTATTTATGTCTTCACTACAGCGTTCTTTTCTGAACCCTGCTAACAGCATCCTCAAATCTCCCCACCGTTTAGGATCGGCTTTCATACACTTTGTGCTGTATAGATGCTTGTGCCAGCTGATCTTCAGTGAGGCAGTGTCTGAATGAAGTGCACTAGAGATACTGCCGATTTCATAGTACTCCAGCTCACTGTTTGGCTCCGGCTGAGCACCTGACACACTGGCATCTCCGTAAAACTCCACACTTAACCTCTGCTGATCAGCACTCACTGGGTTGTGCTGTTTCTCTTTTTCTGCAGAAGCAACATCTGTGAACGTTCTGTTGTCGTCAAAGCAAAATGCAACATTGTCTGTCCCTTGCTGTGTCTTCTGTGGCAAACTATCACTCTGACACTTTGTATTTTGGCGCCTCACTCTGTACAGAGCAACAAAAATGCCGATAATGACCAGGATGGAGATGAGAGGAAGAATGACAGCTATGAGCCACAAAGAGTTGCTGGCCTGTGCTTCAGAGCATCCATCATGGCTCTCTGCTGTAGAGATGCAAATATCACAGGTGTGATCAGAGGTGTTGTATAAACAGATGCAGGATTTGTTCTGCACTGTGGGTCCAGAGAGACAACGCCTCCTGGTGGTGTCATTCTCAGAGCAGGGTGACAGGAGGCAGACACCTGCAGAGTTACAGCTTGACTGAACCAGAGTCGAGCTCGGCCAGACGTCCACCATCAAACTGTGTCCACTGAGAGGCAGAGTGTAACCGCTCACATTGAAATACTGCACACAGCCAATGAACCCTGCCATAAAGAATGAACAGTCTCATTAGTGTTACTCAAAGTGTTACAACAGTATCAGTCCAGAATTTCCTGTAATCTTAGACATACAGGTTGTAGGAGTGAGCTACTCTAACCATTGAAACCTAAGCAAATTTGGCTTAAATTCTTAAAAAAAAAAACACACAGGAAAAAGTTAAAAAAAAAAAAAAAAAAAAAAAAAAAAGAATGAAATGGAAATGTCCAGAAAACTTTATATATAATACTTTATATTCATATCAATATAGTTATCTGGACATTTTTTTCTTTTTTATTATTATTATTATTATTATTATTATTATTATTATTTATTATCACTGACATCTGATAATTTCCCTCTCTCTTTTCTAATTCTAATTTTCAGGCCACTTGCTTGTCACCTTCTACTAATTTCTTGCAATTATTGAAATATCTCTTGCCAATTTCTACAGCCATGTTTTAGAAGAAATCCAACCAATTTGCTCAGGTGTCACACAACACAGCACAAAAAACTCATTCCAGGATTCACAGGGTTAAACATCCAACAAAACCTGGGTGTTTGCTTTTTATTTTTTTTTATTATTATAACAACTAATTACCTTGCTGAGCGAATGAGTAAAAAATGAAACTGAATGATCTATACATACAGGCCTTTTCTGTATCTGGTTCTCACATTAACACTTAGTTTGTCAGCAGTGATTACTATATATTTACCTGACTGTTGGAGTTTTGGATCACCTGTCAGAGCTGCGCCGAAAATGATCTTTTCCACATGAACAGGAGTAAGATCAATACTGTAGTCAGTGATGTTCAAGACTGATTTACCATCCAGAAGCAAATAGGTGTTCTGTCCATTGCTGGACAAGGAGAGGACATGCCAGATGCCGTCAGCCACCAGAGAGTCCACAGTGAACTCTGACAGATGTCCTGATAGTTTATCTTTGAAAATGTACACAGGCCTTTGATCTTTTATCTGAGTTTGAAAAAGAAAAAAAAAAGATAATTTACACTTCAAACATTGATCCAAGATGAGTAAATTTCTGGATCAATGTAGCCTCACACCTACCCTCAGTACTGTGTATCCTGTCTGTCCAACAAAGCACATTAACACCCCATGATCTTGGGTCTTGAACTTGATGTTAATCAGTGTCCGATCCCTGGTGTTTGCTTCTTTTTTATCATCAAGCAAGTCTTTCAGCAGGTAGTCTCTCTTGAAGTTCTCTTTGATTACATATTCAATGTAACTATTGCCATTAAATCGCAATACAAGCTCCTTGGATATTTCTATTTAGAAAGACAAAACATAGAAAAAAAAAGGATATTAAAGTTAAGGGACAGGTCACCCTCGACTGTTTTGGTGTGAGCTGCAGAGTGTTGGAGATATCGGCCATACAGATGTCTGTCTTCTTTCCAATATAATGGAACTAGATGGCACTCAGCTTGTAGTGTTCAAAGTGCCAAAAAAGTGCATTTGAAAAACTTGACAAAAACATCTCTTTCAAGAGAGTATATAATCCAAAGACCTTGTTATGTGCAGTTTGATAAAGGAACTATTTTCCCTCTCTGGAATGACACCTGCCAGCTGTATTACCACGCATGAGGAAGCATGTATCTACTGCTAGCTCACCAAGCACTACTAAGCTTGCTAAAGTTGCAGCTCAGACAAGTAGAATGCCATTATTATTTATGTTTTGCACTGTCCCAAGGACAGTCCTTTTGTCCATGAGTGCAGGGTGCAGGCAAATGCAGGCTTCCCTCTGCGCACTGATGTGGTAGCAAAAATATTGCTCCTACTTGAAACTGCTCACAACAAAGATTTTTTGAAATGTACTTGTTTTGGCGCTTTGAATGCCACCTAACTCCATTATATTAGAGAGAAGGCAGACATCTCTACAGCTGATATCACCAAAACTCGACAACTCACACCAAAACAATCTAGACAGGTTAATAGCACTACAAGAAAAAAATATGTATTTTTGATTTGAGGGGTGAACTGTCCCTTTGAGATGAACATTTAAAAAGTCAGTCCTGTAAATTAAAAGGTTTCTTTACCTTTAGCACAGTTGCTCCCAGCAAAAGGGCTTTTGCACTCACAAAGATAGTCAGACCAAAGATCATGGCACACACCCCCGTTCTTACATGGTTTGCTGTAACATGGTGATGGTGCTGTCCGAGGACACCTTTATTACAAAAGAGTTAATGGCTGATATGTAAATAAATACAAAAGTAACAGAAAGAGAGAGAGAGAGAGACATTTTCTGTATTATGTAAATAACTTGATAATATGGGGATTTTTTTGTATTTTTTATGTTTTGTTTGTTAATTTGTATGCCTTTATGCGATGAGGACAGTAAAGAAATGACAGCAATTGATTTGGGCGAGAAAGGGTACAGTATGACATGACAAATAGGGATGCTGTAACCTTAGGGTCAGCAATCCAAATCCCTCCACCATAAAGACACCCTAATAGACCCTCACAGATACAGAAAGTGATTTGTGTATGTGAAATGCTTACCTATCGAGGATGTTATATGTTGCAAGAGCCATTGAAGGTCTCAGCAGGATGCCATTCACATAAATGTTGCGAATACATCCAACAAAGTCATGGCTTTTTATCTGAGCAGGATGTAGTAAAATAGATTCAAAAGTACGTGTTCCTCCAAACGTCATATTACTGCCAATATCTAGTGTTCTGGTTGGAGATAAAGACAGAGAGAGGTTTATTATAAGAATAAGGCTAAAGCCAGGAATAATAAATTGTGGGAAAGTAGTAATTATTATTTCACCAGTACCTCATTAAGCTGCTGCCTTCACTCTGTGAAAAACAAAATCCATTGTTCTCAACATCTGTGCAGTTATCCACATTCAAAGAACCCATCTGTTAAACACATATAAGGCTAGATCAGTTTCGTAATGTGTATTTTTCACATTTACAATCTCATTAATTTTGTGGAAATTCTGATATATCTTAAACTCACATTCCCAAACCTCCTGACAGTGACACTGTGAAAATATCCATCAGCCACTTGCTTGTGCGTCTGCAGCGTCACAGGTCCTGAGCCCAGGTCATAAGAGAGATGTGTAGCCCCATCCAGTATCTCCAGTGCTAAGAACTCCCTGCTGGATGATCCCCCAGGGTTGTACAGGAGCAGGGAGTTCCTCTGCACTGTCGCAAACTCTAGAGAGATTAAATTAGTCCTGCGATCCAATGGAGGGAACTCCATGAAGGACAGCTCCTCAAAGCCATAACTGTTCTCCTGGCAGTGGACTCCACTGACTCCTAAAACAAAGATGAAATGGCTTTGTACATTTAAATAAATTACATGGTCTCAGTTGGAGCTTAAAAAAGTTAGGGTATTGTTCATGAAATTGAAAGAAAAAGTTCTACATTGTGCACACTTATTTGCTTTCTTGCAGTAATTTAGATGATAAGAGTAATACTACTCATATTCTTTTGATGAAATATAAGGCAACAGCTTGCAGTGGGTTATCTTAGCTTACAAAGACTGAAAAAAAGGGGATGCAGCTAGCCTGGCTCTGTACGAAACAATCACAATGGCTGGCAGCACCTTAAAGGTAGAGGTGGGACCAAGTCATTGTTTTTAATTCACAAGAAAGTCTCAAGTCTTTACACTCAAATCCCACATTAAATCTCAAGTTAAAAGAGGCAAGTCACAGGTCTAGTTCCAAGTCAAGACCAAGAAGTCCCAAGTAAAGCCCAAAGACCTAAACTTTGAGGTTCCAGTCCAAAACAAGTGAAAATTTTAGCAACCAATTAACAACAATACCGTTCTCTTAAAAACTTCAAATGTTGAACGAAGATGAGAGTTGTTTCTTCACCATTTTCAACCAGCCTATTTTGCATAATGCAAATAATTTTTTGTCTACCATAAATTCATTTTTGTACTCAAACAAACTTATCTTTGGTATCATTTTTGCCATTTGGCTTTCATTAATGTAACATTAGTTCTTCTTGGTTCTCCCTTGTGGCTTGATTGGAATTATTGGGACTTGTCAACTTGCTGAGAATGAAAAATGTTTAAGTTAGTTAAATTAGGAAATGAAGAGATATTAATGTTTAACTGACATGATATATCACCTTTGGACTTGGGGGTAAGGTATCAAGTACTTTCAAGTCAAAAGGCTCAAGTACAAATAAAATCACAAGTCATTAGTGTTAAAGTTCAGCTGAACTCAAATTAAAGTCAAGTTGCATTCTTTTGTAATTTTGTCAAGTCTAGTCTAAAGTTATGAAATTTGTGACTTAATCTGACCTGAGTCAAAATCATGTGACTCTAGTTCACATCTGTCATTTTTCTTGGGCGGGCACAGGTAGAAGATTGCTAGTTCAAATTAAATATTATCTCAGGTGGGAGACTGACAATCACTTCTTATGGAATATACTGGTGCCTCATGTTTTCACAGATTGCCTAGCAGAGGCTCACGGTCACGAAATAATCCACTGCCTTATCATACAGGCAAAATATACCACGTGAATTACTGAGATTTATGATTTTGTTTGATTTCATTACCTTTGGACAGAGCCAGGGTAGAAATTTGTGCGTCTAGACTTTGTGCTAAGCTAACCTAGCCAGCTGCTGGCTGTGGCCTTGTGGCCCTATTTAACAAACATCATGTAACTTTCTGCAAATATCTTTATGCATTTCCTTACCAAAGGGACAATGACAAGAGAATCCTGTCTGTGAGTTGATGCAGCTGCCCTGAACACAGGGGGTTGACCTACAGTGGTCTATCAACTGCTCACACTTTTCTCCTGGAAAAGGCAAGTGCAGACTTTAAAGACATTCTGGAATCTATCCATGCAGAATAATTTCAGTTTTTAATACACCAAAGTATACCTTCAAATCCAGGCACACAGTGACAGTGATATCTATCCTGAGTGGGAATACAAGTTCCTCCATTTTGGCACTTTATCTTCAGGCATTCATCTACATCAGTAAAGCAGAAAGAGCCAGAGAAGCCACTCTGGCAGTGACAGTAGAAGCTTCCCGGAGTATTCACACATGTGCCTTCATTCAAACAGGGATTCACACTGCATTCATCAATGTCATCTTCACACAGTGTCCCGGTGAAGCCGGCTGTACAGGTGCAATTAAAAATCTCTTTGTGTGGCGACACAAAGATGACTGCTGAGCTTTCCAGAACAGCAACATCCTGGCTGATGTAAATGTCCTTATTGCATGTTGCCCCATTATGACAAGGGCTGGTGAGGCATGGATCACTTGTGATGTGAGAAATCGTCACGTTGCTCTGAGCCTCCAGTAGTTTCTTGTGGCCTGCAGAGATACCGCTGGCTACCTCTCTGCTAAGATATTGACCGTTGTAATTTTTAACCGCAGCCAGCAGAAGGATCTCACTGCCGATATGTTTGATCCCAAATACATGAGTCTTAGAGGCCTGTAGGTTAAACAGACTGTCTAAAGCTTTCACAAACCGCAAATACTTGTTGGACAAAAACTCTTCCATTGAGGATGAGGACATGTAGAATAATATGCAGCTGTCTATAGAAGCATTTGTGAAACCTTTGTAGTTAACATAGATGCTGTTGTTGACTGTAGGGTGAAGCTGGTCTGTACCTTCGATAGTGATGTTAAAGGTAGCCTCGCCTTGAAAAGGAGACGACCACAGCTCACATGTGCCATCAGGCATTGTAAACATATTTAATTGTCCACTTTTGATGGCACAGTTGAATGCATCAGATTCGTCCTGATCCTCAGGATGGACGTTACCGATCATACCTCCTTGGAAAGAACTGCCAAAATATTTCACCTCAATGAAGATATTTCGAGGCAATGGAGGGTTATCGTTTTCATCCACAACCTTTATGAGGATCATTGTTGTTGATGATAGTGGAGGGATTCCTGCATCCCGAACAGCTACTAGGACTTGATATGCAGAGATTTGTTCCCGATCAATAGTCCTTGTGGTGAATAAAACTCCATCAGGAGTGATTGAAAAAGCTCCACCTGTTGAAGAATTCACCAACCAGTAAGTAAAAGGTCCCTGGTTCGGTGGCAAATCAGAATCAGATGCATTTAACTTGGCAACTATTGTGCCTTGAAGCTGATTTTCTTTCACTTGAGCCTGAGTAAATATAAGTTTAGGAGCATTGTCATTAACGTCGTCAACAGTCACAATGACGTTAGTCATCCCAGTGGCTGGTGGAAAGCCATTATCTGTGGCTGCAACAGTCAGATTATAAACTGGCCACAGTTCTCTGTCAAGTGGAGAGTTTACTGAAATGACACCGCTGGTTGGATTGATCGCAAAAGAAATGTTTGTGTTTCCATTTTCAATACTGAAGAAGAAACGATTCCAGTCCAAGATGGAGTCCTCATCCAGAGCGCTCAAAGTTATCACAGATGTTCCAACTGCACTGTTCTCTGCAACACTGGCCAAATAAAGTGCAGAGGTGAAAATAGGTGGATCGTTTGTGTCAATCACATTGATGTTGACTAAAGCTTCATCTACTTCCGTGCCAGTGATCACCCCAGAGTTCTTTGCCAGAACTCTTAAAACTACATGACTGTTGCCTTGTTTCCTCAAACTGCCAGTTGTGTAAATTTCCCCAGAAAGTTCATTGATTTCAAAGCCCAGATATTTGTTTTGACCAAACATTAAGTAAAACACCTGACCTTCAGAGCCTTGGTCATGATCTGTAGCTGTTACTTCTCCAATCCTACTTCCAACAGGCACGTTTTTAAATACAGAAAAGTTATATTCTTTGCTCCTGAATGTTGGTGTGAACTCATTGACATCTGAGATTTGGATGACAACATGAGCCAAACTAAATAAAGTTTGACCACCAATGTTTACAGCTTTGACTGTTACATCAAACATCTGCTCTTGCTCATAATCAAACACTTCCAAAGTGGTGATTCTGCCATTTCTTGAGTCAATTGCAAATTTATCCACATGGCCAGCAATGACAGAGTAAAATATTTGCGCATTTACACCTGAATCAACATCAGCAGCTTTCACATCAAGGACATTTACCCCAATTTCTGAATTTTCAGGCACTGATGTGATATATTCTGAGGATGAGAAGACCGGAGGATTGTCATTCACATCCATTACTACCACTGTAACATTTAACATGGCAGTTTTAGAAAACCAGCCTCTATCCACGGCTTTGATTTTGAGAGGATAAATACTTTCTTTTTCAAAGTCAAGCTCTCTGATCAGTGTTAGCAGCCCAGATGCTTCTACAGAGAATGGTAAATATTGATTTTCTGGGGTAATGGAGTACATGATTGCACCATTGGGACCATAATCCCTGTCTTCAGCTTGAATTTTCCCTATTACTGAATCTAATGGCAAGTCCTCGGGGACGGAGAAGATTACATCTTGCTCTCGAAAGTGTGGAGGAAATTGATTCCTCCCAGTAATTTCAAAAGTGATTTCAGCCTGTGACGATAAAGAGGGGGAGCCCTGATCTTTCGCAATGACTAAAAGAGTGTAAAACAAATCTACACTCTCTACCAAACTGCAATTCAAAATAACTTTTCCATTGTCAGCTTGGATCCAGAAGAAATCAGATGCATTACCTCCAATTAAAACATAGTCGATACCAACACTGATGTTGCTAACATCCTGATCTATTGCTGTAAACTGGGCGACCTCCGTACCAATGGCAATGTGATACGGGATAGCAATCAGATGTTGGAAAGGCAAAAACATTGGTGGGTAGTAGTTAAATGGTTCTAATCTCACTGTGATGGTGGTGCTACTGTACAGAGGAACACTGCCACAATCAAATGCAATGACTGTAAATTGGAAGATTTCAAAAGACACATCATGTAACAACAGTGGCTGCTTTGTATAGATTTCCCCAGAGGAGGTGTTTACCCAAAACTCCTCATTTGGATGTTCAATAACATACAGAATCTCACTGTTTTGGCCAATGTCTGCATCTGTAGCAAGAACTTGCACAACAAACACCTCTTCGGATATTGTTTCAGGGAGGAAAACACTGTAAAAGTGATCACAAAATACTGGTCTATTGTCATTGACATCAGTAATGTCTATAATGACATCAGTGCTAATGCTCCATGCTGAATCATTTGCATGTACTTTCAAGATATAATGATTCTGCATCTCCCTGTCCAGAGGTCCGCCAACAATGATGTAGCCAGTGGTGAAGTCAATAACAAATGGCATATTATCACCTTGGCCAATTATGGAGTAATTAATGACTGCATTGGCACCTGTGTCATCGTCACTTGAGGTGACTTGTATAATCGTGTGTCCAACTGGGGAATCCTCAGGTACTTCTGTGAGAAAAATCTGTGTAAAACGAGGTGCATTGTCATTTGTGTCTAAAACAATGACGATAACAGTAGCTCTGTCTTTGTGAAGTGGGTTGTCTAGCTCTGTAGCTTCAACTGTTAAATTGAATTCAGGGGTATCTTCTCTATCTAAACTCACAGTGGTGCTCAATAAACCATTTTCAGGGTCAATTGTGAAAAAGCTATCAGTGTTTCCTGCTGTTATGTTGTACTCTACTGTGCCAAAACTGCCTGAATCTGCGTCAATGGCCAGAACATCACAAACCCAGGATGGCGGGAAGTTCTCAAAAACCTCACACCTGTACTCAAGTTGGGTGAACTGAGGGAAGTTGTCATTCACATCACTGATGTTTATATGAATTTCTGCAAATGATGAGAAAGGAGGCAAGCCAGAGTCTCTGGCTTCTATCAGCAAAGTAAACTCCTTTTTGTTCTCATAATCCAGAGGGCACTCCACTGTCAGTGCTCCAGTCAGCTGCTCCACATGAAACATGTCTTCAAAGTTTCCAGAAGATAGATAAAAAGAGACAGGTTCAGCTCTGATGCTCGCTGCAGAGACAACTGCCACTAATGTTCCCACAGGCTCGTCTTCAGAGAGCGAATCACTCACAATATCCACATTCATCTCTGGAAACTCAGAGATGTTCCGGAACCTAATGCTGATCGTGGTGATGTCAAATTTGGGATTTTCTCCATCATCTTCCACATGTACATTGACAATGATATCTTCAGTTCTCTGGAGAGCACTTGAAGTGAACACAGTGCCACTGTATGGGTGGATGGAAAACAGGTCTGAATTTTGTCCATATAAAGAATAATGTAGTTCTGCGTTCATATCAGTATCACCATCTGTTGCTCTGACTGCACAAACCACTGAGCCTGTAGGCAAAAAAAACACAAAGTAACACCCTCAATCCTATCAAGTCAATGTTAACTTGAAGTTGAAGTTGTAGTTGATGCTGAAGTGAAAGTTAACCACGACAAATACATAACTGCACTGTAAAATCTGACAAGTTGATTTTACTTTTTAAAAATCTAGGAAACCAATTGCCTTGAAAAATATAAATACATTCAACTACTAATCTTAATTAATGTTTACTTTATATCTAATTGCTAAGTTTACTTTTTAGTTATATATCATTAATTTTGTGAAGTTGTTGCACCTTAAAAATGTTAATTTTAAATAAACCTTTTAATTGGTAGCAACTTCAGTAAGCCAAGTATACTGTGCTATTCTGGCGGTTGCAAAGTAGTCAGTCATATTTATATATTTTTAAACATGCTAAGAAAACAGAATTTGCAGATCTCTTAACTTCTCCATTGGCAAAATCCTCTTTGTCATGATGAAGTTAAGTCAGATTTACTTAGTTTACTGAAGCTGCAAACAATTAGAAAGATCAAGGTAATTTAAGACATAAATTAAGATTTATAGTTATATTTATCTCCTTTTAAAAGTGATCAGGTTCCAAGATTATTTCATGTAAAATTAACTTCTCAGATTTTACAGTGTGTCAAGTAGAAGTAAAAGCTCTCACCTGGAGACATCTGAGTGGGCACATAGGCCACATAGGGGCTGTTCATAAACTGGGGCCAGTGGTCGTTAATATCTCCAATGAGCACAGTCACAAGCACTGAGCTTGACAGAGGAAGAGTGGGATGCTTATCACTGCCAGTCACAATCAGCCTGTAAATGGCTTCTGTCTCTCTGTCCAGCACATCGGTTGTATAGAGCTCTCCAGATGTTTCCTCAATGGCAAAAGGCACATCGACGCTCTCCATGGAATACCTAAAAGAGAGGCAAATATGCAATATCCAGCCTTTCAGTGCACAATGATAAAGTATAAATTATCATAATGTAAACAGCAATTAGAATTTAGTTTATTAACTTTGTTTAAAAAGTGACCAATAAATCTACCTTCTACCTTCTCATTCCCAAGACAACAAATACAGACGCTTTGTCACGCCTCTGAGTGTAAGATGTGACACCTGAGGCATCCTTTATCATCTTTATGAGACACATTGGGTTTACAACTAACTCTAACGTAAACCCAGCTGCAGCAATACTTGGCGCTGAGGGCAACTGACGTAGTATAAAGAATAAGAAAATCTGCATAGGGCAGGAGCAAGTGGAGGTGGATGGGTCAAACAAAACCAGACTTTCATCAAGGAGACTGCAGTTCACGTCCCATGTGAAACCAAAAGTGGATGTTGTTTTAACTTAACATTCCATATTTTTACATCAGTCATCATGCATTGTCAGTTGTGACATATTTTCGTCACTTTATGTTAAATAATATAATTATTTGAAGCAAATTATGAACCTTCTTTTCTAACTTGATCAAGTAATTGTATTGCCTTAACCTAATCACTGTTTCCCAACATTTACTACATTAATGTGTTTTAGCTGTATGTAACATACTTCAGATCCACTGAAAGGTGCCCTCTGCAGCACTCTCAGACTCCAAGGGGCTGACAAAATTTAAGTATTTGACAACCCAGGAATGAGACCGGGCTGCATATACAATCCAGGAGTGATTAGAATATTCAGCATACACACAAGAAAGATCATTGTACAAGAAATGTTGATCTTAATGTTCGGCCATTATCCTTCATAAACATGGTACCAAAGTAGGACACAGCCAAAAATCCATAACTTATGTAATAATTTCTCAAGTATGAATCCTACACAGTGTTAATGGACAACATTGCATTCAAATTTTAAGTGTCTTTTTGACAGGACTTTTACCTTATTTCCCCACTGACACCTTCATCAACGTCACATGCAGTTATCATGGCAAACACGGTGCCTGAAGGACTGTCCTCAGACACTATGGTGTTGTAGACCTCCTCAGTAAACTCTGGATGATTATCATTGGTGTCATCCACTATGACGTGTATGGTTAGAGTTCCTGTTAGAGGTGGCGATCCTTTAAATGAAAAAAAATAAATAATGATGTATTAAACAGTTTGAAGTGAAACTGGCATGAAAAATACTACAGAACAACGTATTATGAAGTTCAGCACATTTCAGCCTTCACCTGAATCAACAGCAATGATGCTAACAGAGTACAATGATTCCCTCTCTCTGTCCAGGCTGTGTAAGATTTGAAACTTGCCACTGGGAGTGATGGAGAACAAACCGTCACGATTTCCTCTTTGTATACAATAGGTGAGCTGGCTGTTGATGCCTAAATCTTCATCCAAAGCTGAAACCTGGTTCAAAAACACACAAACATTCTGGAAATGGCCTTCAGTACACTGTAATCAACTTCAATTGACTCTGCAATTAAAGGAGAAGTGTGTGAGATTTGGAGAGGGAGAGAGGGGATTCAGTGTCATGTAGCGGTGAAGATTGTGGATTACAACCAGCTGAAACTTCTCTTGGTTAGAATTTTTGTTTTCTACCAGGAGCCGATTTATCAGCAGAGGTCTCTTCCTCTCCAAAACAAACAAACCAGGTGATTTAAAGTGGTGAAAAAAGCTGTTTCACATTACAAATTAGTGTTTCTTCTGGAGACAGGCCGCAAGCCCAGCACCTGGTAGAGTGTGCTCACCTTTATTCTCTGATAAGTTAAGATCCAGATATTTAGGAGGTATTTTACAGGGGGCCAGTTTTACCACAGAGATATGTACTTCTCCAAAACAAATGGAGCAATAGAGTAAAAGATGTGGAAACACTGAATAAAGCCATTTCTCATTAAAAAAAACCTAAAACAAAGTGCTTTTCTGATTCTTTTGTCGTGTAGGGGCTGCTAACTTTAGTGGCTGAAGCCAAAATGCAAATAATGTGTTTGGTTTGGTTCGCTCTGGGCTACTGTAGAAACATGGCGGTGCTACATAGGGGAAAAAAGAACGAGAATCTGCTCCTATACCTATTATATTATATTAAATTTCTGCCAATATAGCCCCCTAAATTCACACTGGACTTTTAAAAAGAGCATGCAGCACCTGATGTGTTAGATGAGACGGGTCCTCTTCATTCTCCATTACATGTATGGTCAGTGTTTGTGGAATAAATAGAGGTGCAAAGTCATTGACATCTAATATTGTGACACTAACAGTCGCAGTAGCAGACCTGGGTATATTCCCCTGATCTACAGCTGTTATGATAAAGGTGTAGTTTGAATCTCTCTCCCTGTCCAGTTTGTCCATGACTGTGATGACACCTCGAACCCTGTCCACCACAAATGGACTGGTCTGGTTTAAAATATACCGCACTTGTGCATTTGTCCCAATGTCTCCATCAAGAGCCAGAACCTGAAACAGGCTCGTTCCTCTGGGGATATCCTCTCTAACCATCAGGCTGTAGGTGCTTTGAGAGAATTCAGGGTCATGATCATTCGCATCATCAACATGCACTGTGAGATTCATTACAGTTTGCATCCTGGGTGAGCCGTTATCAGTCGCTGTTAGAGTAACAGTCAAGGTATTTACCTGCTCTCTGTCCAACACCTCTTCTAGGTATATTTTACCACTCCTGTTATCAATGCTAAACACGCCACCAGAAGTGTCGTTTAAATAATATAAAACTTCCCCACTGGATCCAGTATCTTCATCCTCGGCATGCACAGTCATTACAACCGAATGAAGTGCAGCGTCTTCTGGTATGCTGACTGTTTTGGCTGACACAAACAATGGAGCGTTGTCATTGACGTCATCAACCACCACGATAACATATGTAGTACTGGTGAACTGTAAAGACGGAGGCTGAGCACAGTCATTGGCTGTCACAGTCAGATTGTAGAAGGATCGTCTCTCTCTGTCTAATTCTGTGTTCAGGCATAAACTACCAACTGTGTTTACGAAAAACACTTCCTCTTCATCTCCACCGACCACTCGGAGTTTGAACTCTCTGTTGTCACCTGGCAGACAAGAAGAGAGTATATACGATATTAGGTATTCATTATTGATAAAAAAAGAGGCAAAAACTGTAACTTTATGGAAAAATGTGAAACAAACGTATCACACATATAACTTATAGGGTTTGATTTTACATCCATGCTTTTGTTCACACTGGACATGCAGACTGAGTTTGCCATGCACAGGTCAATCCAATTAATGTGGAAACATATTTCATTGCTATCATTTTTATTGCTGTTACACTGCTGAGTACGGAAAGTGTATAATTTTGAAAAAAAAAAAAAATCATTTGTGGCTATGGCTTCTCATTAGCTTTGACTGAACTGTGCAGGATTGTCGTTTTGACCTTTGTTAATTGCATAGACCTATAAATCCCCAGCTGGAGCAGCACGTGAAAAAGACGATACAGGACAGTGAAAATATACTCTGTATGTGATAAAAGAGCAGTAAATGTAAAGTATGAATAGACCTTAAACTTGTCATGTAAAACTAATAGCATTTGTTTATAGAAAAAAAAAAACATGTTCTTTAGGAATAAAGACGACAATTGTTTTTTGCTTTACCACAAAATGATTGAAAAAAAAACCCAAAACAGTGCAGGATAAAGATGATGACAAAGAGCAGGAACAAAGTATTGACAAACAACATTTAAATACAGTAAAAATACAACACTTGATTAAAAAATGCTATACATACATATAGGCTACTTTTATTTTTCTTCCTGTTAAATAAATATTAAAATGCTATTGTTATGGTGGCTCTGAGAGCTAAACACATTGCAAATAAAGAAGTATCTTCACCAATTTGACAGCACATACTCTGTATTCAAAGAAAAAACAACCTAACCAATTTGTTGACACACAAAAACATCAATTTAACAATACATAGAGCATTTGGAAAGAGCGCTGCAAGAAACTCACAACACAACCGGAACTGTTTTCAGGGGACAATGAAGAGTGATGCATTCACCCGTGTGGATTCTGCATGGATGTATTATTATGAAGTGGGATTCTGAAGATTTTGAAATCAGCTATCCTGTTCAAAAATGCTCTGAAATTTAAGTGGTGGCGTTGGCTTATTTTAAGATTGTGATGGCATGATTCAGATAATATTACAGATATCTGCTGTTGACCTAGTGTCAGTATTATAATATCTGAATCATATGTAAATAATGACAGAAAGCTGACGTCAATAACTTTATGAGCCACACACAAACTATGGCACATTTTCCAGCCATGTGCATCAATTTTTAGTGTCCCCTGGAAACAGTTTCCATTGTGTTGAAAACTTGTTGCAGCACTTTTCCAAAATATTATTCACGTGTGGTCAAATTGATGCTTTTGTGTGTGGTTAGTTTGGTAAGGATGCTCTCTTAAGTTGCTTATTCAAGATGTTTCTTCTTTTGCTTGTGTTAGGTCTTTTTGCATGTGTGTTATTAATTTGTAGTGGTTTGAACTCTTAGGTCCACTGTAGCTTTTACTGTAGCTGAATAGAAAGTTAATACGTTATGTGTTTTTTCAATATGATGAATTTCACCAACAAAACTTAATAAACATGTCCATACTATTTGAGACTGGTAAAGTGAATTACACAGCATTTGTCACCCAGAGACCTTACCAGATAAAAGGCTAATTCCTCAGCCATTTCCACTAGGTGGCATAAATCACAAAAATCTTTCAAAGGCCAGAAACTCACCTGAATTTAAATGCAGCTTCACAAACTAGAAACTGCATTTTCCACAACTTTTCCTAAACATAAACAAATATGTCTCTCTTTTTTAAAATTCTTTTTTTTTTTTTTATGTTGTGCAGCGTTTCTGACAGTTAATCATATAATCTTGCATTGCAGTTGTTGACACCATTGATTAGTGATTACTTTGTTTTCTGAAGATGCATATAGTTGCATAGGCTGTGACCAATGCCTGTTCAGTTTGGTCACCTGCTGCAGATTGCTATCATTTTGATATATAGACATACAAATAAACATTGTGATGTCTGTTGGTGCTGCTTTGTGTCTAATGAACATCTGATTGATTGAAGTGTTGCACAGTAAAGAGAAAAGAAAAAAAAACTGTGGGAATAATAAAAGCTGTAGATTTGCTTTTAATTGCCACAGGAGCCATAAAAATGTGATAGCTCAGAATTGTTGGATAAATGCTATATTTCAGTTGTTTGTTTGCACTTACCATCATCTTTATCTGACACATTCAAGGACAGGAAGCAAGTGCCAACCAGTACGTCCTCCAGCAACGTTGCAGAAAAGGTGTCCTGGCTGAAAACAGGGGGGTTGTCGTTCACATCCAGCACATTGAAGTAGACCCTGACACTGGATACCTGTGAGTCTGCCTGCAGCACCACCACAGAGAGTATGTAGAATCTTTGTGCTTCATAATCTAGGCTGCGGGATAACAGGAACTCCCCTGAGAAGGGGCTGAGGAGGAACAGGTTCTCTCCGTCATCCTCCTGCACTGAGTATTTGATAGGCGTGAGACCCTGGAACACTGTTTCCACCTTTCCCACAACGGTTCCTGTCAACACATGATTAATACATAATCACTGGGGGACTATAGAATGAAGACAATTGACAAAAATATTGTCAAAAACAGAAGAACAAAATTATCCTAAAGATTAGAAATGAGCCAATGAAATCACAAGTTAAACAATATTTAAACACCATCATGTAATACTATTACATGATATAATACTATAAAACTAACATTATGCATTTATGCCTAATTTACATCAGGAAAGGCCTCACTACACAGATGACTAACCTGGTACTGTGTCTTCTTTCACTTCAAATGAATACACAGTTTTGGAGAAAGCCATCTGTGTTCGCCATCTGTTATGGGAGTGTAAGTGGACTCTGCCATGCTTGGGCACAGCATCAGTAGATGTATAATACCAGGAAAGAAACGCATGCTGCCCTGAGACTGCAAATTGTCCCTCACTGCTCACATTTACATGAGAGGATGTAGTGTGAAACACCTGAGGAACCAAAAGAATGAAAGAAATGACTCAAGGGCTGGGTTGCACAAAAAATGATTCATTTAATCTAAGATTAGTTCTGATCAGACATTAAAACCAAGTTTAAAAATGAATAAATCCAGTTTTAAAATAAGCAGAGCTCTGCTGCACCATTAAATCTTGGTTTCATAAAGTTTATTTATTTAAACTGAATTTAATCTGAATTTAATCAATTGGGGCAAGCGTCATATAAAAATTAAGATAATAAATAAACAACTAAATAAATAATAATACAAGCATAATCAGCACGCTGATCGCACCGTATAAAAAAGCCAAAAATTCACCATCATCATAAAAGTTATATCAATTTAGTCTGTCTCAACTTTCTTAGAGAACCTAACTTATTTTGCTAAATCGATCTCAGAAAGATAGCCGTTAAAAAAAGTTAAACCCCCTCAACTGTAGGTTTTAAGTCATCCCTGGATCACAGTTTGAATTGAAGTTTCACTGCAACAGAATTAAATTTAATCTAGTTTTACAGAAAAAAAAAACTAAACTGAGATGTAAAGAGAGATTTAAATGCAAAATTTCTTAATTTTTATTCTGTTTTAAAGTTTGGTGCAACAGAATTTAACTTTAAACCATGATTTAATTAGTTAATTGGATGATTTAATTTAACTTGTTTATGCAATCCAGCCTTAGTTTCTTGTTTATGTCAAATATGCACAAATGGGGAGCTTTTTAAGCATTTAAATGATAAATACTTTATTTTCTCAGAGGGAGATTTGGTCTTTCAGCCTGAACATATTCCACACATTTTAATTCCATATAAACTTGATAAATTATTAAAATTGAAACTGAAGTGATTAATATATTCAAACATCAGTTGTAATAAGTTACCCCCCAGTGCTGCAGCACGTAAACTAACAGGCCAACTTACCAAAAAATTAAACAATAAAACTGCGTATTTTCTCCAGTGTCCAGTAGAGTCCATTATAAAGTTTACCTCCTAAGTGCCTCTCACTTAGTCAGAATTGCAAAGTCGAGAGAGAAAATAAGATCCTAAGCGAAACAAAACAGACATGGCATTAAAAAGGGAAGTCCTGGAAACTGCACAGCATTACCTCCACACCAGACCAACAGATGGAAAACTATAAAAGCTGTATCCATAGTGATTACTCAATCTTCTCAGCTTGTAATCCTGACTGACACGCCTCTTTGACATCACTCTATGCACATCCTGCAGCGGGAAAAAAAAAACAGAAAAAAAACTCTTTGGGGCTCCACATACTGCAGATTGAAGGTTTGTTGTTGTATGTGGTTGAAAAGAAAACATGTCCCACAGTTGTTAAATTAATTAATCCACATCTTGTCTAAAAAAAAGGATTCCCCTGAATAAAAGAAAATAAAAATAAGCACTATGTTTAGCTGAATCAGCCTATTTTAAATTCTCTCCATGGATTTTGTTATTGAAGTTCCTCGATGTAGAGATGAAATGGACTCTTTGAACAGTTGCCTCCAGTAAGGGAGCCTGGAGGGAGCCTTTTTTTTTGCTGCATGTCAGATTGGGGAATTCATTCAGAGGCTGCAAGGCGTTCACTGAATGGGTGAAAGGAAAGAAAAGAAAACTGCTGCTGTGAATCACAGGTTTCAAAAGAGCGCTGACATGACACTGTGGCACAGAATGTTAAAGCTGAATTTAGATTAACAGTTAGTGTACCATCATGAAGCAATTGTGTATAATTAGAGAGTATTCGAATGAGTTTCTCCTTGATGTTTAAAATCAAATTACTGCCTCTTATGGGATCATATTTACATCACATTATGTAACCGATACACACCATCATCACTGCTTTTCCCCCCAATAAGAATTGATGTAATCCTAATGTTAACTATATGCAGGAACACTAAGCGCTGAAAGCCTGTTTCTGTGCACGGCTCGCTGAAAGGAGACCACTGTGGCTTCACTCATATTTGCAAACACTTTTGAAAGGACACGTCTTTGTGTGGCAAAGAGCAATGCTGCTGAGAAAAGTCTGATAAATGGACATGTGAACCCCCTTTAAGTGACCGCGAGACCACCGTGACTGTGAGACCGTCTCTAGTTTCACACAGAGGGAACTCAATCCTAGCGAAGGATCACAAAAGAGCCCTGCCTGGACTCACTTGGGAAGTGAACACAAAAACCACAGAGAGACCCTTTCTCTGGATACTTAGGTGACATTAGAGCACTTTGTTTTGTGTTTGTGTGGGCAAACTCAGTAGGGATATATCCTCCTTTGGTCACAAAAAAACACAACTAATTCTTATGACTAACTGTGTTTTTGTCTGAATTATACTTATTCAGTAATATGATAGGTGAAATTAGGGACAAAAGCACTGTGTAATATGTGTTTTACAAAACTAAACTGAGAGCATATTGTCTGATGAAAAATAAGTAAAGCCTTATGTGAAGCAGAATTCAGCCAAAAGTCAAAGTGTATCTGTGTGTGCACAAGTACATCTCCTCTAGCTTTACAAACCAGCTGGTCTGTCTGAAGAGAAAAGCCGTTGTAAACTGTGAGTAGATGGTGAGACTGATGATACAGTCTGTTTCATGATCTTTTGGTTATGATGATTTAACTCTTTAAACCTGAGCAAATTAGTTTGATTTCTTTCAAAATCATGAGGTGAAGGCAATGAGCAACTTAACAAGACATGGCCTAAAAATTTACCAAAAAAAAAAAAAAGTTAAAATATTCCAAGAAAATCACCTGAAAATAAGCACACAAAAAATGACCTAGAAAAGTGTTGATTAAACTGTATTTTTTTCTTTGTAACATGATTTTCATTAAGAAGAGTCTGACTCATTTTGATAAAAAGAAATAAAAATTAAATATTTGCTGCAAGTAAGGCATCACAAATTTAATACTATTTTATGACTTTTGGGGGCCTAATATTAATAAAATTGAATCTTATTTTGAGTGTTTAAGGAACTGCACTAGGTTGTCTTTTCATTAAACTTATATAACATGAAGCAAACTTTCCTTTGGCTGATTTCATTTTCGATCCTGGGACAGAAGACAAAGATTTTTCTCTCCTTCTGTAATGTATGAAGTTATGTTCGTGTCTGACAAATGTTTTTGCACTCAATGTTTCGTCACTCCAACATTTTTGGTTGGTTTCTTATAAATTCACATGGGTACTTGCATGTGCATGACACAATAGCCAACTGATTTAAACTTTTAATTGCACACACTGCAGTTTACTTCATCATGGCGCCACCTTCTGGATTTAGATTCCTAAAACCACAGTACAATAACCAGCCAGGGAATACACCCTATTTTCAGGGCAATTCAGGAAACACAAAACAGAAATGTGAAAGCCAGTAGCACAAGATCAAACGTTTCCAGGTAACTGTAATAACTCCCACAGGACAACAATTCATTCATTCTGTCCAAATCTAGTCTTTTGCAAATTTTTACTAGTAATATACTCTGTAAAAGCAAATTTTAATTTCTCAAATTTGTCTTCATATAATTTGCTGTTTCCTTGTTCCCAAAATCTAACTGTATAATTTTTTATCTATGGACAGCTTCACTGCTGACATTTACACATCAGAAACTGTAACTTAAAATAAATTTGATACCATTAAAAGAACAAAAAGCTGACGTGCTATCTTGCACTTGTACAGCCATTAGATTTACTGTGTAAATAGAGAAAGTTATTTTTTCAGTGAATTACGGTGATTTATGTATTTGTATTAGGTATTAGGTATGTGAGCGAATAGTCAACTAGTCATTTAAATGTTATGCTTAAATATTACCCTCTGAAGTTGGAACCTATAATACTAGCTGGTTAAATGTGTTTATTTTATTCAGAGATGCTGTTGCAATAATCAGACATGTCTCCTAAAGATTTTGTTTTCAGAAATATTTAAATATTATTTAACTTAACTTTAGTGAGATGTCATATTTCGTAGAATAATAAGCAATGCAAATTTCTCCAATGTGGGTCTAACATTGGGTTGTCTAAAATTTTAGAAAATGGGGTAAGGTGCCACACATTTCAGCACATTCAAAAGAAACTTGGTTTTTGAAAAATTGAGATAACACTTTCAAATGGATCTTACAATGTATACCATTTTTTAAACAATTTTTAACCTCATGTATTAAATTATGCTCAATTTTGACTGTTTTCTGCATGTTCTGACTTATAGACAAGTCAAAGTGTAAACTTCCATTTAAATGTTAGGTAACAGTCATTAGATCCATTCCTGCCATGTATACTTGATGGGCTACATGTTCTAAAAGTTGTGCCTTTCAGAACTAACTGAAAACTTCGGAGATACTGAGGTGACTAACATTAGAGGAAGACAAAACACACTTCTTAAAAAAACGACCTTTATTGAAGACATTTTTGAATGTCGACAGCTGTGTTTGATATTAGTGGTATTCAAAGAACAATAAAAAGACATTGGGACAGCACATAAAAAAATATTTTTCAAAATAAAGAAAATACACTAACAACTCAGAAATCTCATTTTTGAGCTGCAACACCTACAGACTAGTTACTTTCATACTGATTTTTAGTTCTCCTAAATTGTTACATAATATGGCAGGGGATAAAGACCTACGACTAGAAAATCTCAAACTTAAGATATGTAGTGTTAACTTTACAAAAAAAGGAGAATAACACTGTACATCTTAAAAACATTAAATATACACATGTTCTTGTTCAATCTGACTTATGTTTCAAGGTGGTGAATTGAGTATATTAGGGTTATATGGCATAAAGAAAAATTCAGGTCCCATCCCTATGCAATCTAATCATCCTCATCATCATCATCGTCCTCTTCCTCCTCTTCTCCCTCCTCCTCTTCTTCCTCCTCCTCCTCATCATCTTCTGCTGCGGCGGCAGGTGCTGAATCCACAGTGCCCTTTGTGCGGTAGGCAACAATATCCTGTGGAGAGCATAACAGATGTGTTTTTAGTGCTACAGAGAAACCTACTCTTCAATGTAAATGTAACCCAAACAGGCTCAAAATGTGATTTGAAAATTTCACAAAAACAGGTCCAGATTTGTCTTTTCACCTTGTCATATTTCTCCTTCAACTTGGAAGCCTTCCTCTCATACGGCTGCTTGTTCTCCGCAGATGAGCTGTTCCACATCTCTCCCAGCTTCTTTGCCGTGTCCCCAATGCCGAGTCCAGGATGCTCACTTTTCACCTTGGGGCGAAAGTCCGCACAGAACAGGAAGAATGCAGACCTGTGGAGAATAAAAATGTGTCAGTGTTAACGATATCACAATCCACTCGGAACTTAATTTCAGAAAAAAAAGACAAAAGAAAAAAAAAACTGTTGTGGAGCAAGTTGATTATGGTACATACGGTGGTCTCTTGGGGGCATTGGGGTCCTTGAATCTCTTCTTCTTCTGGCCCTTTGGGGGAATGTAATTCTTCATTTCCCTCTCATAACGCACCTTGTCTTCTTTGGCCTTATCTTCAAACTTGCCTTTCTCTTTTGGGGACATGGTCTTGGGAAAGACACAAGAGGTTTTAGAAGATGTACACAAAAAAATTGGATTCCTAGAATATAATTTTTTTTATTTATTTTGAGATTGATTTTACCTTCCATCGCTCAGAACATTTCTTGGAGAACTCTGCAAAGTTGACAGAGGCATCGGGATGTTTCTTCTTATGCTCCTCTCTGCATGTTTGCACAAAGTAGGCATATGAGGACATCTTGCCCCTCGGCTTCCGAGGATCCTTCCTCATCCTGGCTTGCTAAATAGAGAGAAAAATATGTTTTGAGATAAATTAATCCATATCTACTCATACAGCAGGAACATCGAAACATCTCCCTGGTAAATTATCTGCCTCTTGCTTTGTCAGCCCCATCTATTGTTTAAATGGGGTGGTGGGAGGAGGATGTCTAGGATGACTAATAATCCATTATACGCAGAGGCCAACATGATGCTTCTTTTAATATTAAACTCAGCTACACATTAGTTTGCGTCAAGCATCCATTCACGGTGGTTCAATGCAAAGCTAGTGAAAAACAGCACAGTCCGTTATATTGTCTAGCAACGTTAGCCTCCCATTAATGCAGATGAAGACATTAGCATTAGCTTCCGACGCCTTTGATTGTTCGCTAGCTGTTAGCCGCTCTCGCTTTGTGTCATCTTGCTTTTAGCCCTTTAGCTAGGCTAGCTGGTGTTAGCACGCTGACATGACACGGTGCTCATTTCATGAGACGATTATTAAAATGGCTGATTTGATTGCGAACAATGGCTAGCGAGCTACTAACACACACCCCCCGCTTCCAAACGGGCCCCGTATTTCACCTCAACGGTATTTATGGTTTAATGTATCTTATTTGATTTAAAGTTTCAATAAAAATGGCAGTGGTCTTGGAGAAAGATGCTTCTCCTGCATCTGTGCACACGGGCTGCCTCAGCAACAGTCAGCGGTATTAACCTACGTTCACCCTCTAGCTAGCGTTAGCTTGTATGCTAACAACACGGCCAGCCAGCATTATCCGGCTAGCGTAGCAGGCTATATGTGTTAGCTCTTATCACATTATCGGACGATACGGTGACCAGTGCGTAGTAGATGCATTTATGACTGGGGGTGCATGATACTTTGTTGTGGTTATTATTTATTGCCACAGCTAATGTCATTGTTAGATAACAACCTACGCAACAGAACTAGCAACACACTTAGCTCGACACTGTTAGCATCCTAACCAGCTCAGTCATGCAACTAAACATTTACAACGCAGATGCATGCTGTGCAAATCCTACAGCAGCCCACTGTTTCATTCATTACAAGTAAGTGTCTTTGCTTGTAAGTCAACATTTATAATGCTTACCCCTACAGCGCTATGTGAGGCCAGCACGTCGGTACGTCTCAAACAATAGGAGGACAAATACTGTCAATGCGCGGTCTTTCGGCTGTGTGGATGTCTCTGTGTTTGTCCTGAACACCGCCTGCCGAACATTGGCTGCCGTCGACTCCTTCACGTATCTTATTGGACGCTCGCTTACTCCAGGCTCGGTTGTTGCACTGGTTATTCAAAACACGACGGGGCGGTGGCGCCAAGCTTGAATGTCAAACAACAAACGGCTGTATTTTTATTGGAGGCAAAAAAAAAAATGATTCAAGTGAAGTTGGGACACACACACACACACACACACATATATATATATATGGGTCAAAGATGTAATTGGGTTTTCAAGCACCCAAAAATTAAAAGTGAAACACATTTTACCATTTAACCTTTTATGGTACACTGGAATGTAAAATGTGCAATTTTATCATTTTTAACTAAAATAACTATTTAAAAAAAACAACACCCCACTAAACCGTAATTCAGTGTAACATCACCTTAGAACCAATTAATTGTGTGAGACAAGTTAATAGCTACATCAGTTAAAATACTCATTTTGAGAATCACAATTCAACCAAATTATTAATTTTTATTGTTAACCTTTATACTTTGGCAACATAATCACAAACACTGGGTTTTATCCTATCTGTTCACAAAACATTTTTATAAGGAATTGGATTTCATTTGAAATGACATTACAATTAGTTTGCTCAATTATTGATCTAGATAATTTCACTAGATTTGTGTCTACTATATTTTTGATTTTTACATATCATAATAATGTCTTATTATTGTTATTGAGGTTATAATTATCAAAAAAAGTCTATTCATATACCACCATCAAGCAGACTGGAACCAAACTTGATCCCAAACATTGGGATGTCATTTCGCTCACAGTAGCTGTGTTCGAAATCACCCTCTATCACGGATGTAGTGCACTATATAGTGTGTTCGCCATTTTGTAGTGTTGTTCGAATTCTCCGCGATTAATTTCATCCACTATGTAGTGGACGAGAAAACACCCACAATGCACCGCAAAATTGAGTGAACAAGCACACTACTTTGTGCTCCGTATCCCACAATGCAATGCGGTCGTGTTTTGGAAGAGGAGAAGAAGGAGACGATGGCTGCCGCACCAACCGCCGCTTTTGTATATAAATTTAAGTAACATTACAATATACACATTTGATGTGTGTAATACTTCGGTGGCGTGGTTTTATGCCTTTTAAGGGTTGCGAATTGTCATAACAAGCGGATTTGTTGGTGGAGAAGCATCCGGTTTGTTATTTGTATCTGCGAGCTAACGCTAACGCTAAGGCTAATGCTAGGGCTTGCCGGTAGTTGCAGCTCTAGCTAGGAGCAGACACCCGCACACCCGCTCACATCTGATCATAGCGTTTTGTTCTCTTTTCTCAATTGGCGGTGTGTTAGAAAAATAAATGCTTTTCTGTTTCTTGTTCCAATGGACTGATGAAGATGTTGAGAAGCTTATTAAGCTTCGTGTTAAGCACAACCAGCTGTTCTCCGGCCGAAGAAATGCGGCTCTGCATGGATGGGATATATTCTAGTGGTGCATATTCATCAATAAAAGACATTTCAGAATTCATATTTGTCATTCCTGATTGAACATTACATTTGTATTTTTTAGTATGATGGTATTTATAGTTGAATAACCATGGCGCATCTGCTGACGCAACCACGTTCAGGAAATTACCATGTAGTGTCCAAATTCTCCTCCCGTCGTCGTTCCCTACATCGTGTATATGATGTAGTTCACTACATCATGTACACGATGTAGTGGATAGGGAGTGAGTGAATGAGTGGATGATTTCGAACACAGCCAGTAATTTGAGCAAAGGCATAATAAAGCAAAATGCTGGCTAGGCCACGCCCACATGCATCAATCATTATGAGCCTTCAGATTGCGGTTAATAGAGAGCCCAGGAATGCCTCCTAAAACACTGGCATTTCAGCATCTCCGGTTCCCTCGACTCAAAGTCATTGGGTTTTCTGAATGTGTTTTTGGCTTGATGTGTGAAATAACGTCTGTGGTTAAGAGAAAGTCTGAACAGATTTTAACATTTTGTTCTCTGATATAAAATACGTCAGTAAATTCCCCACTGTTAACTTTGAAGTTTTGATGTCTTAAAAAAGACAGTTGCAAAAAAGCAGCCAAATAAGTCATCAGGCCGAACATGGATTTACAGCCTTGCTGTGGTGGGGACGTTTAGTCATGTAACTGTGGTGGAGTTTGTTTGTAGCCTTATGTTAGTTTTTATTCCTGCTGATTGTATTTAGGCTTAAAAAATCCTGAATGTGGTGTTCATTAGTTAAGATTATCTTACTGAACAAAACCCATAAGAATCATAAATGTTTGTTTATACACCACAGCGTCATCCATTACATTGAATGGCAGATGTGTGTATATATGTCAATTTTGATATATTATTTTTTATTTCAAATACATTTAATGCTTACATGTATGTCTTAAATGTAATAAATATTAATCATATTAATGGCTTTCTATTTCTTCTGTTACAATGCCCTCTAATAAAGGCAGGGTTGCAAGGCACAGGAAAAAGTCAAGATCAATTAACTTGTATGCTATATTTAGAATATTTTCACCTCTTTATCTTACTGTCAGACAGCCCTTTCTGATCAGGAACTGAAGCCATTATATCCACCTGTGCTCTCTTAAAGCCACCAAACTCCCTAGTCAGACACAATAGTTTTGCCTGACAGAAGGTGGGAGTTTCTGGCATCACTGCCTCAGCTGGTTAGTTTGCTTGTGTTTTTGTGTAACTTTGCTGAATCCAGCTAACTCTTTGAAACAATGAGGAAAGTCAGGATTATTCTTTTTTAGTATCTGTGTTGCTTTTATTTGCTCAATATTCAGAGAGGATAATTTAAAGGTTAATATTATGGGTGTTCCACATATATGTACCTGAAAAACCCAGTGGATAAAGTTTCACCAAACTTAGCACAAACGTGATGCTCTGGGGGCAAGTATATAGAGCACCCCAGGGATGACATTTTCTACAGTCCAACCCCGAAACGTCACCCTTGTTCCCTTGTCAAAAAGCCTTCGGGATTTTTCCATTGGATTTTGGATCATTGCAGAAAATCAGCTCTGTGTGAAACAAACCTTTATGATATTTACAGTTTTTTTTTCAGTAAGTTAATCTTCACTAATGAACACCACTTTCAGGATTTTTGAAACATATATACAATCAGCAGAAGTGAAAAGCTAATGGCTATAAAAGGCTATAAACAAACTCCATCACAGTCATATGACTGAACGTCTTCATCACAGTGAGGCTGTAAAGCCATGTTTGCCGTTATGACGTTCTGTAGTCTTATTTAGCCAAAGTTCACAGTGGGGTATTTACTGACGCATTTTATGTCGGAGAACAAAACATGAAAGTCTCTTCAGCTTGCTTAACCACAGACCTTATTTCACACATCCATCCAAACGCACATTCACAAGGGAACGAGAGATGCTGAAATGTTAACGTTTTAGGACTCATTCCTGGGCTCTATATTAACTACAATCTGAAGTTTCATAATAGTTAGAGCATGTGGGCATGGACTCGTTAGCATTCTGCTTTATTATGCCTTTGCTCAAATTACTGTGAGCAAAATGCTGTTCCAAATGCTTCAGGTCCAGTTTGAATCATATACCTCCATCTGCCTGAGTTTCATGATGAACCAAAGCATTTTTACACTTCTCATAATAACAAACTAGGATCTTTGTGGTCTTATAGTTTCCCGTTTTGAATGACTATCACAGATGACTACCATCTTCTGGGATGGAGGGATATCTCCCCTCACACAGAACGTGCTTGTTGGCCGTCTATTTGTTGTGTTCATGTGCAACTTTTTGGATAAGACACGGTGAGGTGAGGGTGATGCAGCTGGTAATTCTCTGATGTCGGGTTGATGTGTCTGGGCCTTTAGCAACAGACCTTATTTCAGACTTTAATACAAAAACCTGTTTAAAAAATCACTGAGTTTGAGACGAGGGAACTGGAGTGATATTTCTTTTGCAGGTTTTAGGACTCACTACTGGGGCACTCTATTCCAGCAAATCAGCGACATGGGCTGGGTACCAACAAAAATGTGAACTGATTCAATTGTGTAATTGGCTGATGAACATGGCAGAGAGCAGAATAAATAAGAAGATGTTTATGTGGGATAAGGGTAAATGACACTTGGGCAAAAGAGCTTTGCTCACTCTTTAAGGGGGCGGACATGGTGTATATTTACAGGAATAACTTATGCTGCCATGTTAACTCTTTGTTCAAAGACATTATGTCAGTTCCAAAATTAAGGACATATAAAAGAGAAGTTTGGCCCAGCATACAGTATAACATCTAGTTTATTTAGAAGCCAGAGATCCTTACTGTAGTATAGCCATGAGCTTTTATTCCTCTTCCGGCCATCGCGGTAGAGTGATTCAATAATATTCAGGGCACTGGTGTTGAATGTTGTGGCTGTGGAGGTAATGTTCTGATTCGTACAGTCAAGGAGTCTCTGTGTGAAAAAATCTAAGATCCAGTTACAGAGGGAGGTGTTCAGGCCCGGGGGTTACAACGTCTACACCACACCTTACATACCAACTTCTATGCAGGAAGAGTCAGGTTGGGACTGAAAGCAAGCACAGACTTGTGAGGTGAAACAACTCTTATCTTTTACTGAATACACAGCTCAAGTTGTGTCAGCACCTCAAGAAAACAGCTTATTGATTGGCTGTCAGTGTTCATCACATCGCTCTTAAAGTGATTTCAACAATATCGTTTGCAACGTCGTCGACTTGAGTTGTAGTGTGGTCTAACTATGTACTTGAGTTAGAACATTTTTAAAATGTATATTTGGGCTTTAGTTATTGTTGTTATTTTAATGCTATATAACTGCTTAAAGTGGAGCTACTTTTATGTAGTTTTCATTTATTTTCACAGATTTAACCTCATAAAGATTAATAGATGACTGTCTGGCTGAAAAGGAGTAAGTATATGAATTAGTTTGAGAATAAAAATTAAATTATCTGGAGTGTTTGATTCTCTCCTTGTATTTATAGCTAAACTTAAATAGTTGGAAGATATTTATATTATAAATTGGATGAGCACATGGAGTGCAAGAATTTGAAGAACATTTTACAATCCATCAGTATACAAGACAATTATACGTTTTGTAGAGTTGAAGATTATAATATGGAATGACATTACTTGATTAAAGTACTTAGTACTTTACACCAGCAATAGACATTAAAAAAGGCATCTCTGGCAATGTTACATTTTTAATGCAACATCTCCCCTGCTGAGCAGCTCACAGTGGCCATTCAAATGTTGTAGGTCTCCATAACCACAGCACCTACAAACACCCTGCCGGGACCAACTCTGCCTCTGCACCTGAAAGACCAACTTTATACACACAAACTCAAATTTAGGACCCAGGGTTGACATTTCCGCTTTTCAGCAAGCCATCAATGTTTTGAACTGTCATCTGGAAATGGAAAGATTTTCACTTCACTGGAAACAACTATAGCACGAGATACCAAAACAGTGGTCACCAATGGCAACCAAAGGTAATGAAACCAAGGATATATAAAGCTTGCAAGACATTTGTAAATTAACTTGAAAGTAACATAATCTATGTTACAATATTTTCTTACATTTCTAATACATTTTGGTTTATAATCATATGCTAGGCTTATCTTATATTGTGTAAGTAGGCTATATTATACGTTAAACTCTAACTTTTTATTTTGAATAATTCCACAGTATTATTTTTGGACTATTGCCGAGTCACATTTTATGATTGTAACTCCTGTAGGTATAATTTTAATTCTTACAACATTGTAATCGTCACTGTAGGAGTTTCACATTTAATTTACTTATTGATGCCCCCTTGTCTTTGGGTTATTCCGGTCCTGCTGTTGTGAGGTTTAGCAAGGGCATATTTACATTGGAAATGGGGGGAAAGTGTCCCCCTCACTTTCTAAAATCTTCTTTTAAAAAAAAAAATAAAAAAATAAAGGGAAAGTGTACCCTGCTTATTGCCTGTGGCCCAGAGTTAAAGTTATACACTACATCTCAAGAATTCAGGGTTTAGAACAAATACTCATATTTTTTTTTGCAGAGGGCAAACAGTGGTGGGATCCATATGAGACGTCTAATCGAAGACAATTCATCTATCGACCAAACTCAACCGCCCAAATTTTTTTGTAAGTCATTTATGGGCTTTTTGGCTTGGGGTTGAATTTGGAATAAGAAAGCAGATTTATGTGTTTGTTTCTCTCTCTCTTTCTGTAATTGTCTGTCTATGTTGATGCATTTGTAGGTGCGCAACATCAACTTCATTTATAGACTCTTATTCACAGTCTGGACCTTTTGGTTCAACTGTGTACAACAAGGATTTTTGCTGGAAGCCAGCCTGTAAACCTGAATGCATTCACACAGGAACAGCCTCAGGGCAAAGGAGAAACAACCCGCATCCCAGTCAGGTTGGTATTTAGGCTGTGTTAGCCTCAATTTTACATTCATAGTTGAATGCCATGCTTGACCTCTCACAATGTATCGTAACCTTTAAACAAGCTATTTTCTCTAAGTCTTTCATGATGTGGAGGCTGCCGAAGGACACCGCACGAAGCTCCAAGTATGTTGGCTTCCCTTTGAAATGTCCTGCATCTGAAGGGGAGATCCGTAAAGCCTTGACAGCACAGTATCGCTCCATCTACAGATGTGACTTCATGGGTATGCCTCAAGGTAGGACAAGTCTGTTGGTTTGGTCCTGTGTGTATAAAAGCATGTACAAGAGTGCCTGATCTACTGACATCCAAGCACACAGGCGTGTCCAAACAAAACCACCACAGCATTTGTTTCTATAGTCCCTTTGTTGTGGAACTTGTTTGACAGGACATGATCATATTAAAAATGCAGGAAGAAGACTTGCACCTCTGAACAGCAGGCAGGAAGTGCCACCGCTCTCTACGGACACAGAGATGAGAGACAATTACCGACAGCCAAAGCAAAAACCTGAAATGCTGAGCAATCAGTCTCACTACAGAGGCAACACAGATCCTAACCTGGCCTGTCGTGGTATAGGTACTGCATGCCAAAGAAAGAAAATATGGATGTAAACACAGGAAAGAGTGTTTGCAGTTTACCTAGGTTAATGTTTAATCAACTTATTATCCTCTGTGTGTTGCAGTTCCAACTGTTGTGCAAAGACACACACAACAGAAAAGATCAGCTTTAACAAACTATGACAGGTTTTTTGGAAATAAAGTCACTGATGTCACATGTTTGATAAAGTCTCTGCTGCCCCAGGAGATGCAGCAGTTACACAGAGTTTTACCTAAGGAGGGTAAGTATCAACTTTGAATGTTTAAGCATTTTAAAGGTCCTTTGTGTAGGATTTTGGGGGATACGTAAATTGGCAGAAATGGAATATAATATAATATGTACATTTTCTTTCCTGTATAATTACCTGAAAATAATAATAATGCTTTGTTACTGTCTATATCTACTACATAGGGAGCTGGTCCTCATCTATGGAGATCCCCATGTTGCACCTCCATGTGTCGAGTAGCCCAGAACAGACAAACCAAACACCAGCTCTAGATGGAGCCGTTTGCATTTTTTGTGTTTTTGTGTTGGCCATTAGTTAGCAGCCCCTCCTTATCAAACAACGTTGGAAAAATGTTTTTTCGTATTTTTTTTTCCAGAAACACTGATTTGTGATGTGAAACTGCTTAAGTCTATCTTTTTATCAGCTTTATTCACCAGGCCCATCTGAACACTAAAATTCTAAACAGGAGAAGTTTCAGCTGATTGCAATTTGTAATCATTACTGCTAGATGCCACTAATTCCCCCTAAAATCTTACACACTGCTCCTTTAATAGGTTGCTTACTGATTTTGATTTGATGGGCAGGTCATTCATGTTTTGTGTGTTTTGGCTTTGCAGAAAAGGAGGCCATAAGAACAGTTCTAAGAAAAGATGAATATCAAAACAACAGTGAGAAAGTGAATAAACTCGCAGTAGCTGTTCCTCATTTCAGCTCACCAGAGTGGATATCGAGCTGGCCGGGACCTCACTGAATCTTATTTCTTACAGTAGTTAGTATATCTGTCTTTGTGTTTTAATGTAATTTCTTGTCATGGTAGGGGTAAAATGTGTAATAGATAATATAATACATTAAAAGTGTCTTGCAGAATTAATTTGCTTTGTCATTTTTATATGGAATTTGTGTGATGTGGTAATTAAACATCTCTGTGTAATGAGAAGATATTTGTGTGCCTTCATGTTTCATCGCCCCCGTATTCTGCTCCCTGACATGATGCAGTCTGTTTGCAGCTTGATAACAAAATCAGCAGTTTTTTTTTATTTCTTTTCTTTTTGTGTTTTTTTCCAAGCCTTTTCAAAGGGGATACTCCCTAGGCAGTTGCAATGAAAATGTAAAAATATGTCAACATAAATGAGATGAATTATGAAGATTGCTACAACAGTGAACTAGTTAAACTACAAGGTAAATAGTGAAATATATAGTCAGTTTCAACATGATATAACATGTTGACAGAGCTGTTTCTTGGTGCTCTGTCAACATGTCCGAGTGCAGGTTTCTTGCAGTTAGTCTTTCAGTCTCAGTTGTCACTCTTGGTTTCTTAGTTACCATGGGGCCACCTGCTCTGCTCAGGTGTAATGTTAGAGTGAGTGTCAGGTACACTAATGTGAGATCTGTCAGATTAACATCTGTTTGGAGGTCTGACTGAGGAAATGTGCTGCTCTTAAGTCTGCTTTTTACATCACATCAACTTTTGAGATTCACCGTCTAACTAGGATGCCACTGGGGAAAAAGGTCCGCTCCTCATCAGCTGCAGGAAGATTAGAAACCCAACACCTGAACAGGTAATCTGCTGTTTGTTTGTTTTTTCGCACATGGTAAATTACGTTTTTTTTAAGAGTTTTGATCTTATTTAATGACAGCTTTGCTTAATTGTAAGTTTGGATTTATGGGTAAGAGATCATGGGTTGAAGCTTTCCTTGTTTCTAAGTCATGTTCAGAAAATGTTTACTGTTGTCATGGTGCTTGAGTTGCCATCTGTGGCAGCACTGAGCAGTTACCATGTAGTGCACTAAAACAAAGGGCTCACAATTACACTCCTAATATTAAAGGTCCAGTATGTAAGATTTGGGGGACTTAAATTTCATCTAGCAGCAAAGATTACAGATTGCAACCAGCTGAAACTTCTTACTGGGTAGAATTCCTTCAGTGTTCATTGTTCAGGAGATTTTACTCCTCCAAACAAACGGACTAAGTGATTAAAAATACTGTAGGTTCACTTTAGAAATCAGTGTTTCTCTCATGCTGTTTGACATGTCAGTGACAGGCCATTACCCAGCACCTGCTGATGTGTGGCACCTATTTTCTCAGATAATTTGTGCTTTTGTACAATGCACTTTTTTTCTGATCCAGATGTGCAGGAGGTTTTAAAGGAGACCAAGCATGCGCAGAGGTCTCCTTCTCTCCAAAACAAACAGATAATGCGGTTCAAAACAATAAAAACACTGAATAAAGCAATTTAATGATTCAAATCAGTGTTTCTCCTAAGCTGTTTGGCATGTCATGGACTGGCTGCTAGACCAGCACCTGCTAATATGTGGTCACCTTTTTTTCCTCACATAACTTGAGATCCAGTTGTTCGGGAGGTTTTTACTGGTGAGAAATTATCTGCAGGGTTTTTTCCTCTCCAAAACAAACAGAGAGTGTTTCAAAACTGAATAAAGCAGTTTCATGTTCAAACATTTATTTTTCTAATGCTGCTCATTTTAGAAAGGGCTTCTCTGGCTGATGCAAAAACTTGAATGGCCCAATCTAGAGCCAGTGTTTGGTTTGTCCGTTCTGTGCTAATGTAGAAATATGGCAGAGCAACATGGCGATCCCTGTGGATGAGGACCCGCTCTTTATGTAGATAAATCAGCTCGTTCTTAGATAAGGAAAACCTAGTGATTCCATTTCTGCCAAATATTTCCCTAAATCCTACACACTGGACCTTAAATAGACCTGTGAGTATCCACTTGCATGACTTTTTTTTTTTTTTAGTTTATAACAATGCTGGCTTCCCTAAATCAAGTAAAGATACTATAATGTTCTTCTCAAATACTTTTTAATAAGTGCCAAAGCAATGTTTACCTACTATATAATACTATATATATACATTTAAGAGCTATGCATACATTTAATCAAAACTTTATCTCAAATCCTCCAGCATCCTCTCTGAACTGGGTAGTACAGGGCACAGGAGGACATGCACTTCTGGGCCAGGTCGTTGGGGTGAGAATGTTACAGATGACTTGTCAGCACCAAGACGAGGGGGTGTTATCGAGGACAGAAAAGAGAAGCCTGACTGGTTTGTTCGAGAGCTGCTGAGACAGGACAGGCGAAGACATTCTGTCATGCTTGGAGATGAGGCTGAAATCATGAGACGACAACACCTCAGTATTGACTACACTCGCAGTCTCAAGGTACAGTTTTTAAAACATGTATCTAAAGGGGAAATGAGAAAGGTAAGTGATCTATTTGAACCTATATCGTAAAATTTGTCCAAAATTCAGATTATTTTACTGCCATGATAGATTTCATTCTTTTCCACTGAGTTCTGAAAGTTGCTGCTTTTAGCCTCAGGGTGTCACTAGAGTGTTACATTGTCACACTCAACACTGTACACAGCTCTCTCCCAATGCTCAAACTCAACTCCAGCTGCAGCATCTCACTTACAAGGTGAGCGGCAGAATGAATGTGAGCTAATGCCAAAAGTGCCATTTTAAATCAAGTTGATGATCAATTTACTCGCAGCCTGACAGCACAGCAGCAGGACAATCTGTCCCAGAGCCAGGGATGGCCATGCTTCAGGCCAAAGTAAAACAAACACAGTAGCTGAGCCAACTACTTAAAAGGACCCCAGTAGATTTAAATTCAAGCTTTCAAGCTGACAGGAATGATGGACTTATGTAGGAGACTGCTGCAAAAACACACACTGGCTGAAGTTTGTGGGTTTCAGTTGCAGATGTCAGTCACACTCTCCTGCTTAATGTAATGAGCAATGTGCCATGACAGATTAGACGGGGCAGGCTCAGGAGTTCAAAGTTATGCAGTTCTAATAAAGGGATTTGGAAAGCAGTCGAGGTTGTATGAGCACTTTCTGCACTTCCATCACTCTGACTGATAAAACAATTATCTCTGCAATTCAGGAGATACCGTAGGGAAACCTCAACTCTGGTTACATCCTTGAGGAATTAGGCTGTTTATCCATGTTATTTATTAATGATAGATCAAAGAGTGTCATGGATCAAGGACCCGTTGCTAGGAAACCGCCGCAAATTGAAGAGGGGCCATTAACACAGAGAGCGCGGCCTGTCATCTGGCCTCGTGCAAGCAACACTGAGACATTACACAACCGGTGATGGCTTGTGGCGACCTTTACAGATAGTCATTAGTGCTTAGAGGTGGAGCCCCACTCATGTGTGTTGATAATTATATAATGTCAATGTCTCCTCTCTAAATTTGTATTTTTAGCACACAGAGTTTTTGAACTGCCTGGTGAGTGCTTTGAATGGACTGAAAAACAGAATCTTTGTCATTTAAACTTTATTACTGGTTTAATGTATTCTTTCTTATAATATTCACAATAAGTAATTGGCTCAAGTCACAATCTAATGTCACTGTCTTTCCTTTCTGTAAAAAGATTGATGAGACAATATCACTTGACAACCTCCAGAAATTGAAGCTAGCATTTGAGGTACTGTATAACTTCATCTTTTAAAAACACTCTGACAGTCTGATGATTAATTTCTGCAAGATTAAGTGTATTTTTTTTTCTTGTGAAGGAATCTGATGCGGGTGGCTTGAGATCCATTGATGCAAAGAATTTTTTGCGTATGGTGCAGAAGTGTCTGGGTCTGCCTAAGACGGTAAGACAGTGTGGCATTTCTCTTTATATCTTACTCTCCATCAGATTCTCTTGTCTCTGTGATCTCTGTGTCTTACTTTTTTGCAGTTGAGGACATGCCTTTGCAACCACCTGATTAATTCACAATAAGTGTCATTGTTCTGTATTCTTTTGTTCCTTGAATTTCACAGAGCAATGCGCAGATTCAAGGGTTATTTAAGAGGATTGATTATTCAGGCCAAGGAAAGATTTCATGGGTGAGATGAAATTCATATTTGTTTCCTATGGAGCATGCACCCTTTTTACTTAAGAGAATTTCCTTCGTTATGACACTCCTCATGCATGATAACACCAGGAATCTGCAATAAAATAGTTACGCTGCTACAAAGTGACAGGGTTATTTTGGAAATTGTAATTCAGTTAGGATTTATGGAGCAAGTGTGACTGAAACTCAACAATGATTTGGGCTCAATCAGCTTTTGTGGAGCCAAGTTGAATTTACAGTAACACATTTGTTGTCTACTGACTCACAGGTGATAGGTGATCTTTTCCCAAGTAATGGCCTGTGTTTGTACTGAGTCTTGACTCTTGACTTTAATTTAAATAACCTTTCTGTGTTTTCTTTTCCTTTGGCTGGATAGTTAGTCAATTTTTACAGGTTGTGTGGATTGTAAAAACGAAAATGATCAAAAATGATGATGTTTGTACATTCATACAGAAGTGATGGAAAGATATTTGCTAATATAGGCGCAAGAAACACAGACTTTAAGGTGGTCTCATGCATCTTTTCATGGTTTTGTGTCTCCTTATAATCATTTGGGCCTTTTTTTTTAGATTTTGTGTATTATTGAGGTAGTTTCATGTATTTTTTGGATTTTCAGCGTTACGTTGTAGTCATAATGTGTCTCCCTGTAGTTATATTGTGTCTTTCTGTGGTCATTTTGTGTCTATAGTTGTTTTGTGTCTTTTTGTAGTTCTCTTTCGGGTAATTTTGTGTCTTATCGAGGTAATTTTGTATATCTTTGACATAATTTTTTTGAGATTTTTGGTCTTTTTGTGTCTTTTGGTAGTTGCTTTGTTTCTCTTTTAGGTTGTTTTGCCTGTTTTGTAGTTATTTTCTGGTGTCTTTGCAGTTCCTTTGCATCTCTCTGTGGTCTTTTTTGTTTCTCTTTTTTAATCCATCCATGTAAATGAGGTCAAAGTTTCCACAGGTGATGGGGAAAACACGTCACTCTCACTTTTCAAAATCCTATTTTTATGCAATAATAGAACATCGATCAAATGTTCAACATTAGATAAGACGGTAAAAGACTTTTATAACTAGTCAAAATGTGTATTTTTTTAGACTACTAATAATTTGGAAAGCATGAAATGGCACATTTTATAATTTCTATCTCAATATACATATATAAAATGTTGGAAATAGCAGTAGTTACTTATTATAATTATTTTCTTTATTTACATCTTTATGTGGCCTCCTTACCTTGGAAACAAAACCTACCCTTTTGCAGATATAATCATCTAACATTTTTTTATAATAATCAATATGGAGGACAGACAACCGCAACATTATTACTTCTAACAGTGAGTATTGTGACGCAGGGTGACTTCTGCACACACATGCTGCAGGAGTACAAAGAGAAGCAGGAGACTGTGAGACGGAGTAAGCAGGTGGCTTTCATTCTGCCTGCCACGATGAAGCCGTTGTGTCACGGCATTCCCATCGTCAACATCCACTCCACCCATGATGGCACCATCGTAACAGTGCGAGAAGATGGGTTTGTTTGCTGCTGGAGCCCTGAACTGAAATCGCTGAAGACCAAACATATGTTTGTATGTTTTAACTTTTGTACATTTTTCTTACTTTGAGAAAAAATCTTAGTTCATTCTTTATCTTTCTTTATTGTAAAGACATCCCATGAAAAGACCAAAACCAATAATGTGTTAGTCCATTGTTCAATACCTCATTTGTTGCACTCAATATCAAAACTGCTGGTTCTCACTGAAGACACAAATCTTTGTTTCTTTTTCTTTTTTTTAATAGCCCAAGAATATGTTGTTGTTTTTTTCTTTCTGAAAAATAGCACCAGTAATTTCCTATAACAGCTAGGCACAGTGCCAATGTTCATTGCACTGAAGAAACACATCTGCCAGTGCAAACAATTAATATGTTTTTAATAGTTCTTTGATAACAATGAGGTCTAGGGGTCAAATAAGATACAGCATGTCATGATTCCTCCTCCCTGAGCTACCACCTTATCGTGGTGGAGGGGTTTGTGTGTCCCAGTGATCCTAGGAGCTCAGTTGTCAGGGGCTTTATGCCCCTGGTAAGGTCACCCATGGCAAACAGGTTCTAGGGGAGGGACCAGACAAAGTGTAGCTCACTAGACCCTTATGAAGAATAAGATGAATGGTCCAGAGGTTCCCTCGCCCGGACGCGGGTCACCGGGGCCCCCCCCCCGGGCTAGGCCTGGGGGTGGGGGTCGATGGCGAGTGCCAGGCACAGCCCGAAGAAGTGACATGGGACCTCCTGCCCATGGGCTCACCACCCGTAGGAGGGGCCATAGGGGTTGGGTGCAGTGTGAGTTGGGCGGCAGCTGAAGGCGGGGACCTTGGCGATCCGATCCTCGGCTGCAGAAGCTAGCTCTGGGGACGTGGAATGTCACCTCTCTGGCGGGGAAGGAGCCTGAGCTGGTGCGCGAGGTTGAGAAGTTCTGACTAGATATAGTTGGCCTCACCTCGACACACAGCTTGGGCTCCGGAACCAGTCTTCTCGAGAGAGGGATGGACTCTCTTCCACTCTGGACTTGCCACTGGTGAGAGGTGCCGGGCAGGGGTGGAATGAGAGGGTAGCCTCCCTCCGCCTTCGGGTTGGGGGACGGATCCTGACTGTTGTTTGTGCCTATGGTCCAAACAGCAGTTCAGAGTTCAGAGTCTTTTTGGAGTCCTTAGAGGGGGTGCTGGAGAGTGCTCCTTCTGGGGACTCCCTCGTTCTGCTGGGGGACTTCAACGCTCACGTTGGCAACGACAGTGAGACCTGGAGGGGCGTGATCGGGAGGAATGGCCCCCCCGATCTGAACCCGAGTGGTGTTTTGTTATTGGACTTCTGTGATCGCCACAGATTGTCCATAACGAATACCATGTTCAAGCATAAGGGTGTCCATATGCGCACTTGGCATCAGGACACCCTAGGCCGCAGTTCGATGATCGACTTTGTAGTCATATCGTCGGACTTGCGGCCGTATGTCTTGGACACTCGGGTGAAGAGAGGGGCGGAGCTGTCAACCGCTTACCACCTGGTGGTGAGCTGGCTCCGATGGTGGGGGAGGACGCCGGTCAGACCTGGCAGACCCAAATGCATTGTGAGGGTCTGCTGGGAACGTCTGGCAGAGTCTCCCGTCAGAAGGAGCTTCAACTCCCACCTCAGGGAGAGCTTCGACCATGTCCCGGGGGAGGCAGGGGGCATTGAGTCCGTGTGGGCCATGTTTCGTGCCTCCATTGCTGAGGCGGCCGACCAGTGCTGTGGCCGTAAGTTGGTCGGTGCCTGTCGGGGCAGCAACACCCAAACCCGCTGGTGGACACCGGCGGTAAGGTGTGCCGTCAAGCTGAAGAAGGAGTCCTATCGGGCCTTCTTGGCCTGTGGGACTCCAGAGGCAACAGACAGGTGCTGACAAGCCAAGCGGAATGGGGCTAGGGCTGCCCTTTGTCACCGATTCTGTTCATAACTTTTATGGACAGAATTTCTAGGTGCAGCCAGGGTGTTGAGGGGGTCTCGTTTGGTGACCTCAGAATTGGGTCTCTGCTCTTTGCAGATGATGTGGTCTTGTTGGCTTCATTGGGCCGTGACCTCCAGCTCTCACTGGATCGGTTTGCAGCCGAGTGTGAAGCGGCCCGGGATGAGAATCAGCACCTCCAAATCCGAGGCCATGGTTCTCAGCCGGAAAAGGGTGGAGTGCCCCCTCCGGATCGGGGACGAGATCCTGCCCCAAGTGGATGAGTTTAAGTACCTTGGGGTCTTGTTCACGAGTAAGGGAAGGATGGAGTGGGAGATCGACAGGCGGATCGGTGCAGCGTCTGCAGTAATGCGGACTCTGCACCGTTCTGTCGTGGTGAAGAGGGAGCTGAGCCGAAAGGCAAAGCTCTCGATTTACCGGTCGATCCTCGTTCCCACCCTCACCTATGGTCACGAGCTTCGGGTAGTGACCGAAAGAACAAGATCGCGGGCACAAGCGGCCGAAATGAGCTTCCTCCATAGGGTGGCTGGGCTCTCCCTTAGAGATAGGGTGAGAAGCTCGGTCATCCGGGAGGAGCTCGGAGTAGAGCCGCTGCTCCTCCACGTTGAGAAGAGCCAGATGAGGTGGCTCGGGCATCTAATTAGGATGCCTCCAGGACGCCTCCCTGGTGAGGTGTTCAGGGCACGTCCCACCGGTAGGAGGCCCCGGGGAAGACCCAGGACGCGCTGGAGAGACTATGTCTCACAGCTGGCCTCAGAATGCTTCGGGATCCCCCGGGAAGAGCTGGACGAAATTGCCGGGGAGAGGGAAGTCTGGGCTTCCCTGCTTAGGCTGCTGCCCCCGTGACCCGACCCCGGATAAGCGGAAGAAAATGGATGGATGGATGGATGTCATGATTAGACTACACAGCCAACACTCATTAGTGAAATCAATTCATTGTTAGTTTCTAGGGATTTGTTGATGATACGAAATAAACAAAACGTCATAAGACTAAGATTTCTATATTATATATAAAAAGTGTAATGTCTTATTTTGACAGTCCTCTGTATGCATAGCAAAGACAAAAACAATCATGAACGCTTTTACACTACATTAGTGAAATATGTCATATAACTCTCAGCTGTATTGTCACAAGTATTTATTTCAGGTCTGTTCTATTGGATTACATAAAATTGCACAGCTGTTATTTTGTCTACCTCCTGTAGTTGTGATAATAATTGAATTCTGTGAGAGCAAAAAGTTTCCACACATTAATTTGTTCATTTTCTTACAGGATGTAGGGCCTGCAAACAGGACGTCCAAATGGGCGAGTGATTTTACTGTGATGGCAGAGTTCAACAAGCTGATGATCGGAACCGGGTAATGTGAAAAAAAGGTTTAAAGACCAAATTTTTTATTGAGTACACTGATTACTCTTCTTAAGATTTCAGATTGTTCTTGGTTTATAATGCATGTCTTCTTTATCTTGCAGGGACAGAGAGATCCAGCTTTATGAGCTTTCCTCTCTGGAGCCTTATTGTCAGATCAATGCACTCAACACAGTACCTCTGACATTAGACTATGGGTGAGCAACAAAACTCCATGTTAACATAACGTTCAAATGTCACAATAAGTTACAATAATGGTTTGTGTTTTTCCTTACAGCTACAGCGGCCCTGACAGTTGTTGTATTCTGTATGGAGACACTGAGGTATGTCCTTTTGTTGAAACCTGATCCAATTCTCAAAAAAAGTCATTAATTAAATTCTCCTTGATTAAAACTGGCAGAGGTTAATTTCAGTATTTGTGTTTCAGGGATGTGTGACTATCATTTTAATATCCTCTGCTGGAGATACCCTCAGGTAATTGTGCTTCTTTAAAGACTTACAACATGCATTCACTCTTCTTCAGTTGTTCAATAAACCCTCAGACACACTGTTACTCAGTCTTATTTAAACAGGAATTAGCAGCCCACTTGCCAGAGGAACATGTTGGCATTGTACATTTCTGCAAACCACTGACATGTGAGACTTGTACATTTCATAATCATATTGTTTCTAAAGTGACAGTTTTTATTAGTACTGATGGCGACTGAACTGTATACCATCGTTAAAGACATTTGTTGCTCATGCAAAGACATGTTCTTAACAAAAAATTTGATTGTTTCTTAGTGAGACATCTACAGCATTTCCAGCGGTGATTGTGCCACCAAAAGCTGGTGTTTGTCAGCTAATTTTTTATTTTGTGAAACATCTGCAGCATTTCCAACAGTGATTGTGCCACCAAAGGCACATTTCTTGGCAAGATATCTGTGTCATTTTCAGCCTTAATAGTTCATTCAAAAGCATGTTTCTTGGCGAGACATTTGCAGCATTTACAGTCTCAATTGTGCCACTAAATGCACACTTTTTGGCAAGGAATCTGCGTCATTTCCAGCAATAATTGTGCCACCAAAAGCATGTTTCTTGATGAGACATTTACAGCATTTACAGCCTCAACTGTGCGACAAAATGCCATTTTTTTGGCGAGACATATGCAGCATTTCCTGAAGTGATTACGCCATCAAAAACGTGATTTTTTGCGGACATCAGTGGCATTTCCAGCTTTTAGACATCAGTGGCATTTCCAACTTTAATTGTACTGGATGTTATAAGTCAACACATGTTATTTTCCCAACCATTACCAATTAGTTTTTGTGCCTAAATCAAACCACAAGTTAACCACAGTGTTGTGGAAATGTAAAGAAATGGAAAGTTTCAAACTGATTTAATATGATACATATAAACTGTGTCCAAAAATACCACGCCATTCCAACATTTATTCTTGCAATTGTTCTAGAATTGTATGACGCCAAAGTTATCATAAACACATTAAAATGTATTGCTAGCATGTACTGTGTACACTTTTTTTACAGTAAATCAGAACATTTTCAGCAATATTATGCAAACTACTCAGTTAGTGATTAGACTCTTGGAGAACTCGTCTGAGCCTGAGGGAGACATCAGCCATTAACAGTCAATCAGATGTGTGTACTTTCTTGTTTTCCTCTCAGATCATGTACTTCACTGATCAAAAGGAATTTGTTAGTGAAAAACAGAATATTTCCTATGAGTGAAAAGCATTTGCAGCGGGTTTGGTGGTTCCTGAACAAAATAACACTTTGCTGATGGTTACAAATTTTTGAGGGTTGCTGCAGAATATCATGACCCATAACAGTCACGGCAAAATTTTACAATAAATGCATGACTCAGAATCAGAATGGCTTAATTGGATGTGAAGTTTTCCAAAAAGAAACAGAGATACTTTCACTGGATGAGATGAAGATTAAAATAAGCCCTTTTAAAAAGAAGAAAATGAAATAAAAAGTTCATTTTAGTTTGTGATACACATATGGAGTGAATCACACTTTCAGGCTGTCCTGACATAATGCGATTTTCACTGTGTCATTATAATACAAGAAACTCTTGATTATATCACAAAAATATTAAATACTGAGAAATATATTGGAAATTTTGAGCTTTTGATGGGCAGATATTTAGAGGAGCATAGGGAAATATTTCATTTTCAACCAAATTGGGGACTAAAATATCTGCTTTGTGAATGTTGTCAGTTAAATAGTTCTCACAGAGAGAAGGTTTTATGCCCAAAGTCAGATCTTCAGCTTTCAAATTAAATTTCAAAATTCAGGACTTATTTGGGTTCCTTTAAATTGCTACAGCATCTGATGATTACCGTTTTCCAGGCTATAAAAATGTGTGTCATGTACAGTTTATATTAGTTGTTCAAGTGAGTCATAGTACTTCACTGACTGGCAGGTCTTTGTATTGCACCAGTACTGTGACCACAGCATTTAAAATTTTATCTTTTGTATTTCTCTTTTCTTTGTCAAATGTTGCACATGTCAATGTATTTTTAATGAAATTATGTTTATTTTCAGAGGTGTGCACATATTTTGTTCTAATTATGACAGAAAATATAGACTTTACTGTGAAAAAGAAGCCAGGTAGAACTGTATTAGCACAGAAACTTCAGTGTGGTGGAAAATTATACCCTTGCTTCCTTTAGCTTCCCTGCATAAATTAAAAAATAAAAATAAAATAAAAGTAATTTACTTAAGTAAGGCTATGCCTCAGAAAATGTGACTAGTTTCTGGACTGATTGTTCATTCCAACTTCTGTTTTTTTATAGATTATGGAATAAATTACCAAAGATTGCAGGCATGCCCAACATAGCGGTTGACAATGCGGTGCTGTCTCCAAATGTAACATTTGTAAGATGGAAGGTTCATCAGGACTGGGTAACACAGGTGACATTTTACTTTTCCATGTGTTTGTATGCTTCCCTACAAGAAAATAAATTAAAACTCAACAAGTGACAATTTACAGTATCTGCGCAAGCTGCTTAACACTGCATATTGTTCAGTAGTGTGGCAGTTTCTTGCATTATGATCAGATAATCCTGAAATAGACTGAGAAACTAACTCTTCTCTCAAACTTCAGGCAAAATACTTTCCAAGTTTTCAAGCTGTTGTGTCCTCGTCAAATGAAGAATCTTCTTCCCTCGTTATAGGTAATTTCTGTTTAGTTTGTTTCTTTGGCTTTTTTAGTTTTTTGGCACATATTCAGTACAATCAGGATAATAACCAACAAGCAAGAGAGTTTCATTATTGTGACTTTGGACTTAAAATACACACAAAACCTGTCTATTCTTATACATGTATATTCTCTGTGATTGTTCTGTGATTTAAGAGCAAGATAAAAGAAGTGACAAATGTGGAAATGATTAAAAAAGTCCTTTCACTCTACAGTGTGCAGTTATTAAACTCTGTGTTGAACATTAGACAGCATGGTAGGAGGGCTCTGAGGGATGACTCATCATGACTCATCTATCACAAATAAACTAATCAATGCCAGCGTGTGTATGCGTGTGTGTGTGTGTGTGTGTGTGTGTGATCGGCCATGTCTACTTGCCATCTCGGTCATTTATTCTGATAATGGCTTACCCTTGCTCCACAAAGCATGTTTGATCGATGCTCAAACAGGCAGCCTTGTAATATAATGCTTTTTTCATCTTCTCGAGGCTGCGTGCTGCCGTTAACGGACGCTGAGCAGCAGTTGGATGAGATCAGAGAGGCGTGCTACGAAGGTAAGACCAAGAAGGTCCAACTGAGCTGGACTCCACAGCTGCGGGCGTCGTGTGACCAGACACTTTTCACCATCCACAAAGGTGTCAAGACCTTTGACCTTTGTCAAAAGCACAGCTTGCTGGTCACTGGAGGCATGGACCGACTTGTGCGGATGTGGAACCCACATTTTTCTGGGTGAGAAACCAGGCTTTTGTGGGATTTCTTAAAGACAATTAACATATATTTAAAATGCCATCTCCTCTTGGTTCTGTTTTGTATGTTTTAGGAAACCGACTGGTATTTTGAAAGGCCACTCTGCTCCCATCATCTTCCTCCACATCCTCTCAGAGGAGAGTCAGATTTTCTCTGTCTCTGCAGACAACACTGTGAAAGTAATCCATGACTCACTTTTTATGTTTCACTCATGATTTCTCATGGTCTAAAATATCCAAATATCACACAACCATACAGAATGTGAAAAAAAACTGTTTAGAAGTACAAATAGAAGTATAAATTAGCTCCGCCTCAATCAGATACAATGTTTAAGTTCTGCTTACATGCAAAAATAATAATAATTGAGTAGCAGTGGGGTCTTTTAGGACACTGAGATAATCTGTTACTCACAGACTACTTGAACAGTCATAAAAATAATTTGATGCCTGAACAAATGCAGTTGCCTTCTGGCAGTTTAAGCCTAACCAAAATGTAAAAGGTACAATTTTGTAAAATTTACCAGGGGTGCTTTTTTTCCAAAATTCACACCCTTTACACTGTCACTTGTTCACACATTCACACGAACATCTTTCAGAAAATGAAAACATTTGTAAAATGATCATGTTTTCATAAATTACTAAGATATGGAACTTTGCTGTCCAAGTCTTCATTTCAGTTGTTCGGTTGTGTCTGAGTATGAGCATGATGAATGGCATAGTTGCTTTCTAACTTGCTAATAGACGGACTGTCCCAACGGACAATCTCCTGTTCCAAGTGACCCCGTTCTCCCAGAATATAACAATGAAATTCTGCATAATTTATTTATTATCCAATATTTTGATACGTTAACCCTTTCACACCTGAGCAAATTGATTTGATTTATTTTAAAATCAACAAATTGATGTCAAAAAATAAAAACAAACTGATTGATCAACAAATTGATTTGCTTCGGACAATCTTATTGTTTGTTTTTGTTTTTTGACTTCACTTTGTTGTTTTTAAAAGAAATCAAAGTAGTTTTCTGGGCATTTTCCCTTGAATTTTCCATTTAATTCAGTTTTTTAAAACTACTTTTCAAGTTATTTTCCTTTCACGTTTTTACTTATTTCTTGCAGTTTGCGGGGCATTTCTTGCCAAGTTGCTACTTGCCTTTTAACTCATTGTTTTGAAAGATGTCAAACCAATTGGCTTAGGTTTGAGGATTAAATAGCTTGTGAAAGGCATCTGAATGCAGCACAAGAAAACTGATATCGATCCAGGTTTTAAAGGGTAATTGCAAAATTGCTAATACTTCTGTACTTTTACTTAAATTAAATCATAGAACCTCAAATGCAGGACTTTAATTTATAATTAATTATTTCTTTTGTTTGGTATTGCTTTTAGGTGAATTTTGTAAATACCTCCTCCATTGTTGTTCACCTTTTCTCCATTTCAGATTTGGGATATTCCAGATCAGTGTTGCCTGTTTACAGCAGACTCAAAAGCCAGCGGGATTCGCGGTGACATATCTGCATGCTCGTATTCCTCTGCTATGAAATCCCTTCACATAACAGCAGACTGCATGGCTGTGCTCTCCCTGAAGATAAGGTTAGCTGTGATGCCTTTGTGCTTTATTCATCATAGAATCCAATGCAGTCTGAAGATAGTTTGAAAATATTCTTCAACTGAACTAATTTAAGGACGATGGTTTGTGAAAAAAGGACAGCTGATGCTTTTGAAGATTTTCTTTTGAGGGATTAACATCGCACTGTCCCCAAAAAGACACAGATTTGACTTTTTTTCCTCAGAGATGAATGCAGCACCTTAATATTCATTTCTCTTTTATTCATTTTATTATCTTTTGCCTCGGTGAGGCCACGGCTGCATAGACGTCTCACTGTTTCACATAATGAGCCGGTAATGTGCTGCGGCTACAGTGAGGAGTTTCGTCAAGTTGTCAGCTGCACTGAGGGATCTGTGAGTAAATTAGTGCTTTACAACATCACAGACACAGGTGACCTGACTTCACATTTCCACTGAAAAATTAATCCAGTCTGTGTTGAAACAGGAACACCAGCATCATATTTATGCCAATTAACTGAAAATGTTTTTTTTGTTCCAGGTGGTGAAAGTCTGGGATTTTGACACTGGGCATGAGGTCTTTGAGTTTGGCGGCACACATGACCTGTCTGCTATCACATGCTTGACTTTTGACTCCAAAGGAAGGAGGTATAGTACATGAAGCAGCTGAAGTGTTTTCATATAATATATTTGGCCAATACTTCATCAAACTTCTTTCTGTTTGCAGACTCATCACAGGTGGAAGAGATGGTTGCTTAAAGATCTGGAACTTCAGCAATGGACAGTGCCTAAAGACATTAAAGAAGGGTTTGTATTGTCAACACGTTCTCATCCCAAGTTGTCACATATCGAAGCTTTGTCAGTGGACTTTTGCGTCACATATTATGCTTTAGGTATCCTCCTGCATCTGCTGCTGTCATTTCGGGATGCTGCAACCAACTTTAGGATGTCAGCAAAAAACACATGTTTAGGATTAGGCAACAACTGCATGGGTGGTTAGTTTAAAAAAAAAAAACATCATGGTGTGGCTCTACATTCATGCAGGAAGCAAACACCAGGCTCACAGATGAAAGTCCAGGGGTTAGTTGGACCCCTTCAGCCCACCTGCCCAAAAGGGAACTTCCAGCTACTTATATTACCAGCAGCTTTTCAACCTGATCTGTCCAGCCACGTATCACACTGCCGCACCAGGTGCCGTCTGGCGGCATACTATATGGCTGAGACAGATTCTGTCTAGTCATGTTACAAACTGACACCACCCAGCAGCATATCATACTACTGCAAAAGTCTGTTCGCATCTTTCACCAAAATCATTGACAAAGTGGTGGTATGTGATGACCTCGGAATGAGAACAGGCTAGTATTCTCAATGTTTATGTCCTCAAAACAAAAAGCTGAAAATACTATACCATCAATTAATTGTGGAAAAATCACTTTCAATCTTTCCTGTAGATGGTGAATGTAACGAAGTGTGTGACTGCATTTTTCTGCAAGTTCACAGGAACTTGTGAGTAATGATGTGATATTTGGCAGCTGTTCTTGGCACAGTATGAATTTCAATCCATGTTGAGCTTGTGCAATTTTCTGTTTGAAGCTATGTGATGTCTGTCGGCCGGGATCGGAAGATTGACATTTACTCAGTGAGTACAAAAGACATGAGTTCTAGGTATTATTTGTCAGCTGTGTTTCAGAAATCCCATTCCAATTATTTCTCCAATTCTTCCATTCCTCCGCATTGCATCCCATTTGCATTTGTTTACATTGTCATTACCAGCTGAACTCAATTCTGAAACAGAAAAAAACCCAATGATAGTAGTTTTCCTTATAAAACCTGAAAGAAATGTGCACATGCTTCGCTGCGTGGAGGAAGACACTTTGTCTGGTTCATTAGAATTTTAATGTGCTTATAGGATGTCCTACCAGCTATATATCTAATCCAAAAATAACAAAATGTATTGATATGTAGAAAGTCCTGTTTGTTAAATGCGCATTTGTGTTTTGTCAGGATACTCCTGAGGACCTTCATCATGTCCGGAGACCGAGGCCTTCATGGCAGGATGATCTGGTGATTAATGAACAAAAAATTGTCTTGACAATAACTTTGAGAAAAGGTGTTCAGGAAGCTCAAATTAATAAGTAGATCAATGAGCTCCTGCTGAGAGTTAGTATTCCCCCTGAGGCATTTATTTCAGGCCGTCTAGATGACAGCGGTAGAAACATTGGATGGATTCAATCATTATCCTTCGATTTCTAAAAAGGGCAACTGTCTGTGTTGAAAGTGACAAAAAGGAAAATTGGGTGATTTTGTTGACAACTGGATGCATGATCAAAAACACATCATGTAAGTGCAGAATGTCTGTTAGCTCTGTAATTATTCAATCCCCCCTTGTTCATCTATTTATAACCCTTATGAAATCATGTCATTTTTTTACTACAGTGTTTTGTTTATTATATATATCTTTTTTTAACAAAAAATAAGAAATCCTTCATTTTCCAGTGGTGGAAAATAATTAGGTATATTTACTGAAGTCGGGGAGAGCAGGGTGAGTTGGACTAGTTTTTACTTGAGGCGTCTCTAAAATGAAAGGCATGACAGCAGCATCTCCAGCTAAAATATGTACATACATTTCAGCATGTGGTGCAGCCCTGAAAAGAATCACTTTGGATCTTAAATGAACTGTTTTCAAAATATGACTATTCATAAAAAAAAAGAAAAAAAGTAGTCTCTTGGCTCAACTTATCGCTGATAAGGGCTAAGTTGAGCATAGGGAGACAAAAATTGAGCTACATCGTGGAAATTTCATGTCCTGTGTGGTGTTACTTATCATGTATCACTTTAGAGTCTTCCTGTTGTACCTGCCATCTGATGTACAGACTTTCCATTCTAAACTTCCTGAACTTTTAGTCTAAAATTCAAAATGTCACATCATTTCGGAGATAAGAACATAAGAATACAAAATTACAGTAAAGTAATTTGTTAATAATACTCATAAGTGGGCCAGTGGCTCACCTTTCCCCAGGCATTTTGGCTTAAATTACAACATCACAGGTATTTTAAGAAACATCCAGCAATTTAGAGCTAAAATCATTCTTAACAGTATAACCTCATATTGTTACTCCCTTAAGCCCTAATACATTAGGGCAAGCTTGTCTGTAATCGTGCAGAAGGAGAAAAAAAAAACAGGCTCAGATCGCCACAGTTTTCCCGACTGTGCATGAGCAATTTTTTGAGGTACTGCAGGTACTAAACTTGATACTCTTATACTTCTACTCCACTACATGTTAGAGACAAATATTGTTCCATTATGTCAGTTGTGCCGTCCTAATACAATTGCTAGCCCCACCACCTTCTCCATCTGGCAAAAATAATTCTAGGTTGATTTTACTGTGTTTAAGAGGCCATGAAACTCTCATTTTTATGCTAATCTTGTAATAGTAAAAGACAAGCTAAAGCATTCTTTTATATCTATGTTGGTATGGCTTGTCGAGAAGGGTAATGACTAAATAACGCCCAAATTTATGCTGAATTTAGCAAGGTAAATGCAGTGATGGCTTCGGGTTTGGGTGTACACCCCAAGATTTTCGGTGGCCTCATCTAGCCACCCTTTTAAAAAAATTCTACCACATTAAATTTATTTAACAGCCATGGTTATAAAGAATCCGTTTAAGATTTCACATCCAAAACATAAAATACGATGCATTGTATTTATGTAAATTAGACAGTAGTATATAAGATGGATAAATTAGCTCCACATTGATGCACTATACTATTAAAATGTTGTGTTTGCACTAATCCATCATTGTACAGTGTATAGTAAAAGTACTTGGCCAGTTCTGTCCGAGCTCTGCCTCAAACACTGGTGCACCTTCAGGGCTGTGAGGATAAAGCTTACCCGCTGCTTCTGTGTTCATATTGCACAGACACATGGAGGACTCTGTAGACTTTGGTCTTAAGAGTCGTTTTTGCTGACTGGCTGGAAAGCTCAGAGAGATGGCTAACAAAGCCTCCCTGATCTCTGCCCTATTGTGCAGCATCGCCTGCAGAAACTTTGTTTTAACTCAAGCAGCAAGTTACTCAATCCCCCCATCTCACTTTTATTCTCTCCCTTTCCTTGTGCCATTTCTCTTCTATTACACATTTTGAAATGCTTTAGTTTCTTGACATCTTCCTGTACTCATATTTTGTATATTAATGTATATAGTGTATGATTTTTCGGTTTTCGCTTATACACGTCAGTGCTTTTGTCCTCACATCACATAGCTTTTCTTTGTGTCTCAGTCCCAGTGCAGCTGGGCTTTGACCTGTCAGTACACCTGTCGTTTATGACAGGCTGTGCTCCAGAGAGACTGAGCTCCCTCTGAAATGTAAGGATGCTTTTATCACTGACTCAATTCAACACAAGGTGTGCATCAAATGCCCCATGCGCTCCCACCACAGTGTCGTATAGGGTTACCGCAATATTTTAACCCCCAGTACTTAATTTTTGCACATAAAATGATGTCAGGATTAGATTCAGAACAAAAGTTTAGGCTCATGATTATTTTGTATTCAAAAATCAATTCATCTATATCAAGATAAATCACCATAATAAATTCACATGATTCGATCTTCTAAAATGTCACAGTTTTGCAAATCAAGGCACGTCAGAGAGCTGCTAACACCATTTGTATTCTATAGGGATCCTGTTTCTCATCATGGAGGTTTTATACTTTGGATTGTGAAAGTTAATTTGATAACCCAACTTTTAGACTTGAGCATTTCCTAAAAGTAAAATCAGGCAAGCAGATGCTGTATCAATTAAAAAACTTAAGAAATGTTTATAGATGTACACATTATTTATTAAACATTTGGTAAGTGTTTAGTTTAGGTGTTATTATCATCTCTAATCACCTTAGAATAGTCAACAAAATAATATTTATAGACAATTTGGACCCATGGGGACATTTTGCTGCTAACAATAGTCTTTTCTTTGTCTCTGAGAAGTAAATCAGCTTCTTACTTGGAGAGTACTGAATTCAAATCTGTTCCTTTAGGAGAAATTAGGAGCAAAAGAATAAATCGCCTGTTCTTTAGCTGTGCTAATAGGCTTCTTGCAGGGATCTTTAAGGGGTTTTCGAGGGGATTTTGCAGTTTCTCCATATCTGTGAGGGTCCAAGGACAGTGAGCTGTCTTATGCCAGGCGTGTCCAAACTTTTTTGATAAGGGGCTAGATTAGATATTGTGAAAAAAATTCAAGACTAGTTGCTTTTCATATTATAAGGGTTACAAAAAAAAGGTCATATACAGATTTGACAAACGCAACTGTTCAATTGAAAATGTTTTCAACTCCTAAAGCTGGTGGCACTCACTGTCATTGCTGTTACGCTTTTTTCTTTCTTTCTTTGCTTTTTTTATTGTCACTTCTTGAAAACTGACTAGTTCTGCCTGCATAGTTTATACTTAGTGCATGTCTACAGCTGTATGACAGTCCTGTCAGAGGCAGAAAAAAACAGGAAAAAATGCTCAGTGATTTTGCTTGATTAACCAATATTGTGTTGTGTTATATATATGTATGTAAACTTGCCATGCAAAATGCTCACATCACATTCTGCGTGAACACACCATAGGGCTAATTGCAATTTGTGATATAAGACTTTATAGATGAAACTGAATTGAAAATAGGATTGAATTGAGAACTTATAGCATTTATAACTATTAAGACCAAACCCCACTTTATTATTATGAGGTTAAAATCACCAGCTACCATAATTAATGCAGCCCCATTCTCTCAGAGATGCATTATCAGTCCCCATTTATATCCCACAATAGATTATGGTTCCCCAATCTTATTTCACCTGTGTGAAGGTTACCTCTTACAGCAAACTTCTAGATATGAGCTCTAGGAGGCACATAGATTCTGAGTGATGCTGTATGATTCATTGAAGGAGGTGACGCTGAGTCCTCTTCCATCTCTTTCATTATGGTTGGTGGTTACACTCAGCCCCAAAGAAGCCCATTAACAGAGCAGTAAGAATGCATTACAGAGGCCAGTAAGAAAAGTGACCCCTTTGATTATCCACAGAGCCCGCTGTTGAAATTGTCTCTCATTAATGGCCTCCAGGAGAAAGATCAATGGGCTCCATATATATTGGTCCCTTCCTCTTATCCACTGAGCCTTTGGGTTCACTGTGAATTTTTCTGTTCTTCCAGATGGTCAGCGTTGTGTTGCATCTCATTAATATTTTAAAACATGGCCCAGTTCAGCTAAATATTTCGCTTTGGCTTGGAATATAATTTACAGCAAGTTCACTTATCAGAGCCTAAGTCAAAAATGCCATCTGCTCCTCCTGATTTGTGGACAGTTTCTTGTTGGCAACATTGTTCTGAGCTAAATATATTTCTGTTGAGTTCAGTTAGAGACAGCAAGAAGCACATAAAGTATGAGATGAGTTGCTTTGTATCAGTGTTAGGTACAATGGCAGTAATGTTTGGTTTGTCTGCTCACTCATAGGTTTGACATCAAGTTACTAGTTGATCCAAAATATGTGACACACTTGGTTAGAAGGTGGAAGAAAAAGCAAGACTTTGGTGGTCTATAATTTCTCTCAGTAGTGAATGGACTTTTTGAAGTTTTCGGTGAACAGACCACCGACATTTGATGCTTATTCTATGAGTTCAAACTCTTTTATCATTTCTGAATTAATATAGTGAAAGAAATGGTTTGACATTTTTGAAAATACACTTCTTGGTTTTCTTACCATGAGTCAAAGAAAAGATTGATACCCCCTTTTTTATCTTATGAATCTTCTCAAATGGTTTTTCCCTAAATGTTCCCAAGAACTAGGCTATTCCAACACATTCTCAACCCAAGTCATCACACATTGCCACGTTGCAGAGAACTTAAGCATCTAGATATTATGCTCTAGGTGTCCTTCTGCATCGGCTCTACGTTCCGCTACCATTATGTCAACACAAAGACATGCCTGAATTACGTTGCACGTTGCATGTACGTTGCATGGTTATGTTTAGGCAATGAAAGTAAAAGGCAACAAATGCACATGCTGGCATGGATGGTTATAATAAGGCAACAAAGTCACAGATGGTTATGATTAAGGGAAAGGCACATGGTAAGGTATAAAAAACCCCATTACAGTCAGACAGGATGTGTACACCCCGATGCCATCCTGCAGCATTTCATGAGAGAAACAACAGGTTCTGTCTGTCTGCATTCTCAACTAACTCCGAAAGGTGGCTTCTGGCGTTGCGATCTTACGCCAAAAGCACTATCAAAGCGGTGGTATTTTATGAGTTCAGAATGAGAGCGGATGGCTATGCCTTAAAGGTTGTATATGATCTGTACTATTACTTGTGGTACCATATCAGGCTTTATTTGTTAGAAAATACTATCTAAAACCTTGCATTTTCCTTGCCAGTGTAAGAATTAATATTTGAAGCTTTAACACATTTCCACATAGTGAAGTGATAATAAACAGGCTACTCTTTATCTTCAAAGTGCAAACAAAAACAGGGTCTTTTATAACTTTAAACTGATGGAAATAAACTGCGTGGCAGAACTTCTGAACTTTCTATCCTGCAGTTGCTTAGAGAGACTCAAACTTTGTCTTTCCACAGAAAAATGGCCATAAGGAAGACATCCTTTGCATGGCACAGTGTCCCCCATCTCTGCTCGCCACCAGTAGCTATGATGGAGAGATTATAGTTTGGAACGTGGTTTCTGGACGTATACGGTGTCGGTTTGTCAGCCCTCTTCTAGCCGAACACCAAAATGTTGAAGGTGAGTTTGTGGCAGAGGGAATGGTCAAAATATCCATATGTGTATGTGATCAGAGTATTTATTTGATGTTTTTTTTCTGTCACACAGGACTGGATACAAGCGTCCCAGGCATCGTTTTCCTAAAGAACTCCAAGTTGAAGCAGTTTTTCTCAGCTACAGCTCTGCTGTCGTCTGGAGCCATGGGTCAGTCTTATGAACAGCACTCATTACAGCACATAATTGCATTTTACAACCTTTCATAATGTGTTTCAGTACACTCTTAATTAGGTGTTCTCTTTTAAAGGTTGTGTAAACCTCTGGAACGTGCTTGACGGAGGAAAATTTGTGGGCAGCTTCAAAGCTGTAAGATATTTAATTGGATTTATTTGTATTTATTTCTTAATTTCACTTTTGGATAATAGGCAATAAGACTAGTTTTCTTTTTTTTTCTCTTACCTTTAAAATTGTTGATTTAACAGTTGCAGTGCATGGTTTCTTTGCTTAGTTCTAGTTTTTGAACAACTAGCAGGTGCCTTCCTTGCAGCTACATAATGCAAAGCAGGGACTCTTAATTATGAGAGGTAGGTGAACACAGGGCAGAAAGCTGAAATTAAATGTGTGCCTAAGTCCTCCTAAAGAAAGCAGAAATTGTGGTTTGAGGCTGTTATTTCTCAGAAAAGACATTGAAAAAGCAATATTTTTGTTTTGCTATCACACCCCACTCGTGTTTTGTCCCTTAATGATTTAAAGGTGGTTTTATTTTGATATATGTTTGTCTCTTCATGATTAGTTGCTACTGTTTGTTGCCTATTTGTTACCCAGGCACATTTTGTTTGATATTACATATCAGATAAATTGGAGAGGCGTATTATCAGGGGTAATGTATTCAGTCTGCCTACAGGAAAGGTAACATTTAGTCATCCAAAAAATGAATATGAATAGTTGCAATTTCAATGTTACAACTAAAAAACAGAAATGAAAATGCTATTCCTTTTTATATCTGTTTTGCAGTCAAGGTTCCAACAAAAGATTACAAAACTGGCAAAAACAGAGAAGGACACGTTGCTGTACGCTGCTGACCGAATCGGTTACATCTATGTCTACAATGTGGAGAAGTTTGCCCCTGAGCAGAAATCACTCAGAGGTTAGTTGCCTTTTTTCAACTTCGTTTACGGTGACAATGTAAAGAGGGACTGTATATTAGAATGTGCAAAGTCACATTTGTGAGTGTCCTCCTGTTTTTTTTTCTTCATTTTTTTTTTTACATCTATTTAGCTGACAACTTCTGGCGTGCTCATACCAGCAGAATTACTGGGTATGTAAAATACATAACACATTTAATCATGGTCAGTCACAAATTCATCTTGTCTTTAAGGTCCAGTGTGTACGATATAGAGATATAATGTCAGAAATTAAATTTAATGTAATAAGTATGTTTTCTATAGTGGATAACACCTGAAAATAAGAATTGTTGTGTTTTTGTTACCTTAAAATTAGCTGTTTATATTTACATAGGGAGTAGGTCCTCATCCACAGAGTCCACCGTATTGTACCACCATGTTTCTACAGTAGCCCAGAACGGAAAAAAACAAACACAGGTTCTTGATAGGCCCATTCACATTTTTGCATTGGCCAGAGTAGTTATCAGCCACTCTGTCATGACAGTGTCAAAAAACAAATTATTTTAAAACATACAACTACTTTATTCAGTACTTTAGAGATTTAGAGAGGAGGAGACCTCTGCGGAAAATTTGTCTCTCAATAAAAACCGACATGCCCTAGCCAACACGCTCTCATCCCAAGTCATCACATATTGCTGCTTTACAGTGGACTTCCATTTTTCCTTTTTGTGTTGCAATCTTACACCAAAAGCATTGTCAAAGCGGCGGTATTTTATGAGTTTGGAATGAGAACGGGCTGTCATGTTTTAAAGGAGCCCAGAACGGACAAACTAAACACTGGCTCTAGATAGGGTCATTCGTGTTTCGTGTTGGCCCTTGTAGTTAGCAGTCCCTTGGCCAAGAAAGTGTTAAAAAATAACTTAATAACTAAATCCTATGAATCCTACACATTGCTCCTTTAAGTAAAAAAAAAACAAAACAAAAAAAAGAACAGGTAACTCTAGGTTGTGTCTTCAACTTATAACTGGTTAGTAATACGCAAACGTCCATGTGAGAACATCCTTAGTAGAACCTATCATTCTCAGTCTTGGGTGTCAGTGGCAGCAGGGGCAGCATAACATCCTTCTGCTTCAGTACAAACAAAGTATAGAAGAACTGTGTGTGGGAAGGTCTTAAACAGACGATGAGTAGAGGTGAGATGCTGCCCGGGCTGTATCTGCCGTCAGATATACCTATAGAGTAGATGATTTACAGTGTTCTGCTAGAAATGCCTTCTCTCATTTCATCTCTTGTCTGTTTATTCTGGTCCAGCCTGCAGATTGTTGACAATGATCAAGTAGTGCTTACCTCATCCACTGACTACACAGTGCGCCTTTGGAGTGCACATGGAGAATTCATAGGTGGGTGTCATCTTGCATGTGTCAATCCCCTCTTTCTAGTCCATATTAACGTTCATGTAAACAACATTAATCTTGAGCATGGTGCATTGCTCAAGGTAGAAATGCTGTTATTTGTGGGTGTGTTCATTTCAGTGTGACAGATATGGCTGGATTAACCCACTAAGGGACCTGGGATAAAAATTTGGGCACTTTTAAGGTTACCCCCTACCTCCCACTCTGTGCATTCTGTATGTACCCTGTCACCTTCAAGTACCCATCAAGCACAGGGCACACAGCAGACTACATGGCAGCATAATCATATTTTGCCTCGAGAGCTGGTAAACAACCAGTGCTCCTACGCTACTACCTGGCTCCAGGTTTATAGTGTGTCAGTCACATTTTGGCAATACCACAAACTGATTGAGGAATACTCACCATGTAGCTGTTCTACAACATTACCTACATTTAAAAAAAGATGTTAAAGGTCTTATATTGTGCTTATTTTAAGGTTTTACTTTTATTATGGGTTTATAATAGAACATCTTTATATGCATTAATGTTCAAAAAACACATTATTTTTTTGCACTTTCTGCCTGAATACATGTATATCAGTATGAAATGTGCCTGTCTCTTTAAGCCCCCTTTATGTCATTGCAGTTGGGGAATGACTGTAAGACACCGCAGTGATAGTTTCTATCTGTAGGTATTACAGTTGTGACATCACAATCCAAAGATATCCTGATGGCTCATTTCAAGGCACGGTTCCTGAATATGAACTTTTTGCCTTTCTCTGTGGATTAAGCAATTTGATTCTTTCATAGTATTCATGCAGTAGTTTTACTTGCTTTTTAATGGGAAAAAACATGAAAATCTGTCTTCTTATATGGGACCTTTAAAACTAAGTTGGCTTATGCCATTGTGATGCAGGACCTACCTAATGACCATTACATTGCAAACAAACAAATACATTTGAAGAAATTCCCACAAAGCATTTGACACACAGTGAACCTGAAGCCCTAAAGGAACAGTTCCACAGATATCCTATGTAAAAAAAAAAAAAAAACATTTTAATTTCACAGATTGGTGTTTGTATAGTTGAATAGCTGTAATAGCTTTAGACATGCTGGTAGGTAAATTTATTTACCTTTTGGCATAGCCAGGCTAACAGTTCCTCCTGTCTTCAGTCTTTGTGGTAAGCTAAGATGACTGGCAATAACTTCATATTTAATACACAACCTTCAGAGAGAATAGTCCTACATGAAAATGATTTTCAACCTCTACCCAAAACAGCAAATCCTATAATAAGCTAATGAAGGGGACAAAACAGACACACATAGTCAGACGTCAAGGGGTTAAAATGTGGGGTTAAAACATTAAATTCAATTATTATTATTTTCATTTTATTTAAATAAATGTATCATCCAGCATCACCTGCATGTTCTTTTTTTCACCCAGAACCAAACCCAGAAATAAAATTAAGACAAACAGAGTGGTGTCAATCTTCTGATCTAGTGCTCATATTTCTGAAAATGTTGAACTATTCCTTTAAACGTGCTGTAACTTAGCGTTTTGGTAGTCCAGCTTTGCTGTACATCCACTACAACTCTCACTGAATCTCTGCTGTGTTTCTCTAAATGCTGTGAAACAGCCACCATCCACCTACTGAAAATCTGCATCCATAGCGTCTACAAGTTAACTGGGGAGAAGGCAGATTCATTTGTTTATGACATCATTTTTATTTGCACGTTATTCCTAATAATCAGTTTTTTAAGTAATGATCTTCAGTTTTTCATGACATTATGTCATTAATAATCATTTGGCATTTATTTTTCAGACTTATTCATAGCACTCAGTAAATAAAGATGCAATGCTCCTGTGGCTCTGTGTGAGGTGTGTAGCACAGAGGGACACTGCAGAGAAATGATTTCAAATGGATTCAGACATAGTGACATTTTAAGAGGCCATAGTTTTGACTCTGTCACATTCCTTCAGCACCATGCCGTGCAATTTGGAAAAACATTGACATGGAAAATGTTTTTGTTTGTCCACAGGGACTTTTGGGCAGTCTGAGAGCTGGAGCGTCCACATCTCATCTTCATGGAGACATCCTGCTGTCCCCTATGAGGTTCTGATTGACCCTCTGAGTATGCCTGATCATGAGATACTAAACTTTAAAACAGGTCTTTCTGATGCCATTGATTCTGACAACACTGAGGCTCATAGAGGTGAACTAAAGGTGAGCTGCATCACTTCATTAATCACTATCTGAGCTGTGTAAGCCATGTGTGTCTCTTTGTCTCTCCCCCCTCCAAATATTGAACTGAACTGAACTTTGCCTGCTCCTCTTGCGGCATAATTGCAGTCAGAGACACACTGTAAGCTGAGACTTCCCCCATCATCCATCAGTGACACAGCCACTGAGGAAGATTAAAAGCACGTTTTACCCAGAGGAGCACAAAACCGGGTGAGTTATAACCATTACAACAGCAAAGACTAACTGTACACATGCCATGCAAGTCTTACACCAGACGCAGTTTAAAAAGTGACAGATTCATATTTAGAGTGAATGTGTCTTCTTTTTCATTTACGGCTCTGTCATGAAACTGTCAGGCGTACTAACAAGCTATCGAACCACTGCATTCTGAAAGGGTTTCATACTGTAGAGCTACCAAACACCAGAGTAAGCCCCGACCTCTCACAAGCAGCACTGAGGAGCCAGAGTCAACTACGAAAGATGAAACTGTATCGATCACAGTTGGGAAACTGGGTCATCGCAGTATCCAATATTATAAAGACATAGCAAGGAAATGTTTAAAATAATGAAATAATAGCAAGAATGAAGGCTATATGTTATCATATTCAACAGACCATGTAGAGTAAAACAAGGATGAAATGAACTTGTGAAAATCATAGTTCCTGAGATATCACCTATTGGTTTGTGGATTCCCGTTTGGAAGCATGGATGTATAAAGAGAACTGGATTCAGCCACGGAGGTGGGATCCCATTCATCCCTATAAAGCCGGAAAAGTTCAACCTCCTAGGTGTCAAATTATCCATGTCTTCAGCATTGTTGGTCCTATAAAGCAAGAACAAACATGAAGCCAGCATCGAAGTGCCAAAACTGCAGTTCATCTGCAAATCAGAGTAAATCCCCATGGACCCCCATATTAAAATGCCCACCTTTACAGCAGAATTAAACATGTTTACAGCCTGGTACAAAAAAATGGTTTTGGAAGCTAATTTCAACATTCAACTGTACAGAGGTTGATTTTTCATGTTACTCATCTGTCTATGTTTTATTCAGGCTTAAAGTTACACATAATTAGGAGCAGCTCTGAGTGACAGGCTGTCTGTGGATAGTGTCCTTGGGTTCTCATTCAGATTCCTCACTCCTCCACAGGTCCACCCTCTAGTCCAAATATGGCCACTTCTGGCTCCAAAAATCTGAGATGGGAACGCCCTGAATGCTGAACTCCGAGCTTCAAAATGGGAGTCCACAGACGCATGGATGACGTCACAGCAGCTACATCTATTATTTAATACAATCTATGTTCTAGACTTTCTAAATGTTATCCGACAGAATGGATAAAATCCAGGTAGTAAAACGAGAGGTTGTGATGCTCAAAAAAATGTATCCACTGATTTACAGACTCTTTCACCATGTAAGTGTATGGGAAAAGCCTTTTTTGGCCCAGTGGCATTATATGATCGACCTGAAAGTTAGTTACACGGTTTGACCATCATGTCAGATTGGCTTCAAAGTCCAGTGTACTTTCTGGGGGCCTCACATTTGGCATTTCAGCCGTCACAGTCTTGGTTTTTTGAAAGCAGAGGTGACTATATTTTGGACGAGGACACTATCTGCAGATAGTCTGTCACTGAAAGCAGCTGCATCCTTAATTATTCGTAACTTTAAGCCTTAATAAAATGTGAACAGGTGAGTTATATGAAAATTCACCCCCGTAGCATTGTCACGAAGGGACAAATTTGCTATACAGACAAAACAGTTTTTTGTATCAGTGTGCAAACATGTTTATTTCTGCTGTAAAGTTGGGCATTTTAAAATAGGGCTCTATGGGGATTGACTTGCATAGGAGCCAGCCTCATGTAGCTCCTAGAGGAACTGCAGTGTTTGGAGCTTAACGTTGGCTTACATTTTCAGCCCTGCAGGTTACCACTTGTAACATAGTGAAAACGTGGACTGTAACACCAAGAGGTTGTAAACAACGTGGAAACAAGGTTCATGAAGAATATGAAGAAATCAAAATGCTTTTTCTGAGTGCTTTTACACAAACTTCAGGCTTTCATTTGCATCTTGAAACACATTGCTGTTCAGGTCGTATATGTTAGACTTTCATTCATCCGGTGGACACAATCATGACTCCAAATAAATGCTTTTGTTACTTCATGACTGCTGGATTTGTACTAACATGTAGCCATCTCAGTTTAAAGATGATAATCTGTTTGTGCTGCATTTACATCATGTTACATTTGCCCCTTAGTGGCCAAAAAACAGTTGCTCCAAGTTTAAATGTGGGAAAGTTTTTTTTAATTTTTTTATTCAATTAATTATTTTTTAATTAATTAATTAATTAAATTAATTTTTTATTATTTTTTTAACTTTACTGAGCAAGCAGCCCAGACCTGATTCTGAAAATATGATTTAATTAGCTGAAAAATAAAACTTTAAAATAGAACCTTTTTTAATTAGTATAACACTTTTTTTTATGATAAATTATCCACATATTAATACACAATCTTAGATCTTCTGGAGGTGCTCTGGGATACACTGTATTATTAATTAAAACCTGCATACATTTTTTTCTTCTTCAGATTTTTCAAATATTACAGTTTATGTAATGCTCTTGTTTTTGCTGTTTTCTACCTGCTCTTTAATTTTCATGAAGTGAGAGATCTATCTGAGTCTGGAGTTTGCCATATAAAACACCACCTGATTGGTGCAACAGGGACAGAGAATCTCATGGTAACTAATCAAAGTGTATACTAAATTGTAGGGGCAGGATTATTTTAGTATACAAGGCTTATCGCTGTGCATGTTATGTAAAAGACGGTTGAGTTTCAACCATATGAGAGCTGACACACATTTGTGCAAGCAAAATAAAGTGCGACATAAATAACATAATATCTCTGCTTTCTGCTATGAGGTATATTGTGCAGTGTGTGCATACAAATGCATTATGTTGTATGTTTGTGCAAGGGCATGCAATTTCATGTTAACAAATAATAATTATGATAAGAGTGGGGAGGTTATACACACTACATTTATTTTTTGATTACAGTAAATGTTAGCATGACCCTATAACCAAATTTCCTGAATAGACTCAAAGAAATGGGAGCTCTGAAATATTCAGAAATGCCCGCTGAATTTAAGCACCTATAGAGGAAAGGAGAGAACCTTTGTTACGAAAGTGGAAGACAGAAATATTCTGAGTGGGAAACACATTAATTATAGGCCATGGCTATCCACAAAGCCATGTGCTAGAGATACACCCAGGCTGTGAAAACAGTGTGGAAACCTCCTGTAGACACTGAAATATGATGTTTTTATGCAGATTATCAATATATCATCCTCAAAGAACTACAGAGGGAGACTTCATCAGACAGAACATGTAGCTTCTTCAGTGACAGTGTACTGCAGACACTTCTCTTATTTTGCCAGCAGTCATGAACCAGAAAATCTGACTGTTTCTGTAAAATCAAGTAACCGTCACTGTCCACAAATGTGCCCTTTCATTTACTGTCACTGCAGGAAAAAAAATTCAGGGTGACGCTGTCTTGATTTTCTTGTTTCTAGCTGTGGGAGAGACTGCTTCATAGTCACAAATCCAGACTGATCTGTCGAAATACATTTGAATGAATGCTGCCTTCACAGGGTGTTGGAAATGCCATTTATACAGCTACACATGACAAAAAACTAATTATAATGCTGTGAAAGGGGAACACCCATGTTGGCAATGTGAGGCATTTATGAGGCTAAAAACACAGAAGTCATGTCAGAAAAAGTCAGTGATACTCTATGAAGTATTGAGTATCAAAATCAGGCTCCTTTTTATTGACAGTTGTTGGTACTTAAATAGCTGCATGTTGCAGTGGTGATTTAAAATAAATTACTGTAATAATAAACCTGCCATACACGAAGCATAACTTTTAATCAAAATGAAGTGATTGTGATGCATATATGTCGGACAGCGGGTGTGATTTAACAACTGTGATCAGAGACATTGAGACACGTCTCTCATTTCAACGGGATCATTAAGCTCTCAGCTTCATTACAGCCCTCAGAAAACCATTCCCTTTAAATTATGTTTTCCATAACTGAGCACATCTGTGAAAGAGACACAATTTAACTTTTATCTTGAATCTTTATGCCTCAGCAGAAGATGTTTGCACTACCAATGTAACAGGAAACACGAGAGTAAGTGTTAATGCTTAACTTAAAGGGACAGTTTGCCCCAAAATTTAAAAAAAAAAAAACAAAAAACATTTTTTCCTTCTTAACAGTCGTGTCATTTTTCAATTTAGATTTTTGGAGTTATCGGCCCTAGAGGTGTCTGCCTTCTCTCCAATAAAATGGAACTCAATGACACTTGGCTTGTAGTGCTCAAAGTGTCAGCTGAGGAGGACGCCATAAACGTTTACATCTTGCACTGCAAACACAAGCCTTGGAAGATGAGAAGATTCCCTCTGCACAGTGATGGTGATGCGGATGTAGTTTGGTAGAGAGAAAATAGTTCCTATATGAAACTACTCACGACAAGGTCTGTGATTTATCTTGAGTAACCAGGTCTTGATATCTGTAAATAAAAAATTGCTGAAGATTTTTTCTCTTTTTTTAAATGTTTAAATTGTTTTTGTACTTTGAGCACCACAAGCCGAGTGTCATCCAATTCCATTATATTGGAGAGAAGACAGAAATCTCTACGGCCAATATCTCCAACACTCAACAACTCACCAAAACAATCTAGATGATAAACAGCACGACAGGTAAGAGGTAAAACACGAAATTTTGATTGAGGTTGAAATGCCCCTTTAAATTTAGGTGTACCATTAAAGTAGCATGCAAAATAACTCAGCAGCACCTTCATGCAATATAGCCATTAGTAATTTCTGTTACTGGAAGTTTCACATGTGCTTAACAGGTAAAACTGTCAAACTAATAACTCAATAACTAACCATACTTATAGGCCTAGGACTTAGACACAGGTTAAAGTTATGCTGGGAATAAACTATGTAATCAAGCTTAATGTGCTAATAAGAATGATAAAGGTGAAAATTCCCACTCCAGTACACCAGTACAACTTATGTCAAAGAAAAGTGAGATAAATTAATGAACCTCTTTATGTACCCACACATTATTTTAAATAAATAATGTACATAAAGTATGACTTTAGTAAATGCTGGTCATGTTTCCTTTCCAAAAAATGAGACACTGTCAAAATATCTGGGTCACAGAAGTTTTGATAAGTTCTTCCCTGTGGCTTCTCCAAGTGGAGGCAGAGTATCCAACTGAGCATGTTTCTAACTGGAAGACACTGAGGTTAAATCGTTAAAACTGTGCCGTGGCTCCACACAGTATCACTGTCAGGGACATAAACTGTGGGACTGGCTTTTTTCATGTCAGACAGTTTGACTTGACATTGCAGGAAAAGCACATTTATAACGTTAACTATGGCAGCATCCCATTTAGGTGTTCCCACTCCAGGGAACACTGGGGAGACCTAAATGTGATGGAGCCATGCAATTAGTTACACCTGTGCCTTTCCTGCTGTGACAGCCAAAATGTAGGGCTTACCTTTGTCCTCTGTATTTTTCCTCAGAACAACCAAAAGTCGGACTTGCATGTAGTTTTAGAGGCTGGTTCTGATATTTGTTTAGCAGTGTGGATACTGAAACACCACTTAGACCATGTCATAGGATTATATTCACATGTTTTAGCAGCAGCATGAAATGTAAAAGAATTCATTTCAAAATTGAAAATCTTACAAGCATCAATCAAAAACGATGTGGTGGTTGTGCTTGGGTAGAATAAATTAATAGATTAAGTAATTTCTAAAACAAAAAGTTCAAACATTAGCTGATTTTAGCTTCTAAATTGTGATGATCTGCTGCTTTACTCTGTTGTATTTCATCATAAATTGAATAAACCTGTATTTGAGTTTTAGTCCAGTGGTGGACCTAGCAAATTTGGCACCCTAGGGCAAGCTTCCTCTGACCCCAGCCCCGAACACACACATTATTATGTTTTACATTTATTGTATTTATAACAAATAAGAACAAGAACTAATGAGAAATCAACACAAAAAAATCTAACAAACAATACTAATGAATAACAAACAAAAATGGTATATGCAAATCTCATTTTCCTTTTCCCTCTGTCTTTACTTTTTTTTGTACTGCACCCTAGATGATATTTGCCTTTTCTTTTTCTCTTACTCTCTTACTGTGATCAAGTCACTGGTGAATGACTAGGACTAAAAGTGATACCCCAACTACTAATTGGTCTTTGTGACTTTCTTTTGATTTAAAAAAAAAAAAATGTTGGGGGCACCCTACCCACCCCCTCCCCCTCTGTCAGTGGTGGCTGCCTAAGTTGCCTTTAGAAGATTCACAACTGTTTTGGTCAGACGAAACAAGACAAGATGATGTATTGACAAAGATGAGCATTAAAAAATAATAGACCACGTAAAAAAAATAATGAGGTAATTCATTAACTGAGAGATTAATCAATAAAACAATCATTTATTAGCCCTTATGGACTGTGAGTGCCTTTTATGTGCTTTTCATTATTCATTATTCATTTTTGATAATTTGCTGTATTCATGCATATGGCATACATTTTATGAGATTGTGTGTTTTTTATTTAATGGTGGAATTTCTAGCTCAGCTCCTATACACCCTGTAAACAAAATTGTTACATTTATACCGTACTTGCAAAAAATGCACCATTGAACCCATCCAAACTGCAATTTTTAATCCCACAGCCATCGAAGCATAAAAACATGCATTGTATTATTTGTGGGTGTCATTCTGGGTTTTTGCTTCGGAATTTGTAATTTTGCCTGTTTTCCACCCGATGATGTCAGATTTACTACATTTGGCATATGGAGAAAATAAATGCGGTTTCCACTAGGTGCACTATCACAATCAATGTTGCTGCTAATCACTGACATATCCCAGGCTGTGATAATCCACAGCCTCATAGTGGCATCATGACAAAAAAAAGTGTCATTTAAAGGGTTAAAATTCCGAAAATAATGATTTTTTATACTAAATGATATTATTATTTGATATGTATGAAAAGAACTGATGTTGGTTAAGAAACTAAATAAATGAAAGTAGAAAATATATTTTTTCTAAAGCTTGATTTTGAAAAGCGCATTTTGTGTGTAGAGCGATACAAGTGTGTGTAATATTAAAGCGGGGCCCTAAGGGTTAAAATAAAACAATAATCATGACATTATTTTTAAAAGCCTGGCTGCGGCCCTGATAAAGTTTTCTGCAGGTTTAAACTGCAGTTCTGTTCAAACTTTGCAGTTTCAACGAGAGTTTTCCAGGAGCACTTGAAGGCAGCAGCAGCAGCGAGCCCTCGCATGTGTGTTTTGTCTGTCAGCAGAGCTCAGTGAACGCGTCCCGCCAGCAGAGCGCGTCCCTGCGCCTCGCACAGAAAACGGGGATGCCTCCGAGTAGAGCACAAACCCACTCCCCGTTTTCCGTGAAACTGTGAAAAGAAAAAGCCCTGTTGTTTTTTTAACACTGTCAGAAAGCCCATGCACTACGAGCTTTCTCCAGCACCTCCGCCGCTCGCAGGACTCTCCCAGGATGCTGTCGAACAAGCCGCACACCGGGCACAAAGTGGCAGGCTGTTTGATTTTCCTCTCCCTCTGTAAGTACTCACTTTACTTTCTAATCTTCATGTCAGGGGGCTCCGACCACACAGCTGCGAGGGACTGCTGACACCCTCAACAGTAAACAGTTTGTGCTGCTTTCAAAGGTGAAGCTTGTGTTTGGGTTGAGGCGAGAGTGTAGCAGCTGCGAGAGGAGCCGAGCTGTGAGTGTTATTTCCAGAACTGTTGGAGAAGTGCGGAGCCATGATTTAACTTCCTGAGGAGTTGAAAGGCGAATTTGCACGTACTGGTTGCCATGTGGGTTTATGCAGACCGCTGACTGGAAGTTAACATTAGAGTTAATGACGGGAAAGGGCCGAAAGTCCTATCGTTTGGAATCACGGGGGTTCTGGTGAAATGTGTTCCCATTCGCGACAAGCGGCGTTAAGTAGCTTCTTCCTGACACATCGACGTTGCACTAGTGGGAGTCGAGCTCGCAGTTGAATGCACCTCGGGCTACAGCCACTGTAAGCTTCACCAAGTCACATTTCTCCCTGTCAGTGAGGAAGTGCACCAGGAATTTAGCAACTAAAGTGGAAGAGTAAAACACACACAGTGATTTGTTCCCCTTTTTGTTGCCGTAGAAAGGAGAAAATCATGTCCTACCAGCCAGTTGAAAGAGTCTCATTGTACATAGATTTAAAAGAAATAGTTAAATTTGCTGCAGAAACATGTTAAATTGTTGATAACTTGCATGTAACTTCCCTTCTCTTGCTTCAGTTAATGGCATAAATGTCAAATATTTCAGGTGAATTCAATTTCACAGGATTAAAAGCATGTTTAAGCCACAGGGCATTTCATACAGTGCTGTCTTGCTTCTCTTAAACTTGGTGATTTCACCATAAAAATCGGGAGATGCAATGATTAGTAGATTAACTGATCACTTGTTCAGACGAAAATCGGTTGTAGACTGTTGTGATAAATGGTATTCAAACAAAAATGTCAAACATTTGCTGTTTCTAGTTTCTTAAAATGTTAGAATGTTCTGTTTTTCTTTGTCATTTGTGATAGAAAACAAAGTCTGGGTGTTGATTGGACAAAAAAAAAAGCATGTTGAAGACATTAATTTGGGCTTTGGGATATCCTAATGAGAATGTTTCACTATTTTTGATGTTTTTTTGACTAAACAATCAATTATTTGTAAAAGATTATTGGTAGATAAATGGATAATGAAAATAAATGGTAGTTGCTGTATGCTCTGCATACAGTATGTCCATGCGTCCTGCACATGCAGAATATACTCAGTCATGTGTCATGGTGACGCTGTCATGTCCAGTGGATGGGGTGAAGGTGCTCAATGTGAGTGTCATTGTACATAGATTAAAAAAAAATCAGTTGAATGTGCTGCAGAAACATGTCAAATTGATGATGAATTACATTTGACTCCAATGCTTAATGACTTAAATGTCCACTTTTTCAGGTGGATTTGATCTCTCAGGAATAAAAGCATGTTTGACTGATAGGACATTGCATACTATGCTACGTCTTTCTATGAAGAATAAAGTTCTCTACATGAGAGCTGCAATGATTGGTCGATTAATCCATTCATCAAAAGAAAATCACCAGCTGTTTTGATAATTTATTAATCTTTTCAGTCATTTTTCAAGCAAATTTGTCTTGCTGCTTCTAGATGATGAAATCGTGAGAATTGGCTGCTTTTCTTTGTCATTTATGATAGTAAAGAAAGGTTTTGGATTGTAGGTTGGGAGAAAAAAGCAACTTGAAGGTGTCTCTTTGACCATTTTTTGCCATTTCTAACATTTTACAGACAAAGGAATCAAATAATTGTGAAAATAATTGGCAGATGAATCAATGTTGAAAGTAATCGTTAGTTGCAGCCCTCCTCTACATACAGTGTGTCCATGCACATGTTCTGCACATATAGAATCAACTCACAGATGTGTCATTGTGTCTGTTGTGTCCAGTGGGTGGGATGCAGGTACACAATGTGGCTGCAGCTGTGGAGAGAATTACAGTGAGTGACCAATATTGCATTGGCCCTGTGTACCATGCTGATGTTCTCCTGAACAGTGTGAGATAAATGCTGAGCGCAGGAGACTCTGCCTGCCTTACTGGGACTGAAAATTGTCACCGTAGGCTCATAAAAAATGCCAGAATACACAATGATCTGCAAATATTTTAGTGCAGCAAGAAAAAAGCAACATCTTCCTGAGTGCATAACACAGGTAATAATGAAATACTGTTGTGTTAAAGACCACAGACAGATTACAGGCTAGCAGTGTGTTTATGACCCCTAATACTGCAAGAAATTGATTCCGGTCACATTTATTTATTATTAATTGGATACGACTTAGGGTAATCAGTTTTTAACCTACAGTTAGTCACTCGTTGATGTTCCCTCTCTGCTTATTTTACACCTGATTGTGCTTATGTCATGTCAAAAATCAGCTCAGTGTGGTTACTATACAGGCTTTGATAATTTTTAAGCTCTCTGGGATCGCAAGAAAATTTGTCACATCATGTAGGATCATTTTTCACTCTAAAATCCTGGTTGTGCATGAAAAAAGATGTTTGTCTCAGTTTAATTTGTATTTAATGACTGGACAAGGCTGAAATGTTGCATTTTATTTCTGAAGATGTTGAACATTCAACTAAAACATATTTCAGAGCTGCTAGTCAAGCTTGAGGATATGTCAGAAATACAGTGCAGTCTGAGCAGTATGGGGACCCAGGGTCAATGTTGCAATCCACCAGTAGCCTGTGCATGTGTTAAAGCTGTGTTTGTGTGTTTGGCACTGGGTCAAGCACGTTTAGTTGGGCATCAGCCTCTGACAAGGCTGCTTGTCTGCTCCCCACTGTATGTAATATTCATGGACCAAGCAAAAGGGTGCAGGGGAGGTCTGGAGAGTGTCCAGTTTGGTGACATTACTGTGCCACCTCCGCTATTTTTCAATGAAGCCGTCCGTGAGACTTCAACAGTCATTTCTGGTGTGCACTGGAGCAGTTTGCAGCCGAGTGTGACGTAGAATAGCTCATTTTGCTTCTTTGCATCACAGGATTTTTTCAGTTTCCTACCAGTGGCGGCCTTTCCTTCCTTCACCTTCTTGTCAAGGTTGGTGCTGCGATATTTGCACATATCCAAAAACCTGTTGTTATCCAAGTCTTTTATAAAGTTTAAAATCAGGAGTGTTTTTTCCTCTGACCAGAAATGTGTTGTTTTTTTGTGCATATATCTCTTCCCCACAGCTTTGCAAATTGTTGGCCAGTTGGTTTGTTTACAACATATCCATGACAAAGCACAGAGCCAACCGTAAACAGACGAGAGGCCGTGTCTTGCAAACTGTGCTGAAAACCCCAGCTGAGACGCATATTCCAAATTAGCTGGGTACATGCCCAATAATGCTCCTAAAATCAAATAATACCAGCATATCCCACATATCTTGTTTGAAAAATGCTAAAGTTTCAGATTTTTATGTGAAATATGCTGTCTGTATGACTGTGTCAAATGCAAAATATTGTCAAACTCGAAATAATAGGGGAATATAGGTGTAACAGTAGCAACTGACAGCTGACTCCTCCCTCCTCTTAATCAGCCAGTAAGAGCCGTACATTTCCTTGAAATTGGCGCGGCTGAAAACAACAAACCGTACATGGTCTGTAGCAGGCCACATTTTGGCCTTCGTTGTGGCTCACAATCTGGCATCTGTAAGAGTTTGGTCTCATTTAGGACAGGAGCATCTGCAGATTAATTCCATACTCGATATGTTGATCTGCTAAAGTAAAGCAAGTTATGAGATGAATAAATCCTCAATTTTGTTATCTCTGCTGCCATCTTAACTGTAATGGAGCCAAGAAGGACAATTCCAACGAGCACAGCTTGGCCACGTTCCCGCTGCCGTGGTTGTGGCCTGGTTTTGTTCTGTCCACTGCACAGCAGCATAACACAGCGGGAGTGTTTCAGGAAGAAGCATTTTGCCTGCCTGATTTTGTAGACTTGCAAATTTTGTTAATATGGTCAGTTTTCCTTGATATTTGTGCTTCTAACAAGAAAGTAGGTTATGTAGTTAAAAGGATACTTCACTGATTTTCAACCAGCTTTGTATCAAAACAGCATGGGTAGTATGTGTAGATGAACTGTGGTAAACTTTGCTCCATCTAACCAGTGCCCAGATTTGCCTTCTCCCGCCGCAGCGAAACTCCTCCAAATGATGTACATTACATCATTCGGAGGAGTTTCGCTGTAGGCTGTACTTATTTGTATTGTGCATATTTTCATATTGCCCGCTGCCGGCCATCGCCTCAAAGAGTACACAGCTAATCGAGAGTCTCACCTGCCCCCCTATAATCTGATCAAACGGTAAAACTAGGCAGTGCTGATCAAATATAAACCAAGACTACGTTACTGCACTGCCTATTTCTTACCTAAAATGTTTTCAGAAATGTGTTTTAATGCCCCTTTTTGCCAAAATGGTGAGCTTGTGAATAGACAGTGGGCACACACTGCTTCCTGCGCAGTGAAAATGGAGGCCTACAAAATCAAACAATCAAATAAAAACCAAGGTTCTGTTACTGAGTTGCTTATTTCTGGCTGAAAATGTTTTCAGAAACATGTTTTAGCTTTCCGTTTCACTGTAATACAATATCCAGCATTGTTTCATGCGGACAAGTCTACATATTACGTCAACCACCAGCGGGCACAATGCATTCTGGTAGGCTGTAGATTTTCTTCCTCTTGAACAAAAGCACCCTTTTTATAAGTTTTTGTGGTCATGTAGCACCAATTTCAAAAATATTCATGTCTTTCTGCTGCAGAGACAGTCTAGTTTTACGTGAGGGTCTTCTTTATATCTGAAATACTTCTTTAAATGCTTTCTTTTTTTGTTATTTTTAATTGCTTTTATTGTTATTTTTCTACTTTGTTGTGCTGTTGCCTGTACAGGCAAAGTTTATACAGTTGTCCAGTTATGAATGACATGGATCACAGATTACTGGCTGTGTTTTAGTTATTGAAAATAAATTCCTCATAATTATATCATATCTGAATTTCATGTGAAGTGCCTGGTAGCAGGAAATCTGTAGACAAAGGTGTGTATTTGTGGGACAAAGAAATGGTAAAAATTGTCTCTAGTGGCTCCGATCAGCCTGGGCGGCCGCCTGGTTGCTTAGTGGATATCTGCTCTGATGTTTGGGGCAGAGAGAGTACTGTATATAAAGTGTGGATTGAATTTGTGAAGCTGAACTCGGAGTTATGTGAGTGTGGAAACACTAAAAATGGCACATTTATTGTGGCTGAAGATCATCTTCATACTCTGCCACTGAGAGCTGTGCCTTGCACCTGTTATTGCTGCTTTGTCATCTTAATATAAGCTTGAACATCTGGAAAGTTGCAGATTGCCATTTTATCTCGTCATCCCTCGACAACCCAATTCAAGTGTCTTATGCTTTCTCTCAAAAGCGACTATGAGGGCTGTGTGATTGATGTGGGTGATGAGCGTGAACTCAGTCAAAGAGAAACACTCTCAAACAACTGTTCTGACCGCCAGCTGTCGTCACAAGTTTTGGGTAGAAAGACTGTGATCGCAGACACGAGCAGCCGTGTGGAGCTCTCTCTGCAGGCTGGACGGCCTTCGCTGTGGGTGAGAGGGTGCGGAGGTCTGAGATTTAAGAGGGCTTGAGGGTCCAGCTGCTGCTGTGGCTCCCACACACTCAAAGGAGCCAGCTGAAGTGGATCAGACACCCGCTAAAGATGCCATCCGCCAAAGAGGCCAAACTGAGATGCAGGATATGCTGGTGAGATTACTGTCTATCTCTGACTGCTGAGGGAGTGCTGGAGGGTCCCGCAGGAAGAGAGCTGCTTGCATTTGCAATTCCATCTGGAAGGAGCAGCTATTGGCTACAACAAGAGATGAATGGATGTACGGAGGTCTCTGATATCCGAATAATTCATAATGAGAACATTTTAATGAACTTCAACTACTATCATACAAGACAAAGAAAAGCAGAACATTTTGGCGCTGGAACCAGAACATTTTTGCCATCAATTATAAAAATTGTTGAAATAAATTTTCTGACCATGAACTAATACATTAATCAGCTTAGCATTTCAGCTCCTCTATTAACAGGAGTGCTTTCAGGCAATGGATTTTTATGCAGTTTCTTCACCTGTGTGATAAAGTACCTTGATTTTTCACTGATTTAATTTCCTGGATCATCTAAAAAAAAAGAGGAGCGGGTTATTTTATCCATTTAAAATGTATCAATTTAATTCCCATGTAAGTGTTCACAATATACATTCACATTGTGATTATAAAATTGCATATACTGTGATGTAAAAATCTGCCCACATCAGCTACCCTTTGATGAACAGTGATGAACAGATTTGGGAGGATTTTTCTGGCATGTAGGATTGCAGTTTGTAACCATCCGAAACTTCTCCCAGTTACAAATCCTTCAGTGTTCATTGTTCTATAGGTTTTTACTGGGAGTTAAATTATCTACAGAGGTGTCTTCCTCTCCAAAACAAACCGATTGTGAAAGGTAAAAAAAAACACTGATTAGTTTTTTTAAAATGTTTTCTTTCGTCGATGGGCTGCTGGACCAGCACCTGCTAATGTTTGCTCAGTTTTTTCCTTGATAACTTAATATTCAGACGTTCAGGAGATTTTTCCTGGGAGCCAAATCATCTGCAGAGGTCTTCTCCTATCCAAAATAAATGGACCTCGTGATTTAAATCCGTGAAAATGCTGAATTAGACAGACTCATGTTCAAAAAATCTGTGTTTTTCTGATGTCCTTCTCTAAGTGAATGGCCTTATCTACAGCCAGTGTTTGTTTAATGTCGTAACATAACCTTTTCAACATGGTGGAGTCCATGGACAAGGACCCCGTCTGTAGATATAAACAGTTAATTCTAAGGTAACAAGGACATGATCTACACTAAAGAAAACAAGAAAACATTATATTACATCTCTGACAATATATCCCACTAAATCCTACCCACCGGACCTTAAGTGGTACCTACCAAAGAAAACACTAAAGACAAAATGATGTTATGTCTTTTCCTGTAAACACAGGCAGAGCCACCTTATAAAACTGTCAAAAATGCCACATCATTCAGTTGCTGACAGTAGCATTTAGAGGTTAACAGTGTGGCCACCGTAGTGAATGTTTTGTAATTTATGTAGTCGAAGTAGAAAGGTTTAAAAAATGACACAAACTGTATTTAGATAAAAATATGGCATTGAGAGAGCTCCAAATAGAAGCAATAACTGGGTTAGGAGCTGCCAGTACGGCTCCTCGATGGCTGCTGGCGGTACTTGAGTGGAAAGAAAAAGTTTAAATTTAATATGACACAATGCCAGATGAAGCCTGTGCTTCCTGCATGCCCAACATACAAATCAGATGCATTATTACGATTGTATGTGCAGTGCAAACTGTGTGCCATCTGTGCCAGTTCTTTGAGGAGCTACTCTTGTTAGAACAGTGTTTGCTGCCTCCGTCAGCACAAAGTGTTTATCCATGAAATAATTACAGAAGAAAACACATTTTGTGATTAACTTTACAGATTTCTTTCACAATGAAAAATGGGTTGAAGCTGCATTCAGTAATTTTTGATTAATAGGGACTAGAGAGTGGAATAAAAAAACTCACAGCAACACATTTATCACCTTTTTGAAATGTTTTCATACTAACACAAAGCAGCTTTTAAAGAAAGAGTGATTACACAAAACAAAAAGATATAGATTTGTTTTATGCCACACAAATTGAGGTCAAGACAGGTCTGAATGAGTTCAGAGTGGTTCTCGTTGGACAACAACTTCATTCTTTGAATGCTCAGAGACAAGAATAAAACTGAGAGGGGTCATAACAGACAAAATTTGAGTTCTTTATAAAGGTCGAGAACATAAAAAACCCTAACGATAAGAGCATCTGAATGAACGATTCTGCAAAACCCAAAACCGTTTCAATGACAGTGTGTTGTTTTCATCAAAGCCAACATTTTAGAAATTCTTGCTTCCTGTAATATCTGTGAGTAGTTTAAGGCCCCGATCAGACTCGCTTTAGCAGCCTCGGGTAGTGTTTTGTTATGGTCTTAAATGAGTGTGAGGAGTTTTGCTTGTTTTGCTTTTGTGATGATGAGCAGCTGGCACTTGCTTTCCACTCTATGCTCCTCTTGTTTTTGCAGGAGCACCCTGAGTGCCTCAAAAATCTTCACCTCAAGGGACACCCGTCAGCTCACCTATTAGGGCGTTTTCCTCATGTATGTATGTCCTGCCGCAGCAGCTGCAGGTTTGATTCCAACCCGTGGCCCTCTGCTGCAAGTCATTCCCTTTCTCTGCTCCTGTTGCTCTAAAGCTCTCATGCCAAATAAAGGCAAAAAGCCCAAAAAATAATTTTAAAAACCCAAAACTTGAACTCAGAGTGGAAAAGTGTCTAACATCATTGGTGGTCTTTCCCGATTGTCCAATCAAATGAAGTGAGAGGCAGGGCGTCTGTAGTGGCTGACCAATGGTAGCACTGAGATAGCTTTAGCTCACTTTAATTTTCCGGCAAGACATATCTGAACTCATTGTAGCCTCAACTACTTTATTGTTATTCTACTGGACAAAAAATCTCTACTTACCAATGTATCGTACATCTAGAGGACAGTACCGTGTGAAATACCGTGAAGCGAAATTATGGAACATGAACTTGAACTTTTGAACAGATTCTATGTCTTTATCCCAACCAAAAAGAAACTTAAAGTGGTTTGATATCAAAAACATTTTACTGTATAGGTCATAACTTTGTTGTGTGGCTGCTGTGTTTCTGTATAGTACTGATTTATTTGATGTTATGTTTATTTTTTGTCATGTTAACAATTTAAACACCTTTTTCACACAAACTGTTTTATATCCCTTAGCTTTTTCCCCTTTATATCTAAATGTGCAAATAAATAAACTAAACTAAACTGATATTTTACCAACTATAATTTGGCCCAACAAGACGACAGATTGTCAAACTCATTCTAAAATAAGCCTTGAAAGGAAAATCATTAAGTCGAAGTGATTCCTCCTCTTTCTGAGGGTCTCATATACCCACATAGATCTCAATTTCCCTTTGTTCGGTCTCCAAGTGCCCTTTGAATGTCCATTTTTATGCTGATTTTAAGGTACAGATATGTGGGTTTATTTCACAGCAAAATAGCTGGATAGGTTATTCAGTGGTTGCCTGGCAACATTAAAAACAAAGATGCAACACGCTGCAAGAAGCACTCTAATGTCTAATATCTCTAATGTCTAATTGGGGCCTATGTATGGTCAAGGTTGGCAAAGTCAATAGACATGGTTAAAATTTAAAAAATTAAAAAAGGTAAGCTTTCACTGATCACCCACCTTCTGCATGAAAGCCTGATTAACTACTCCACCCGCCCTGCACACTATACTTTCCTCCTCACTACATATGGGGCAAACCTGGGTATTCCTGGGTACTGGTGGAGGAAGTTTTCAGTTTCTTCTCTCAAGTAAAAGTACTAATACCACATTGTGAAAATACTGTTACAAGTAAAAGTCCTGCATTGAAAATGTTACTTAAGTAAAAATAAGCAAGTATATTCAGGAACATGTACTTAAAGTATTAGAAGTGAAAGTGGCTAGTGCAGAAAATTCTAAAATAAAAAAAGGAAACAATGCACCCCAAAACACAAAATTATTAAAAAAACAAACACACAGAAAAACACTCTAAAAACTGAAAAGTATATTAAAAAAAGAGAAAAAACCCCTAAGGTCAATATTATTAAAAAGAAACAATCACACACCTAAAACTCAAAATTATTTTTTTAAAAAGAAGAAAAAAACCCACTGGAATAGATGTTTATCAGAACAGTTGATAGTTATTTTTCTGTCAATCAGCTAATTGATTGTTCAACTAATTGTTTTGTTTGCACTTATGAAAAGTTTGTCATTTATTTCTAGTAAAACATCAGATTTTATGTTTCAGATAAATGTAGAGCAGTAAAAAGTACCCTATTTCTTTCTGAGACATAGTGGAATAAAAGTATGAAGTGGCATGAAAAGAGAATACTTACACCAGTACCATGTACCATACTAGAGTAAATGTCCTTGGTTACATTCCACCACTGTTCCTGGGTATACTGGGTTGCAGGCACAATCTGCACACATGCGGTCAGTTAGCTAACAGCTGCAACTAATTTCAGTAGTCTGCACTCATGCTGTGGTGACTGCAAAAAACTCCATCAAATTTGCATGAAAAAAGCAAGATTAAAACACACCTTACTGGCAGACACAGAGCGACATGAGAATTCCATTTGAGTCCACTTTGTCACCATCAGTCAAATTAAGGTTCAACATTCACTCCCATTTTATCTCTCACTCGACTCGTTGACTGCAAAGAAAAAAAGTCTCTTTGGTTTGCTGAATATTTGACTGTCCTCAACAGCCACTCTGCCATTTTTTGCCATGCAGATAGCGTTCCTGCATGAACTCCAGTGCTGGGAGCTGCTGTCTATGGTTTTAGAAGGGGTTGGTTAGAGCTGACTCCAGGTTTAATGGCCCTCAGCTTGGGGATGTTTGTGCACTGGTCTGGATCGCAGCCCCACCATAAATATCAACATTGTGAAACTAACATGATTTGAGACTTTATTGTCTTTGCCAGATTAAATAACTTTGTTTTTTGGGACCAGTGCAGCTGCAGTTCAGACTCTTCACTATTCAGCCTCTCTGGAAGCTTTTCGTTGTCTCATTTTGCTTTGAACACTCAGACACAGATGTGATTATCAGAGCCCTTTTAACGCTGACACTGACTGCTAATTAGCATTCAAGTTAATATAATACACCTGCACAGCCGCCTTTTGTTAATGTGATTTAGTTACTTCAAAGTACTTTCATGTGGTGTTTCCATTTATTTCCTCTCCCGCTGTACCCATTAAATCCTGGATGATGTACAAAGTTCAGTTAGACGCCAACCAACCGTCAAACAAGAAAATCATTGCTTAATTCCTATGAATCCATCAAGATTCTTACATTTTAGACAAGGAAATGACTCCTGGCAGAACAGCTCACCTCGAACAAAAAGGAGTTGTCATCCTGTAAAGTACATCGCCATTATGCATATTTTCTTCGCACACACCAACCTGATTCACTCCCGTTGTTATGAGCGCAGTGTGTCCTGGCTAATTGCATCGGACGTCTGCTTTTATTACAAAGACAATGTAAATTGAGGAGCTTGTTGAAAAGCATTCACAGCTTTCAGCGCGTAGAGTGATTTGCAGAGTTTTTTAAATCAAAGTGAGCGAGTTCCCCTCAGCGCGGCTCAATTGAAAACATGGTTGGAAACAACAGAGTTGATTATGCAGGCTGAGGAGGCGATGAGATGGAGCTGCTCCCATCAGCACTCCTGACACTGTGTAGGGAGTTACACCCCCTCTCCCTCTCCCTCTCCCACTCCGTGCATCTCTGCCTCTCCCTCTCCAGGGTAAGCCTTAAAAAGATGGGAAGTTCAAGCAGCTGGAGCAGAAAGGATTATGAACATATTCCTGTAGGAAGCTTTGTTTCACGCCAAATGTTGCATTTTTAATACTGACCGAAAGCGGGATGCCAGATGACAAAGTAGTCATTGTCCTCGCTCTGTGGTGCTCGTGATTTGCTGAATCATGTTTTATGTTTGTGAACTTCTCATGACAATTAGGATTCATAGATATGGTGATAATAATGTAATTTAGCCCGAATTTGGTTAAGCTGGCTTTTCATTGCTGACAAAAAAAAGAACTCCATGCAAGTTGGGTTTTTTTTGTTTTGTTTTTTTCATTTCTCCTTTACTTGCTCCTTTATCAGCAAGCACAAGCTTCTCTTTTCTTTAGGAGCCATTATGTTCAGAGATAGAGGACATTTGCTGAAAGAGAAAGTTGATAAGAAACGAGTGAAAAACTGTAAAAAAAAAAAAAAAATTAAATTAAAAAACAACAAAAAATGCATCGAGTGTTTAAAAAACAAACAAACAAGGAATTTCTTTTTGAGCTTTGCAGTTTTTTTTGTTAAGATATTTTTTGGGTGTTTTTGCCTTTAATTGACAGGACTGCACAAGTGTGAAATGGGGAGAGAGAGCGGGAATGACATGCCGCAAGGGGCCAAGGCCGGAGTCAAACCCGCGGCCGCTGTGGCGGGGACACAGCCTCTATACATGGGGCGCCTGGTGGCTCAGTGGATAGAGCAGGCGCCCCGTGTATAGAGGCTTTGCAGTTTTGTTTTTTACCTTGGAGATAGCAGTTGACAATCTACGCTTGATGTCCGACAACCACATCATGTCTACATTGGGAGATCGTCACCTCAGTTGTCATGGAGCTGTAGCTGTTTGAACTTTGCGTTATATTCAACCCTTTTATGACTTCCAGTCCATGATGGTTAAAAGTTGAGGGTGACAGTTTATATGATCAGTGATATTAACAATATGTTTATATCATTAGTAGAGCTGTCAAACAATGATTTTTTAAAATCGCTTTAAGTACTTCAATGGTTCTGAAATTTTCTTGAAGGAATACTTCACCCACAATGTGAACATTTGTACATCAGTTAATTATAAAATATTAATGCATTCTCATCCCAACTCGTCAAATACTGACACTTGGTTACAAACCATTAAAATGTGCAGTGCCAGGTACCCTCTTACATCAATTTCTGATGGGCAGGGATGGCCTGTCACTCATTAGTCTTTTCAAAATGTACTTTCATTTCCACAGTTTCTGGTTATTACATGCATACAATCTTTTTCAAAATAGGAACCACACCTGGGTTTTAGGTTTATTTGACCAGGTTTAGGTAACAAAAGCATACGGTTCTGTTAAGAAAAAAAACATTGTGGTTCTAATTTAATGTCATGTGACATATGTTACTAGCGTAGCAACATAAAAGCACACTTAGATGTTTTTAATATAACTCAATTGACTTATGGTTTTGCACCTGGCATGAATAGGGGGTTCCAGGGTGAAAGTCCAGAGTTTGTTTGAACCATGCCCCTCCTGCCTGTTCAATGTGGGCTTTCTCAGGCTTTATTATCTGTATTTGATGAGCTGGAGTGAGACCAGGCTTGCTATGTTACCTTGAATTTGTGAAGATAATGTTTTTCTCGCATGCCTCCACAGAAAACGGCGAACGTATGGATTTATTGATTGGCAACCGTCGTAAACAACAGCAAACCTACATCAAAACATCTGTTTACAAACTCTCACAAAACCAGTGCAGTATAAACCATGTGTTATTTCACCAGTCATATGCTCAGTACTTCACAAAATGCAAGATAACATACTGCAGTTGAAAAATGCATGTGCTCGTAAAGCACTGAGAATACGACTGGTTATATGAGACAGGAGGCAATCGAGAAAAACAGAGGCTTCTTCAGGAGTTCAAGGTAACACGACTAATTGATTTACTCGTTTGTTTTTTTGTCTGGGTGAAGTATTCCTTTAAGATGAAACTTGTCACAGAAGTGCTGTTTTTTACCAGTTTATTTTTCATTATTTCCAAGGACTTTGGTTGATATGAAGGATCAGCAGCAACTCTTTTGTGTTTCCTCCCTATTTGTCTCATCACTTTCTCTGCTGTCATCATCACAAAAGCACTCTATTACTGCAAACTGCAGAGAACACAGTCTCTTCCAGCAACAAACAAAATAGATTTTTGTAAAAAAAAAAAGAGAAAGAAATCCTTCTGTGCATCTTTCTGTGAGAATCAGCAAAGACCTGAGGTGTAATCACCACCTTAATGTGGGTTTTTCTTCTCTTTTTAAGACATCATATACATCTTCTTTTTAAAAGGAACATCAAAAAATAATATTCATTTGGCTCAGTTGCCAGATTTGGACTGTGTGGAAACTGGCTCGTATCCATTGTTGTTTTTTGGTGCTTTCATGACTAAAATAATTAGGTTCATTACACTGTTCGTTTGTTCTGAACTGGTGGCTTTACTCCAGGCTTTACACACTGGAGTGTTTTGAAGTTAAATCAGCTCTTTGAATAATTTAAGACGAGGGTTCCCTTGCAATGGAATTAATATCTGACCAAGTTGCTACAGATTGGGTCATAAAAGCAAAGTCACAGAGAATGTATCTGCCTTAAAAAATATGTACCTTTTATAATGGACTTTGAGTGTGTGTGGTGTGTGTATTGGATATCACACAGCAGCAGGAATTTCAGCTGGATTGTTCCTAGAAACTGTTGCTACTTTTAGGTTTTAATCAACGCTCTCAGTTGCCCTCTGATAGCTCCTGCAGCGAGTCAGGAGAGGAAATTTAACTCTTTCTCGGTTCTGTCACCTAATTAAAGTCAGATTTAAAGCTGACTGATGTTGGAGTGCAGGCTGATTTGATATAAACGGCTGTATAAATTCATTCTCAGAGACACTGCTGTTTTTGATGTATTGATTTGAAACCCTGGGAATCTTTCGGAGAAGATTTTCTCGTCTCAGAATCGATGGCAATGTAATTGGATAGAAGCACTCTGCGCTCTAATTATAAACTCGAATAGATGAGTGGTGCTCTCAGAGATCCAACATAGACTCAGCACCAAGAAATTAGGCTCTGAGTTATCTTTTAAATTGTATTTTTTAGATATAATAACTTTAAGCAGGTTGTTTTGTTTTGCCCTGCTTTTGTACAGCAGATTTTGGATGGCCTGAAGGAAAAAAAGGAGATAGTTTATAGTTCAACTTGAAAGGATTCATTGGTCTTTGCATGATTGTCTAAAAAATATCATTTTTCTCTTTCTGCTCTTACAGTTCATATCAACTTTTCAGCGTGCAGCTCAGGAAAAGGCTCACAGGTAAGAAAAAAACAACTTAACAAATGTGATTCTTTATTTCCTGTGTGCAGATAAACCCCTGCGTGTTTGCTAGTTTCTTGGTAATTAGTGTTAATCATTCATTTGTCCGTCTCCTCACCTCTATTAAAGCCTTAATTACCTGACCAACTGAAATTAACGAGCGTGGTTTTCTTTCAAATGGATTGATTATTGCCCTCAAGATTGGAAGCTTAATTTGCTCTGCAGTACAAATCCATTCCTTACCTCAAGTGCGAGATGATTTTCTTGCTGTTGCATTTTCTAAGTCTGCAGTTGCTGCTCAATAAATAATTAACATGTTCAGTTGCTCTACTTCTCAATGGTGTGAGAAGATGTTGACAGTAAGTCTCCTGGCAGAGGTGCTTAGCATCACAGAAATGGGAAATTACTTTCTCTTTAGACCGCCTTTTTCCCTGCGGAGGAGCTTTAACCCCTTTTGCTTTAACAGTTTTTCACTTTCTCTTTTTTTCAAAAAATGATGTTAGGTAGTAATTGTCATCAACTACCCCCCCCCCCCCCCCCCCCCCCCCCACACACACACACACACCGGACTTTGTCTGCAAAATGTCACTGAAATTAACTATCGAACAGGAAGAGAGACAGAAGAACACAAAGAAACACAAAAGACCCAAAAGACATAGAAAGGAACTCAATAACTATTCCAAGGGGCAAAACAATCAGGAAGACACAAAATTACATGAAAGAAACACGATGACTATAAAGAACACAAAACAACCACAAAAACACACAAAATGACCAAAAAAAGGCACAAACTACTAGTCAGAGACACAAAACAATCACAAAGTCACAAATTGACACAGAACAACTGAAACAGACACAAAAATACCAAAAAAGACAATCTACCACTAAGAGACACAAAACAATTACAAAGAGATAAAAAACGACTAAAAAAGACACAAAGTTTACTTAAAGAGACCAAAAATGATGACAAACAGACCCTAAAAATACAACAAAGGGACACAAAACAACCACTAAGTCACACAAAACAATCTCAAAGAGATAGAAAATAACCTTAAAAAAGACACAACAAAAATGACAAGAGACACTGAATTAAAAAAAGGGACATAAAATAACAACAAAGACACAAAACAACCAAACAAACCAAGCAAATTTCCGCATAACTACAAAGAGATGCAAAAAACAAGGGAAAAAACAGGCAAAGCCACCATACAATGTGTGTCTTGCTCCTGTCTATGAGAAGTGTTGGAGCCTTCTGTATGTCTGTGTCCTGGGTACCATTGTCTCATTATCTGTCCATGTTCCAGTGTAATCAAAGTGAAAATTAAAAACATCCTAGAATAATTGATTCTCTGTTAGGTTGCATTTATGAGAAGCACACAAGGATATTGGCCGTTAATTTCAACAAAAAAAGTTTGCCTAAGTCTGTTTTCTTCCTGAAAATAATTGTGCCACATTATCAGAGCGCCTTTTTAAGAAAGGATGATCAGTCAAAGCAAAGTCTAACACAATCTCAATTTTTTTTCCCCCTATAAAAGAACGATTAGGGACAGCTGCCTGTCAGAGTGATAAAGCATTAAGCAAAGAATTAAATGACATCCATTCAGGAGAAGAAACCCATTAAAGGAATGAAAAGAGCAGTGTTTTTGCAACAATGGAAATCAGGAAGAAAATGTCATGTGTAATATGCTGGAAAAAAAAGACATAAATGTCTAAGAAAAGCCTCAGAAAAATGTATTTTTCTGTCTTCTCATCCCCTCTTGACCCTGACAAGTGGTTGCTGGTGTTTTGTGAAGCTCATGGGGGGTGTTTAGTTACCACGGGACCAAGCGGTAGGTTGCTCACTGCCACATCAGCCCTGTGTTACTTAATACATTCACAATGCATCTGAATTTTTTGAAATCACAGTTTTGACAGGTGTCTCCCAGATGGAGAGTCGGGCCTAAGTGACTTACACCTTGTTTCAGGTATTTGTTGTAGTTACTTTTGTAAAGTGTTTTTCTCACCAAGCCCACCTGTAAAGTGGAAACCAGGTTGTTGCCCCCTTTTCAGATATCCCGAGCAGAAGCACAACATTAACAAATTAGAGAGGAATACAAATTTGTAGGTCATGGAAGCGCTCCAGTTTAGTTGTGGAGAGTCATGGCGTAAGGCAGGGCAGTCATTTACATACATTCTGCAGCACAAGCTTTTTAATGAGTGGACTGTAAAGTTAACACGCTTGATTTATTAATTCCAAAGTAAACCCGTTGCTGAATAAAGCAATTAATTATTACTCTTTCCACAGAGGATTATTGACTTTCTAACAAATTAGCAATTTACTTTATATGGGACCTTTTCCTCAGTGTAGCTTATAAAAGTTTTTGTAGCAAAAAAAAAAAGAAACACTAATTCTGATTCCTGCATCTCCACTTCATGTTAAAAAGATACTGTCCCCAAGAGTGTTTTTGTTTGAGCTAGATAATTCAGGAACTTGAGCTCATGACAGCCATAACTCAGCTGTTAAATTCTGTTAAACTCACCAGACACTGTCGACATACAAAGGTAGAGCTTAGTAAATGATAGTTGGAAGACATCATGCTGGCTTAAACACAGAGGCTGCTTGTTTTTCATTCAATGCTGAAGTTAGCATTTTGGGTGTTTTAATAATTCAGCCCATTTACTATAAATCAGTTACTCTTCATATTATTTTCATCCATTTATTCCCAAGAGTGTAGATAGCTCAGTTTCTTGATACATATTTAAGTCAGTCACTGGTGTCATTGCGGTCTTGCAGAGCTTCATTGTGATAACTGCAGACTACAGTTACTAAATGCTGGGCAGTGGTTTGCAGTTTTTATATTATAATTTAAATGAATGGTAGTACTGTTTAACAGTTGCTATTCAATGGGAGAAAAGAACTTGATAGTTGTCAGAATCCATTAATGATCATTAGTATGTTCATGCTGGGCAGTATGTGGATATTGTGTAAAGAGACTAGATGTCGTGTTAGATTTTAAGTATCATAATATAGCAAGTTTTTTAATTTTCCTGGTTTAAAAGCTGCATTACAGTAAAGTGATGTAATTTTCTGAACTTACAAAGTTGTATTATTTGTCTTTACCCTTTTAATCATTATATCCATCTTATTGATGATTATTTAGCATAAATCTTATTGTTTAAATATTATTTTGAAAGCATCAATAGCCAACCCTTCAATATCAATATCAAGGGTATTTGATCAAAAATATTGCAACGTTTATGTCTATACCCCATTTCCATCTTAAGTCTGACATTACGTCCACACTAATCAGCTTTAGTGGGGAAGGAGGATTTGAGTTTTACCAAATCAATCACTGGAGACCAAAGTATCTGCTTCTCACAGATTTTTATTTTTTATTTTTACCCTTTTAATGACAGGACAGGGCTGCAGGTTGAAATCAAACCCTGGCCACTGCAAAGGCCTCTGCCTATATGGGACACACACTCTACCAGATGAGCTAGAGGTCGGCCCAATGTCAGGTGATATTAAGAAGACAGGTGCAAAAGAACAGCCTCAATAGCAGCATTTATCTTGTCCGTGAAAACTGCTTGACAACAGCTTGACAGCAGCGTTAGCCGATGCCGCTGATTGGCTTATCAAGTCCCTCAGCTGCACTCATTGGTCATTTTTTTCTTTTAACCAAGAAACCAGCGTTTCATGTTGTATTGTCAGACGAATCAGTCAACTCAAACGTGTGGTGGACACATTCAAAGGTTTGGACCCAGGCAATAAGTATGTAATTTATCCACCTTGCTCCTGAGAAGGTCAGACTGTTGTGAGCTTTGAAAAATGGTTGAGAGTGATGTAAACTTTGTTTTATATCCAACGACCCATGGAGGGCTTTAAAGGGATATTTCACCAATTTTCAACCAGCTTTGAAGCAAAACAATATGGGTAGTACATGACATTAACTTACAAAGGCTTTCCTCCATCTAAGCAGTGCCTAAATATCCCTTCTCCCCGTGGCGAAACTCCTCCAAGTGATGTAATTTACGTCATTTAGCATTGTGTTGCTGGCTCTCTGGCTGTAACTCAAACTACAGGCTACTTCCATATTTACATATGTCAAGCCAATCATGCGTCAACAACATAGACAGAGAGTATACAACTAATCAAGAAACTTACCAGCTCCTCCCTCTCCGAAATCCGAAATCCGATCAAATGGTAAAACTAGGCCGTGCTAATCAAATATAAACCAAGGCTATGTTACTGTACTGCCTATTTCTCTCCTAAAATGTTTCTAGAAATATATGTATGTAGCGGTTTAAATAGGAGATGTATTAATTAATTAGCAATTAATTAAAATTATAAAATATTAATTAATTAATAAATCAATACCAAAATACGTAGCTATAACTCATAATGCAAAATTATGACTCAGAAATATGAATTGGTATAAAGATGAAGTGGAGTAATGGGACTCAACTTCGGCTATCAGGAACAATAAGTTTACATTAAAAATTAGAGTTTAAAAACCTTGGAGCACCACCCATTAAAATAGGAAGGTTGATAGCCCATTTTACCGTATAAATTATTCTAGTCTCATAATTTGAAATTTGCTACAGAGCTCTTTTTCCAGGTGTAAAGGGACCTGACATTATGCACACACACATCACAAGATCAAGTGTCTTTATAAATGAAAGGTTTAAACTACTAACTACACAGCAAAACTACTCCTAAAAGTACAAATAAATGAGTTTAAGAATAAGTATGGATAACTGATGAAACAGTGAATACAGCAAAGACACAAAGTTTATAAAATGGCTAAATGAACAACAAACTAGTAAATGAAGCAACAATAAAAATGAGGGGATGAAAACTAGCGAGGAACTGAATTAGATGTGACATCTGGACTCGATCAGGTGCACTGAAATAGTGCACGATGATCAAACAGATGAAAAGTTAAGATTAAAGAAAAGGCAATGTCAAGCATCGATCAACAGCAGAGAGGAAACCTGTCCCATAAAACATTTAGGTAAAAGATAAAGAAGAGGCCTGATCAGAGAATAACCCATAATTGTATTATTGGGAGATCCTGACCTAGGTTTAACACTTCTTATGTTTCCCTACCCTTTAAGAGCATCAACCTCATAACAGCACAGGAAAGATCATTTGACCTTCCTCAGAGGTCTCGATGCTGGGGAAACGGTTCGCTCCGCAAAGTTGCAGTGTGGTCCTTGTGAGGACACTGGACGGGCAGTTCAGTTACGCTCGTGCGGTTCCGGTGGCTGGCCTCGGTCAGTTTGAATGTTGCAAACTCAGCTTGAGTTTGTTTTCTCTATCTCTCCATGAACAGCTGGATCATCTTCTGACACCTCATGTGGCTGAGATGAGATCACCATGAAAGCTTAACAGACTTCGTCTCATTCCAAGTCTCTCTTTGTCTCACAGTCTCTCTCGTGCAAAGTCCTCTGGTTCTAAATCGTCGTTTAGAACACGTGTAGCACGGGCTGTTTCCAAAGTTCTCTCTTTCAAGGTAGATAAATAGCTGCTCACAGCATTTTAGGGCTGCAGCACAAGCAGACACCCCCCCTCCTCAAAGGAGGAAGAGGGCGTAAGGCAAAAGCCCCAAAGAGCCAAAAGAGCCAAAAGACCCTAAAAGACCCAAGTCCTTCAACTTCACTGAGGTTATAACTCCTGTGAAAAAAAGGGGTGTGGTGCTTGACAGTCAAAGCAGGAAAAATACACTCCTCCCCTCTATCACTTCTACTGTTTTAACTGTCTAGATCTAATTTCTTCCTAAAGTGTTGATAAAGTTCACTACAGGCCTTCAAATCTTCAATATTTGAAACCATGATGCTCTCCTCTGCTGATCGATACCAAACACTTATGAGAACACCAAATAATTATTTGGCAGATCATTAACAAAGTAAAACAGTATTAACCACCTTTAACAAACATAACGAATATATGTGAAAATGAGTAAGTATAATACCATGGTGTCAAAACACTGTTAGCAAGAGTTTGTGAGCAGGAAGTGTGCACCCCACTGCTTCCTGCATCGCGAAAAAGGAGGCTGAAGAAACGGAGATCAAACAGCAAAACTAAGCAGTGCTGATCAAATACAAAACGATATTCTGTTCCTGAGTTGCATATTTCCCCAAATTTCCCCAAATTTGCCCCAAATTTTTATGGAAATTATTTTATGAATTATCGTTTAACTGTAATACCAGACCGCTGACTGCCATTGTCTCACTCAGACCATTCCGCATTATGACACCCACCAGCAGGAGCGTCTAGTAAGGCGCAATGCATTTTGGTATTGTAGGTTTTCTATCTCTTGAGCAAAAGCATCATATTCTTTGTTTAAGTATTTAAGTATTTACATTTTTCTACTGCAGAGATGGCAGAGTTTTATCTGAGGACTCTGTTAATGTTGCTGAAATAGTTCTTTAACCCACTATTTGGTCAAGGCTTATATCTCATGAGTTTTGGACCAGTGGTCAGCATATGAGATCCTGCACCAAAAAAAAGAGGATTCCCCATCTGACTTCAAACAGTTGGGCTCATCCCATCACAATTAAAATGTAGGCTTGGTCTGCAGGGGCTCCTGTAGTGCATTATGGGAAACACTGATCTCAGAATGCAAAGTAGCAATAGCATCATAGCATTTCACCTCTGACAACATACATTTGCAATGCGATTGTGTAACACATCAATTTTTTGCCCCCACTATATGGTGTAAGAAAAATGATCATGATCATGTTTCAGGATCTTAAAAAGTTACATGCGCGGCTTTGATCAGTGAAGCTGCAACACAAAAGGGTCTTATGATATGTAAAGCAGGAAACACCGTTGCGGTTGTAAACATTAAAGTGTCATTTTCAGTGGTTGTCTTTGAACACAGTCCATGGCTTGCATACAGAGCACACTTACGCAGCCCCCCCCCCCCCCCACTCCTTTGAAGACAGCCTGAAGCCTGTGATGACTGGCATCAGTTTGAACTTAGAACGACTCAGAGAAGTTGGCAGAGGCAAGCACAGGTACCGTGATTATCTGCTGCTTCAGGGCATCATAAACAACCTAAACAACAAGTGTACTACAAGTTTGCTAATGTAAGCAGATGTGCCTTGATCTGTTGCACTCAGAAGGCTCAGAACAGTGAGGAGGATGCGTGAGGATGACACAGTGTGAGAAATTATTTACCAACTTCCTGCTGAAGGTCCTGCAAAGCCAACAAGTAACTTCAACTTGTTAATGTTCCTGTCACTTTGCCACCATTCAGGTTTTCTCAAGACACATGAGGACACCAGAGATTGCAGGGTCCAAGCAAGAAGCGTTAGGGGCGACTTAGCCTTCAGGCAATGTTCCTGTATGTGGGAAAAAGCAACAACCAGTCATACAACAAGAACACAACCACTACAGCAGAAGTAATTGAAAGTGCTGATCTTTGTGAGTCATGAAGTTATTTCATGTGCTTCCCAGGCTAAAGTGTTGCTTCACAAAGTTACATAATACAAACATTTTCTTGAGTTCATCTTTAGGCTGCAGGAGGTGACAGGAACAGCACATTTGCAACCCAGATAGGAGGCATAAGCACTTCTTATTTGCCACTCTCTGTTTTTTGAGTATAGATCTTCATCTCTGTGCAGATTGCACTCAATCCTAAAAGCTATTTAGTTGTTGACATAATGACCAGTCTCAAAGGAAAAGAGCTGCTGCCTCCTTTAACGACACACTCAATTAAACTCATCATGTCTGATTGGACAATAATGTCCTCTCTGTTGTTTGCAGGTTGTCGAGCTTTCTGCCAAACATAGTTTTGCAAAGATTTGTGTTTAAGCTGTCATCTTTGCTCCTTAAAAGGCTGTCATTGCATTCAAAAGAGCTTTTTCTTATTCTCCAGCATCTCTTTACCTTGGGCAGTTGTAAGAAAATCAAACTCAAGAGGAGTTGTGTGAGACTGCTGTCTACATCACTGCCTCAACTCCTCTGTAATGACGAGATTCTTTTTTTCAGTGATGGCAAAACTGCATGAAGGCTGCCAGTGTGCACCTGGAGATCCCACTGCCACTGCACAAAAACTGTGATTATCAACAGCTGGGCGGATGGTACATACTAACCTTCATCCATTAACATCATCTTTTTCGGAAAGCAAATTACATGGGAAAGAAAACCTGTGGTTCTTGTCAATACCCAGAAGATTAGCTGACAGCATTTCAACAGTACTCAAAGTGAAGTAACCAAGTTTATCCAACTCAAATTACGTTTAGTGACCATTTGCCTCATTATTATGAACTTAAAAACTTAAGAACCCCTTGAGGGAATTTCTTTAAATCTGGCACAAACATCCACTTGGACTTTACAATGAACAGGCAAGATTTGTTGGTCATAGGTCAAAGGTCACTTTGACCTTGTCTGTCCAGTTCTCATTAACACAATATCTATAGAACGCAACTTGATGTAATTTCTTAAAATTTGGCACAGATGTCAAGTCAAGTCAAGTCAATTTTATTTATAGAGCCCATTATCACAAAACATGGTTTGCCTCAGAGGGCTTTACAGTGTACGACATTTCTTCTGCCCTTAGACCCTCACATCACCCAAGGAAAAACTCCCGAAAAAGAACCCCTGAACAGGGAAAAAAAAAAGAAAGAAACCTCAGGAAGAGCGGTAGAGGATGATGAGGGATCCCTCTTCCAGGACGGACAGACAAGCAATAGATGGCGTAAATAACAAATGAAATACAATCATGGCAAAAAAGGAAAGAGAAAGACAGAGGGGAGAGAGGGGGAGAGAGGCACAGCAATAATAGAAACAGATGCATGTCATATTACAATAACGGTGTTGTGAAATTATTAATTGCATTCTATGATGATGTTGAGGGTGATGATAACAGTCTCATGCATATGCTGATAGGGAGGTGTCCAAAGGCAAGATCACAACATCAGCGCACCCAGGACCAGACCACAATCAGGGCCAGCGGGGGGGCACAGTATGTCCACTTTGACTCAAGGATGAACGGATTAGATTTTGGTGGTCAAGGACACTGTGTCCACGCTTGTCTCATTCCTTGAATGCAACATCTCAAGAATGCCTTGGGGACATTTCCTCAACTTTGGCACAAACATCCACCTGGATTTAAGGATGAACTGACTGAATTTTGTTTGTCAGAGGTCAAGGGTCAAGGTCACTGTGACTTTGTCTTTTTTATTCTTGTGAATGTGATATCTCATAAACATCCTGAAGAATTATGGCACAGACATCCACTTGGACTTAATGGTGAACTGATTAGATTTTTGTCCACATGAGACCAACATGTTTTTGAGCATAACTCAAGAAATTTTTACACTTGTTAGGACATGATTTTGCACAAATGTCTAATAGAATAAAAAGATACATTGATGGCATTTCATATCCAAAAGTTCAAAGGTCAACTTTACCATGACATCATAATGGTCTACAAAACACTTTTCCAGTCATTACTCACCATCAAATCTAATGAGGAAAAGGGAAGTCATATGGTCTAAATTGGCAACACTAATCTTGGATGTCCACCTTAAACTGTGCTGATTGTGTCGATCTTTTGTGCTGCCTGGTTAAAGATGTGTAAAGCACCCATGTTTTAGAATATGTAGCTTCTTTGCATAAACATCTGTATTTGAAGGATTGTTTGCTCTCATGGTAAGTTATGAGTCTAGACAGACATGGATGTAAACTGCAACCGCAACTTGACTGGTTTGCGGAGGCATACAACTGTGAGGCAGTAATTCCACTTTTTATTGTTAAAAGAAAAAAAAAAAGGTCAAGTTGCCGTCATGGCTTCTATCTGGCTCAGGGTGATGGTCTGCTCTGCCTGTGATACAACACTGAGGTTACTGCTTTATGACAGACTAGCTGCATATAATATCTCCACCTACATAGACAGATACCAGAGTTGTATTCTGCAAATTCATGCAAAACAAGGGAGAGCTGTCATGAAACCAAAAATATAAAATATAAATGTATCTCTTTTTGGCTTAATTATTTTTTGTTCTTCAATGTATTTTAGATCAAGAGATTAAAAGAGTGGATATGTGTGCTGTAGCAGCCAAAAAAGCTATTTAATTTCAATTGGTATTCAAACTTAAATGATTTGTTTTTCTATTTGTAAGACACTAACCACCCTAAATTAAAAAAAAAAAAGCTTCTGAAACAACTTCTATTACCTTGCTATATTTTATGGAATTGTGCCCTCTAAGTTACTAATAAGTGTGTGCTCATTTGTGTTTAGAGTTAGAGTGTGATCATGTACAGATATAGGTTTCGATTGCACGCAGCAGCAATTCTTAGCAATTATTGTCTTTTTGTAACTTCTTGATGCACGTTTAGAGCAAGGAAGGCCACAGTGCTGATTAAACTGTGGTCTAGAAAGCAGAGGCATTAGAGCCGAATATGTGTGTGGGTGTGGGTTTGTGTGTGTGTGTGTGTGTGTGTGTGTGTGTGTTGGTTTTTTAAAATTAAAACATGGACAAAAATATCTATCAGCTGTCTCATGTAGAGGCCAGTGAGCGCAATGTGACCCGAAATAACTTACACAGCAGGGCTTAACAGTACCAGTTGCCCCGTTGCCCCAGGCAACCAGATTTGGACCATTGCCAAAAATTTAGTGCGGTCTGGTCGCCTCTCTTGGCAACAATTTCTCGTCTGCTTAGAAAAACAAAGTGAGTCCCTCCGTGTACATTCTTCTAACTAAGTGAAAGTGCTGCTGATGAACAGTTCTACTGTGTGGGACTAAAATAATGGATGAAAAATGTCAAATTTTAATCAAGCAACTTACAGAGCAACACACAAGAGATTTGTATTGATCCTGAAACATGGGGTCCTGAAGAAAAGAGAAGTACACTATGTTTTTGATTAAAAGAATTGAAGACAATTTACCAAGCTGTACAACTTCCATCTCATGTGTGCTTTTCCAGGTAACACATTTAGAGTCACAGAGCTGATAAACAAGAGAGGGCAAACTGGGCTCAATAATGAGAGCACAGAAAATCAGGATCCTGACAAACTTTTAATATTGTTTAATACTAGTGTGTCAATAATTTGTCATTTAGTTGATTTAAAATTGCGATCCTTATCAGCACCACAAATACTAGTCATTAAACTTATCATTTAACTTATTTTTGTTATTTTTTTGGAATTGCATTCAAAAGTCCTGTTGTAATAATAGCTTATGGTTTTGAAGATTCATTTTCTGAAATGATAATATTAAGAAAATCAAAGAATATTTTTCAAATACTAAAAAAAATGCCCACTTTTACTTAGTGAGTGAGCTTTTTTTGAAGGATAATGACATTTCAGTGGCATTTCAATACAATTTGGTTCTTGAAAATGTGATTTAACAATTTAAAACAGCTCTGACGGTTCTGACAATGTTTAACCTCATGGACTAAATTGTGCTAAATTTGGACTGTTTTTTCATTGCTTTTGGAGTTGCTTACTACTCTAATTTCAAACTTCCAATGAAAGAGACAATGCAATTGCATGTGGCTAATGTGTTGCATCAAAGATTTATAGCTACTGCTATTATTAAAATAAACATTTCTGTAACATTATAAAACCACAATACACTATCAACATCGAGGGCACAATAAAATACAAAAAACAAAAACAGTATTCTACAGTGCACACACTACAGTACACATACCACAGTATATGCCACAATACACACATCCCAACAGATACCACAATATACAACTTACATACTAATTTGAAATAGCTCTTATAATATACTCAATGTTTTTTCAGACAGTGTTAATCCTCATATTAAATTCTGTTTGCAATTTTGATTGTTTTGTGATTGTTTCATTACTTAAACTAGTTCACTATGCTGAGTCTAAACTTCAGATTGAACAATAAGGAAACAATTTGTTAGGAACATCCCTATTTAATACGGTCTGGACAACATCAAGCCTTTTTCAAGGTTAACCTTGCATCTTCAAATCGAAAACCTCGGTGGTGCATTAGAATTTGCTGGAGTTAAATATTCAGCTGATTGTAATTTATCCTGTTAATTACATTACATACACATTGCAAATGTGAAATGACAGTGCAGTAAAAGTAGTTGTTCACTCTCATTTCTGTATTATTAAATTGCGTTGTTGTCCTTGACCATCCATGTATCTGCTTTCTGACGGCAGTGAAATAAAGTTGTGTTATTGTTGTTTTAAAGGTTGATTGATTAGTTGTTTTACAACACACAGATGCACATTGAAATATAAGTATAACTTCAGTGTTCACTGGTACCTACTTCACTGGGGACAGTGAAGTAGGGTGACACATAAACACAGCATCTAGTTGATTCCCCTACATATTAATGTTACCTTAAAATAGTGCATATAATTGCCATGCTTTTTGTGTTGTTACCTGCACTGTAAAATATATTAACAGCAGCTCAGCCAGCTCCAGTCTCCCTCTGCTCTTCACTGCACGTGTCTTCTCAAGAGGTACAGTGACATATGACAAGTAGAGCGAATCGACATCAAATGTACCTGTGACGGACTTCCCTGAGGTCTGATTACTTCTTCTCTATTTGACACAGAGTCCAACATCTTTTATATTTATCTATTTTTTATATTTCTCCATTCTTGATATCACTTATAATATAGGTAGGAGTTGTAATTGAGCATCCGCTGAACCTCTCCCAGCCAATGTCTAATAAGAGCTTGGCAAATATAACTAAGCAAGGCAGGTCTGTCAACCTCTGGCTTTCTCTGCATGCCAAAACAGTTTGCGTAGAACTCTTTATCAGAGCAAAGGAGTTTAGAAAAGGATGTCTTTTTTAGCCTTTCCAAAAGCATGAGCATGAAAGTAAGGAATGGATTAATCAGAGTGTTCATCTGCTCTAATGTGCGCAGTGGGAATCCCTAAAAACCTAGTATTTCACTCGGATGGGTGTGGTGTTGTAGGACATAGCAGTGCAGGCTTTTGTGAGCTCTGTGACTGTCTCAGCCTGTGCTCTGATTGTACATTCATGATTTTTTCACTAAATGTGATAAGTTGTGTGCATCTTAGTAACTGATGTGCAAGGGTGGTGGATGGTTGAAATTAAGCTGGACTTCGATGTGGGAGTCTGGTGTTTGCTTTCCGTTGATTGTGATGTTTTTTCCTTACACCTTACTATGTACCTCCTTACCCTAATCCTAACCATCCTTCACGTTGTCATCTAAACCTAACCATCCATGTGTGGTTTCTGAATCCTAACCATCCATGCCAACATCTGGTTTGTTGATGTCCCGGCATTAATTGCCATGTGCTGTTGTTGCCTGAACACAACCACATGCAGCATCATCCCACCATGTGCATTTGTTGACATTGTGGTAGCGGCGTCCTGCTATGTAAAGAGCAGATACAGAAGGATACTTAAAACATAATATGTCGACAGGGAAGTCCACTGCAAAGTTGCAACATGGAGTGACTTGGGATGAGAACATGTTGTCAACCACACCTCAAAGTTAGTGTCATGCACATCAATATACACATCATGGGGAAATTGTTTGAATCATTCAGAGCAAATTAGCAGTTTAACTTATCAGTTTTTAAGTTATTTTTTTTTCCGAACAAACTTTTTCCAGATTTTTTTCTCCTGTTGTTGAAGTCAACAAAATGCATAAAAAGGCTGTGAAAAAAATCCTGAAAATAATAGCCTGCTGATGTTCAAAGCAGCAGACGTTCCAAGTCATTAAGTCATCACACATTAAGAGCTTTAGCTTGTGTATGAAAAATGACTATTGAATACAATTTAAATCTGTCAGTTCTTTTGGCACCCTGACATGGAGAAAGGATACAAAAGGGGTTTTGATTCTTGAACCGCTCAATAGATCTGAAAGCATCCTCAAAATGAAGCTGACAATTTGCACTTAACTGACAAATCATTTTACTCCTCAGTCGATGTAAATATGGAGGGTAAAACATGAGTAACAGTGTTCAGCTCCTCGGGTATGTGAGGCGCTCAAAGTCCCTGAAGACAACCGGCTTCTGTAAACATCACACATTCTCCTCTCACATGTCAAAATTCAGAAATCCTGCAACCTTGAGTCATTCTTGCCGTCGCTGAACAGAAAGCTAATAGGACCTGACGGGTCACTCACATCAGTGGAGCGTCCGTGCCCTCGGGATTGAGAGATGTAGCAGGGGGCAGAAGCTCTGCCGTATTTGTATGTGAAGAGCCTCCAAATCAAAGGCTGAGCTCAAAGTGTTGTCTTTGTGGGTGTCCTTGATTACATAACACTCACATTATGTATGTTGACCATCGTTCTCAAGGAGTTTTCACGTGTGCACCTCAGCCAGGCCGCTGTGCTGCTATTGTTCTGAGGGCAAACTACATGTGGCACAATCTTTCTGTCTGTCTGCATCAGTGCCGAGGCGCCACAGACCAAAAGCGCTCAAGGCATGATGAAGCTAACCCTTTCAGATAGACAGTGTAGACTCAAAGCAATTCCTTTTAAACACCTATGGGTGTCTGATTCCAGCTGCAAATGGCTGACAGCATCCTGTCAGATGGGATTAAGGAGAGCGTTACCTGCGTGCAGGAGCATAGAAGGCCAAGAGGAGCCGAGTTCTGTGAGCTGGGAATAATTCATTTCTTGGTATTAGCGAAAATGATGTTAGACCTGATCTGAGTTCACTCTTCCGCAGAATATTGGAGCATTTACCAGAGAAAGATTTGTAGCCATGGTGTCACTCAACTGCAGGGATTTTTTTGAAGTGTGACCAAGGAGCTGGATTTAAATGGTATTTTGTTAAAGGTCCAATAACTTTAAAAAAAAAAAAAAAATCCAATGACGTTTTGCAGTCCAGTCACCAGTAGGAAATGTTGGCATTGAACATTTCTGCAAACCACAATTTTTTTAACTTAATAATATGCAACTGTAACATATCCTTGATTTGCAGAAAAGAACAATGCCATCATTCTTCCTGGTTGTTGAGTTGCTTTTTGACTATGCAGGTTTTAGGTACATTCACTTTGATGTTACCAGGTTGTTTGGATCATGCATTGTGCCTGTAAGGAAAAATACATCATGTAAAATATTTTTCCCTGAAAAGTCTGACATGTACCTTATAAGTATACTAGAATATTGTCAATAAACTAAAACAAACACAAAAAAGACAAAAAAGATTTGTTTTGGCTAAATGAAAATAACTTGACATACCTCAGGGATATTACTACCTCACCTGCAGTACATTGGAGGTTGACAAACTCTTGTGCAAATTATCACTGATAAAGTCGACCTGATATAGACAAGCATAAAAATAAGTCGAAATACACAATATTTCTATCCTAATTTAACCTGAGTCTGAGAGCAGAGTATCTTAACCCAAAGCGAGTTCTGTTTTTTTAATGTCGGAACATGACCGAGGCTGATGCATTGACTGTAAGGAAAACACTCCGCTCCAGTGCTGCCGGTCTTTACACTGCTGTGTCCATTTCCTCGCATCACTTCAACAACAAACTGAACATTGACATAGTGAAGAAGCAGATATTAACTAGAAAAGGAAAAATGAAGCATCATGTCATGTAGGACAAACCTGACCTGAACATCATCAGAACCCGGCCTTGACCAGGTTGGGTATTAGCGGTGAAACCTGGGCATATTGGCTTGATCTTTTCCAAAAATGTGGGAAGAATGCAATGAGGAAATGAAGAAAGAAATGACCCAGAAAGTAGCAGGAAAGTACAAAAAAATTACCTGAAAAATGGCACAAAAAAAACAAAAAAACAACAGCGACAAAATGGGAAAGTAAAAAAAAAAAAAAAAAACAAGGAAAGGAACAAGTTATAACAATTCCACAAAATAATTTTAAATATAAAATTGTGATAATAATAAATACATATTTCACTGGACATTTTTTCCTAGCTTTTGTAAAAATAATTTTCTAAGTCTACCAATTTCTTATAATTTGGGAGACATTTCTCGTCAGGTTGCTAATTGCCTTTCTTTCCCATGTTTTAAAAAGTAATGGCACCAATTTGCTCGGGGTTCAAAGGTTTAAGATACTTGTGAAAGGCATCTGAAAGCAACACAAGAAAAGTTTTGTCCAGGTTTCAAAGGGTTAAAAGGCAGTTCAGGCTTAAAAAATAGATATAGGTGAAAACATAAATTGAAATGATCCTGTACATGGGGGATGAGTAAAGAGTACAAAAGCTTGAGATGGCAAAACACTGCACAGTTGTTTGTATTACAGTGAGACAGATTTTAACAATCACAGCAACAATTATTCTATCCACCATCACAGCGATCGCTTTAAACTAGAATAACTAACAGTAAAAAGTGATCTACTATACAAATAACGTGCACTAGGATGTTACTGATTGGCCAAAGCGATTCTTTGCTTTTTGATGTTGTGTTGTAGAAAGACTGAGCCAGGTTCAACTTTATTGCCCGATGACCCCGTTTTTGTTTTTTTTTTGTTTTTTTTTCTGGAGGCAGCTGCACTGGGAGATCTGCTGTGCCAAAATAGTGGTCTAATTGAAAGGAATGAGGAGGCTGTCTTTGTTTGGACTCCACACAGCTTATATTACAACAGCTCATTACAAAACAGCTCCTGAATACACAGAACATTACAAATTGACATATAACAGTGAAGGGGTAGCTACCCCTAGTTTTAGAGATTTCTAATTAAAGCCTCATTAAAAGCTGTCATAAAACATTAGGTCTTATCTACAGTGGGGTCATGTAAATCATGTAGTGGACTCAGACATACGCACACAGTTGCACACACGCAATCGATATAATTGGTAACGTCTCACCGACCACTTAATTCATCACACTGGAGGTCCTGATTTATTTTGTTTGACAGTGACAGTGCAGTGATTTTCTGTTTCCCCTCCACCCAGTCGGAGACGGAGTGGAAGTCTTTACACCTGCCACTCTTCTGTCACAACCACCACATTCATCGAGACACATTTGTTTCATGATTATTTGTCTGATGTTCTTTTATATGTTTTTTCAAGTTGATAGAAGTGGGGGAAAAAAATCTTCTAAGACTAATTATATGATAACGAGTCAGATTCTCCTGGCTTATGAGGCGCTTTTTTCTTTCCTTAAGGTGCCCTCTCTCTGCAGTGGAGGAAATGATTTCAGAGGAGTAGTGTGTGATAAGATGAGACAGAAACCTTGCGGGCATGACTAATGCTACTGAGTCCAATTAAGCTGATGTCTTGTACCCACTGAATTAAATCACCCTGCTATGATCTTGTCTGCCTATGCATATATTTTCCTTTAACTCTGATCACCTGAAAAAAATTTGTCAAGACAGAGAGCCTCAACATATGCACAAATCACCGCTGTGCATATGGTGAACTTTCTATTATTTCTACATTTGCGCCCGCACTATGCCTGTCAAAACACTGAATTCAGGATTTGATGAATGTAATAGGGAAGATAGGAAGTGCAGGAAGTGTGTGCCCTTTCTAAACTGAATGATGTGTTGTTAAAGGGACGGAAACTCTTCATGGAATGGAAATTGACTGAATTCATAGGTTGTTCTCTATAATGAAAATGGCTAGCCCTCCAAATGTGCTGAGATAGCGGGTTACATATATGCTGTCTCCCCAACTGCCACCAAACTACAGTGATTCCCTGTAACCACTGTACCACACCCACTGAGAGTGAATTTATGACTTAGTTAGGCTCTCTGAAGGCTGCAACAGCTTGCCAGTAAAATGATTGTTAGTCTAAAGGAAGTCATAAATCAAAACAGGCCTCAGTTTGTCATTATCTATTAATACTCTGCCGCTCTCGCTCCAGAGTTCTGGAAACAGCCAGAACTTGCACGTTCTCGCCTTCTCCCAAGACTGCAAGATTTCCTCTGAAAGATGGAGGTAAAAGACAGCTCTTCAAAGTTTGCTCAGCTTGTGATTGATTTACCCATCTCTCCACGGTCTGCCTCGTGCGCTGACAGCTCTGGAGGTGGAACAGTGTTGAACGCCTTAATTGAGCCGAATGCGCACAGCTTAAATGCTGCAGGCACAAACCCACACAATTAGGGAGGACTAATGACGTGGGGTATCACCCATTATTTCTCCAAATAACCCACAGGGCTTTCCATATTTAGTATCACTAAGTCTTAATTAGTGATTAGGAGGATGAAATGGAGTATTTAGGCGAAACTGAGCATCTTCACACAAGCCTTTTTTCTGTCAGTTTCTGCATGTTTTGTTGAAACATAAAAGTGGATGTATATAGGTCATTATTTGAAGATCTGTTTGTAAGGTTTTTCTTTTCTGTTGCTGTAATAATTAAAAAATCTTTCTGTCTTTTCAGAGCCAAGATGATATGCATGTCATCCACAACAATCAACTGGGTAAGTCTTATTTTTTCCTTTTTCACATGTAGCAAAAGCCAAAAATAAATGGTTAACAGTTTAGATTACAGCCCATACATCACATTGTAAATATTCTGTACATATGGGGTGCCAGTGAAATATTAAAGCATAAGGAATAAGGAATAATAAATGTACATTTTTGAGGAGCCCTGAAATAAATGACTGTGTGTACTTTTATAATTACCCAGCACATATTTAATAATTACAGGGTACAGATAGCAGTCCTGTGGGCTTAGCCTTTGTGTCATTTAGCAACAGCTATAATAGCTATGTCATGAAAAGGAGCCAACCTACTTGTGCCTCTTTCAATTCAGTTCAGTTTTATTTATAAAGCCCAATATCACAAATCACAATTTGCTTCAGGGGGCTTTACAACATAGGACACCCTCTGTCCTTGGATGCTCACAGCAGATGAGGAAAAACTGTTGTATATTGTTTTATAAAAAAAATAATATATAAAAAGCTAGATAAGTGCACTCAGTAGAGTGCAGATCTCCGCCAGGCGACCACCCGAGCTGATCACGGCTACCCATGACAATTCTTGTAATTTCATCTGAGGCGCGGCAGCACGGTTCAGATGCGTCCCAGCAGCTTTAGAAAAATTCACGCCTTTTTTGAAGGAGCCTCTGCACGTTGCAAAGAGCAGATTGAGTTTTCCTGCTAACATTCACTGTATGTTTAAAAAAAGTATTATAATGAGGATGGACATACTTATATTAACGGAATCACAGCCACAAATCTCAGATCATGACTGGATTTTTAACAGTATTAACTTTGTCACTAGGCTACAGCACGGCGAAGAATAACAACAATAGGCACAATTAAAACTGACAAAAAAGAAACCATTTAACCACATAACCTGAATACTTACTTTTGGTAGAAGCAAGACAACATCGAGTAAGCAAAATACTCTGCTCTGAAATTTGAAATGTGAAAAGTGAGGAGTCAGCAGTTAATGATAATATAAAACAGTCAAGAAAACAGGCTGTTCAACAATTATGAATCACTGCAACTAAGAACAATCCTAGCATACATATATGGCTTATGGCCAGTCGAAGATAATAATATAATATAATTTAATCCTCCTTATAGTGTCTGTTGTCCAATTAACTACAATAAATGTCATTTCTTGCTAAATGTCATAACCTATATCAGTTTTGATCTTTAGATGGATTTCTCATTGGACCCCAAAACTACATTACTCTTTTATATCATTAATCATTATTTTTTAGACAATACACAGTTTTATTGCCAAAGCTATAAAGACACATCTGTCTTCTGAGGTTTAGTCTAATCATTTTGTAACAATAATTTTCACCATGTCGGTAGTCACAAAATCAACAAGCTTTTTTCTAATGTAATGTAGTGTGAATTTTATCTGTAAGCATATCATTTTAAGATAAGAGGATTATTAACTGCATTATATTTTCAACAATGAGTATCCCTATCTGATTACCCTAATGCAATATTTTTGTACCCTGTAATTATCAAGTACGAGTAAACACTTTCTCTCCTCAGCACAAAGGTGTTTTCTACATATTTGAGAGCCTCTACCAGGTACTTGATGTAATTTTCAGGCTGTAATAGAAGGTGATATGTCTTTTATATGAAATTATAATCCAAATAATATTTGTAATCCTTTAGATCAGTGTTGCTGTATTGCTGCTGTTTTTTTCTTCAAAGCTGCTATTCATAGCACAGGTCATACTTTGAGCACTGTTATTGTGTTTGGTATTTGAATCCGTCCACATCAGAAGATCTCATTTATAATGTTGGATGGCATTCAAACAGATGACCTATTACTGAGTATTTTCAGTTTTAACTCTGTGCTCAAAGGATTCAAACACATCATCACCTTGTATAATCATGAATAGTAAATTTTGAAATGAAAAACGTTGGGACAGAGTGAGATTTGAATAGAAAATGCTGTTAAATGAAATTGTGAAGGGGACTTTTGTCTGTAGTCTGCCTGGAAAATGTAATCTTCAGAGTTCTTCAGACTTTTTCATAAATATAGCCCCATCTCTTTATCAGTTTGACAGCAACCAGGAATTTCATAAGTAGAGCAAATACAACGAGCTCATGCATGCCTTTCATGCTACAGGGGGCTCATATACAATCACCATCTGAGAGTGATTTTCGGGAGCCTGCAGAGGAGTTTGGAGCCAGTTTTCTGGACCTCTGCCTGTTGTTCATTCAACTGGGTCACCACAGACGCAAAAGCACACAAAAGCAACTTCATAATGCTCTCATTTGGCACCTCGGCACAGGGAGGAAATACAAACAGACAGCTATCTGAAAAATGGAGCCTCACTATCTGGCACCGCCATAGTAATTCCCTTTGTCACAGCAGAAAAGCCACGCTCGCCTGCAGAGAATATTGTTTGTGGGCAGGAATTCAGAAGATGAGTAAAGGAAAGTCAGGCTTTCCATTGTTTTAACAATGCAGCGAACGTCAAAAGGTATAACTGGATTGTTTATTTTAAAGGAGCTGGTGACCTTTTTAGAAGATATTGAAAGTAATCACTCACAGAGTGCCTCGTGCAGCAACATTTTAAATTTCTCTTTTTATTCTCTTAATTTTCTGGTAAGAGAAAAAAAATAAGAGAAGTAAACTCCAGAATCTCCAAATCTTCAGACCCATCCAAATCTGCTCTCACCCGGGTGTGCTCAATGATGAATCCCACTTAATCAAAAGTCACCTATTCGCATAGGTAAGAGCGCCTAAACACCATATAAGGGCAGTTTTTGTGCTGTGTGAAAAAACTTGGCACATGGCCGAGACTGTAGACATGTCACCAAAAAGGCTGTAAGGAGAGGAATAACTTCTGCAGTAGTGAAACTGACGCCACTTTTAAATAAACCTAAACAAGGGGGGCTAAATGTGATTCGAGGGAAATTTACTGAAGTATTACAAGTAAAAAAAAAAAAATAATAACTCAAAATAATTACAAGAAAAAGCTACAAGTCCTCATACATATATTAGAGACTGGAACTGAGTTTTTTGCTGGAAAAAAAACTTAAATGATTATCAACAAAGTTGTCAATTAATTTTCTAATTAATCGACAAATTATATTAACTGCACTTTCATATGGTTTATGCACAAAAATCTTTCCCTCCAAAGTAGTGGGGTAGAAGTGAAAAGTTGCATGAGATTAATTTACCCAAGTAACTTAAAGGTTCCTTAGGTTTGTACTTCAGTTCAGTGATTGTGTAAGTGTACTTAGTTAGCATATATTTATAGCTTATTATATTATTTCTCTATAATTTTATAATACAGTCATTAAAATTACTCTAAAACATCCCTTAAATTTGATGAGATGATATTCATGCATTTGTTCATGTTCCTCAAATGTAAAATGTATCTTTTCTTATGCTGGGCAGCAGTTTGTGGACTGTGACTTTTTTTCTCTTATCTTGGTAAGGGTGCTCTCAACCACTCAAATGATTTTCTTTTACCTCAGAGAAGAGCAAAAATAAAATATTGGTAATTCCCAAAACTCAGTGCTTACTACCAAATAAGAAGATATCAGAGAAACAAGCAAAAATAAAAGAAAATGTGTTCAGTTTTCGTTTCTTGCATGCAGGCCCATTGTGTCTTAAGAGGGAACACAGAGTGCCAAATCTAAATGAAATGTCTCACTTAAGTCTGAATAAAATGAGGCTTTATATCAAGTTTGTACCCACTGCACATCTACATGATCACATTACAAAAAGCAGCGTGGGTCCTCGGGCCATATTATGCTGCATGTACTGTTTTAAAAATGCAACTTGCTCCCTCTCAACAGCTAAAGCCTTGGAGAACATCACCTACCAAAATGCCTCAGGAAAAGAAATTGTTCACACCAGACACAATATAAAGATACATAACTGCATAACTTGTTAAAATACAAGTGCTAAAGCGTTCTCCATCAGTGCCCAGGGCCCGAGTCTCCACTGAATTTAACATAATCTCTTTTGGCACAATCAACAAATGTCTGTTTCCCACACATTTTATTGCAGCTTCACAGTAAGAGCATAAATGTTAGCTGACAGGAGAACAGTTCCTCAATTGGCCATTAAATTTAGTTCATAAATGTAGAAATCTTACACTGAAACTGTATCTCCCGTCTCCTTCTCTAAATCGGTTTATATTAAAGGATATCAAAACAACATTATATTCTGCAGTCACGAAAAAACATAATAACAACAATCTTCTAAGGCCTTTGGCTGTCGAGTCCAATCAGTGAAGTCAGTTCACTTCATTCTCAGAGTTGTAGTCCGAAGAAGAATAGATAAAATGATGTTTTTTGCCGTGTCACAGTGATGAATAATAATGCATGTAGAACTTTTTCAATTTAACTTTTAAAGTTTGTAAGGTGGTTTCAAATCATGCCCTGTGTTTTAACTTCTTCTTTAAAAGAGCGATGTGTACAATTTAGGGGGATTTAGTGGCATCTAGCGGTGAGGATTGCAGATTTCAGCCAGCTGAAACTTCTCCAGGTTAGGATTTCTTCAGTGTTTGTTGGAGGTTTCTACCAGGAGATAAATTATCTGTCGAGGTCTCTTCCAATTAAAAACAAACAGACCAAGTGATTAAAACAGGTAAAAACACCAAATACAGCAGCTTGATGTGACAAAATAGTGTTTTTCCTACCTCGTTTGACATGTTGCAGAGGGGCTGCTTGCCCAACGCATGCTAATGTGTGCTCACATGTTTTCTCCAATTTAAGATCCAGATATTCAGGGGTATTTACCGGAAGCCAAATAATCTGCAGAGGTCTCTTTCTCTCCAAAACAAATGGGCCCAATGATTTTAAACCCGTAAAAACACAATATAAAGCCATTATATGTTAAAAAAAAAAAAGAAAAAGAAAAGAAAAGTAAGAAAAGTGTTTTTCTAATGCTGCTTTTTCAGAGGGGTCTATAACTGTGCTGGCCAACACAAATATGTGAAGGGCTGTATCTAGAGCCAGTGTTTGGTTTATCTGCACTGGGCCACTGTAGAAACATGGCAATGAAACATGGTGATCACCATTGGCAAGGACCTGCTGTCTGTGTAGACGTATATGGCTCATTCCAAAGGTAACAAAAAAAACAACTTTTCTTGTTTCCAGGTGATTATACACCGAAGAAAACATGCTTATTTTATTATATTCCATTTCTGCCAATACATGCATCTAAATCTTACACACTGGACCTTTAAGTCTTGCTTGAGAGCACTCATACTGCATACATATGTGCAGTGTGTGGCAGTAATGCATTTTGACAGAAGTAGCTTTTAAGCATTGGTCAAAGTCTTACGTTTTATCCTGATTCAGACATTTTGATGTCTTGTCTGCCAAGCTCAGCTGTTTCAGTAAGTTGATGTGAGGCAATAATGTTCTTATCTCTTATGCAATATATAAAGGAGGCAGCTTTGACTAGAATCCAGTTGGTTATTCACCCAGACCACAGAAATGTTTTACTTTACTGTTAGGCTGATTTTATATTCTGTACCTTTTAATTAAAGCATGTAATGTATTTCTCAGACTTTTTCATTTTAGTTGAACAGTCAGTGCAGATATATAAGACCTGGTAGGGAAAGCACAAGGTCCTAAAAAATCATAAAATTTCACCTTTCAGACTAGTGTTTTGTTGATCAGATTGTGTTTTAAACATTTTATGGTGAGACAGTGATTTTTGGAACATTAATAAAATAGAAGAAAATATCAAAAGGTTAAAATTGGAGTCTAGTACAACATATTTTGTGCTCTCCCAGTAACGACAATTCCTGCTAGTTGTACGGGTAATGCGTGCCTTACACCAAATGGCTTTTCAAGCCATTTCTGTGCTTCAGCCAAATTTCTAATGTCAAGAGTAAAATCATGAGAGTTTTGTCTCTGTTGTTGCGCGCTCCTTTTGACCTTGATCGTTTAGTGTAAGATGGTCATAAAACGCAGTACGACATGTCTTGACTCAGTCTTTTTCTCCTCTTGACATTGCAATCAAATCAGATATGTTTAAAAGTATTCCAAGTCTTGGCTGATGCAAATATGTCAGTTCATTAATGTAAAATCAACAACCAATGGCTGCGCTCTCTCCAGCAGAAGCAGCAAACTGGCTATACAGTAAACATAGGGGGATTTCCAGGGAGATGCAAGAATGTGAACAAGTCTCGGTTCCCTTTGGCTGTGGACAAGGAGGAGAGACTGATGTGATTAATTGTGCGTGTATCTGATCAGGCAAGCAGCACTTACTTTAGGAAGAAATCCTAATTTTTGAAACGGTTCTCCAATCAATCGCATCGTCTCCTCCCACTGAAATAGCGCAGGCTGGTAGTGAGTTGAGGTTGCAAAGTCCAGAATGTAGAATTTATAACCAAATACAGTTTATCTTTATGGAATATATTGATTCAGAATTGACAAGAATACCGTCAACATGTGACAGCTTTTATCTTGTGTTATGTGTTTTTGCAGACATGTAAGGAATTGTTAAAATGTCATTTTTCTCCGGTGGAGTTTGGTGTAATATTTTCCACCAGAAGCAGGATGGGAAAGAATATCAAAAAGAATGTAGTCATACTCTTGCAAGATAGTGACCCTGCTACATGATTTGTAAAAGAAAGAGTGTGTCTAAAAACTCACATTGTTTTGATGTAAGATGGTTTTAGACTTAAGCATTTAAAAGTATTGTCGAAGTCCTTTCAGAGTCTTCTGGTGAATAGAAGGCGTACATGGAAAGAAACCTTGATACAGATACAAGCAGTATTTTAACGCATGTCATTCATGATACGATCTCTTTATGTAAAACCACTTGGCTACATTACATTGTGGTCTAGTGGTGCTGCAATGGTGAATAAATCAGTATTTCACCCTTTTCTAGCCTGTTTTTCTTCCAGTCTCTTCTGGTCGTGGCCAGTATCTGTATTTCTCAGTATGATTGTTAAACTCTGTTGCAGAACATTCCCTCTTTGACCTTCAGGGAATAGCACCAAGATCAAGTGTTCATTGTTGATGTTGGAGAAAAATAAATGACCTTTAGGTTTTGGTTCTAGGAAAAAGAAAAATGTTCTAGCACACAGCAGATGCAAGGTGCATTGACAAAAGCTGTTTTTCTTTCAAGTAGATTTTTCTTTTTAACGTGTAGTGTTTGATCGTTGAGGTCGCAGGGCAACTGTGTTCCACAAACAATGAATGGTATTGCTTGAGAGCAAAGAAGGTGTGCCAGAATTTAAATCAGATTATCACTATAACAATAATTACGCCCAGGAAAGCAGTGCTACTGTCCCCTCAGCAGTTGTATTATATTCATGAAGTGGCTCGTAGCCAGCTCCTTCAGGCCAGGGAGATCCGCATTGTGTCCTCAAGAAGCTACAATGTTCACAAGATGTTGACTGAACTCTTCCTGTGTACCAACTAGCATTCCCTGTGTATTTACTTTTGCTTATTTTCTGTCTGTTACCCTCTCGTGTTTCTTGGTGACTGGCTGCGTGCCAATTCTGTTCTTTCTGTTTTTCTGTCTTTATTATTCTGAACACGGCTGATGACTTATTTTCAAATTAAAGAACACCATCCTCGGAAATGTAGCAAACAGTGGTGGTGTATATTGATGAATGGGGTATTAACTCATCCATCTTTCAAAACAAAAATCAGCTTTTCAGAGGTGAAATAATTCTCAACTACTATTATGGATAATGAATGGATTTCGTAAGCAAAACCTGGAATCTGTTAAGCGTTAATTGCCTTAGCTACCTGAATTATTGATGGAAAGTGACGGTTAAGGGTGGAGTTCAGCTCTCATTAGTCTTCGGCAGGGTTGTCCATAGAGTCATGAACTCTGGAGAACCTCTAATGAGGGTGATGATCACAGATTGTAGACGCTTTTTTCCCAACCTTTACGTGCTGCATCTGCTGTGTGGTTTTTCTGTATGTGTGTTTGTGCCTTACGACTCGGACTGAATTGTAATGAGCTAACTTTTACAGGAGAGTGACTTTTCTCTCTGTTGGCTTTTTCCTCATGCATAGCTCTCACACTCTCACAACCCTGTCCTCCATACTTGTGAGGACCATCAGTTACATAACGCATTCCCCAGCTTCCTTACCCTAACCTTAACCCTCACCATGAAATGCCTAGCCCGAACCCTAACCTAAATGTAATTCAAACCTGAACCTTAAAGGGTAATCTTGGCATTTTTCAACCTGGACCCGATTGTGTCTTAGTGACTGATGTGAACAACATTTTTTCTAAACTGGTCCAATATTGAGAAGGAGGGCTAGAACAACACCCACATTGTTACTAGATGGGTCAATTATGCACCATTACTGTACATCCATTGAAAGTTGTTATTTTAAGTAAGTGTCAGAAGTTACCTTTTTTTCAAATCTTTTAGCTGACACGAAACTATGTCTTCTGTACTTAAGCACAACAAACTATTCCTGGCACTACTCCCTCCACCTTTGACTCGCGTTTCCATTGTTGTTTTCCTGTAACAAGTCACGACCTGTGAAATCTGCCAGATTTTCAGGTGAGCGAGACCAATAAACCCAATAATAATAATAATAATAAAGAGATCAGATTTAGTAAATTCAGACAAATAATAACAATCTTAGCCAGGCTGTGGCAAAGATGACTACTTTTAAGGGATGTACATTAACAGTGCACTGGTCAAGCCATTTCTAGCAAGCTCTAATAATTTCCTTTTTTTTAAAAAAAAAAAAATCATGTTAATGTAAATAGTTTGGCAGCACATAGTGGAGGTTTCCAGTAACCACTTATTAAAAGCAGATGTGCTGAAATTCTATTGTGAAAGGCGCCACGGGGATACAATTTTCATCTGCTGTGTGGTTAGTTTATTCTTAGTTTATTGTTTGATAAATTTGTTTATTACAGGAATTGATTTGAACTTTTTTTTTTATTGTAAAAGTCTGTTTTTTTTTTTTATTTATTTTGACACAAATCAGTTTATATCTTAACGCAGATGCTCTCCATACACATTGGAGCTCACATTGTTCAGATCAAACAACTCTGACACTAACTGACCCACCCTGGATCATCAAACTGTGAGTAAACACAGTTAGTTGATCATATCTAATGTCCTGGCATCTGTAGGCGGCTATTTCAACCATGTTATTTAGAAGCCGCAATAGTGCATAATTGCCCCATCTGGTTACATTGTAAGCATTGTTCCCTTTCTCTCAAACCTGGACCCATTTTTAAAAAATGTTCACATCTGCGACTTAGACACAAAAATATGGGAAAATAGGGTCTAGGCTGAAAAATGCAGAAGTTACCCTTTAAAACCAAGTCTGAACCCTGGAACAGGCCCTTAAATGTCTTTATGAAGGTGAGTAAAATGTCCCAACTTTCCAAAAATGTCCTCAGTCTCAAGGTCTATAACCCAAATTGGTTCTCACAAAGATAGATGCACGCGCGTGCGCACACACAAACACACACACACAAACACACACAAACACAAACTTCCTTGCTTCCTTTGCAATCGTAGTGCATCTCCTTATCTTGCTCTGCTTCCTCATTGCACTCCCTTCCTGTGGGCTGCCCCCTCCCTGCTTTTTCCCTCACCCTGTTTTACTGAGAGATATTTATGATGCTGACCTTTTCAGCAGTAAGCTGAAAGTTAAATACACCATGCTCTTTATTGATATTGTGCGGGGCAATTAAAAGTCTGTATTAATATGAGAAGAAGGCTGATAGAAAATCATTTCACTTGCTGCATGACACATTGGGCCGATGCCACACTAGATGATTGCATATGGGGAAGGTAAATTATTTTTATATGGCTAAATCAAACTCTCAACAGCCTAAAAAGTTGGCTGTATTGAATTTGGGCTTCAAGATTGAATATCGCCGGATGTCTGCGGATTGGCTATTAAATCCTGGTGCTGTCTGGTGTGACGGTCATGCTTAGTTTGGTCGGGAAACTGCAACCCAATTCTCTTCGGTGCAGCATGTCTCTCAGATGCACCGCTTTGGACGTGAGGAAGCGAGAGATGGAGGGGGAATTTTTACGAGAAGGATGATTCTGGGCCATCTTGTCTCGGGGAGTCCAATGATGTGACTCACTGGAGTGTAGCAGGTTTTACACCAGCACAATCAGCTGCTGGATGAGAAAGTCAGGCCCGTCTACTATGGAAATGAGCTATTGACATCCTCTGTCATCTCTAAATATGTGCCGGCAATGAAGAGCTCTGGATCTGTCATGACAGTTTCATTGTTCCCACAACAGCCTAATGGCTCCACTTGCAGAATCTTATCCCTCTCGAGTTCTGCAGACATCTGTCATTTAAATTGCACTATTGATCTGCTTTCCCTCCTTTACGCTCCTCCTTTTTCTTACTGAATTCTGAACTATATTTAAAGTGCCACTCTCCCAAACGTACCCACGCATTCATTTGTGCATGCTTACTGTTGGTTGCCTTTCAATGGATGAGTGTTTATTGAACTGTGGGGCCGGAGCTACTCCGGGCTGGAATGAAACGCTCCTGTGACAGCTCTGGTGACCGCACACACCTGCTTCGTGACACTGATGGAGATGACAGAGCTCCAGGAGTGCCTAGAGGTCAGTGTGCTCTCGGCTCCTCTGCCACTTGGCAACGTCTGCCATCTCGCTCTAAGGAAGTGTCACTATTGATTTGTGCCAATGAGGTGACAACACTGCGGGGCCAGGCCACTACGAGAGCACACATCTACATTCGAGTGCAGATATTTACTACACCCTCCTGCATGGGTGCACACACCAAGAAATACAAACAGATTTTTATTCATCATCCTCAATCCTAGGGCTGTAGCTATCCATTATTTTAGTAGTTGAGTTTTCTACCCGTTAATCCATTAATTCATCATGGATAAGAAATACTTTTGCTTTGAAATAGAGCAAAAATAAATATGCAAGAGGAAAAATGAGTCAGGTTTCTTAAATATACAAGTAATGTTTTTTTCCCCCTTTTTTTCTGAAATTGGATGCAGTAAGTGAAGCTTAGGGTTTCACAAATTGACTCCAGCATTTTATTTTCTGTGGTTATGTCCCCAAATGTGACAATTTTGTTCAAGAAATGCTGCAGTCAATGTGAAAGTGTAACTAGCTGCCATATTGATTTACGTTCTTTAAAGGGAAATTTTGCCAGTTGTTCCTTTGCTCGTTGTCACTGCCGTGTGGGTAGTTTGTGCAGATGAACAGTGTTGGTGGCCTTCCTCTGTTCTGTTCAGAGTGCACTGCTCATTGCCTGGCGGGGGTTTCCCAGGTTTTGCGAATTATGCCGACGGATGACCTCCAGGAGCTGACAGACCAGAGGGAGGCTCCTGTTAATGTTGACATCACCCTATGTCAGGTCTACTCTGTGGACAGGATGCTCTCTGTTGAGATACAAAAGTATTGACATTATTGTGGTAAGCTAGTTTGGTGTTACAATAAACACATAGGGCAACGTTTTAACATTGTCTTCAATAAACTTGTGTGGCTTGGAGTAAGTTTGCAGGCGTTACCTCTTTTCCCTCATGAAAGTTGTTTTTTGATAGCCTTGCTCCTGTATGTGATGTGCATATAACTATCCTTTTTTAGCAATGAACACTCAGTACACAGTTTCTGATTTGTTTCAGGTTGACTCCCGAATTTCCCAAACTATGACAATATCTATAATTTTCTCTTTTTCTTTTCTCTCTAATAATTTTTCAGTCTGCACAGAAGTACATAGCATTTCATCCAATTTATTTCAAGGATGATACAGTGTTTTTTTTCTATGGAGTGCCCTCTGTGGAATACTGAATGAGTGAGGGGAGACAAACGAACACTAGACCCATGCTTTCTAGTTCCATCAGCCTGGCAAAATAAAATCATCTGTTCCAAGGTGACAGGGGCTTTGGCTTCAGCTCCCCAGAAACCTTCAATCTCTTTCATTCGAGGCATATTATTTTCAGCCAAGAGGCATCCTTTGATAATTTCACTTAACCACCGAAAAAAGAGCTTTGTGGCATGTTTGGCAGCAGGGTGCTGCTTCCCATCTTTGTTCCGCTATTAAACAGATGAATTGATAGCACACTATCACCTCTGGTAATACTGCTATTAATACATCTATAGTTGAAACTGCAGCTACTAATAGCATTACCACTGTGACAACTGGAGAATGTCTGTGCAAACATTAAATACACCTTGTCAAGCAATCAGAGTGACCTTAACAGCCATCGCAATGACTGCAAACACCTGGCATCAGCCACTGCCAAGTAAAAGTCAAGGTTTCAGGAACACAAGTTTTATAGTGCTTTAGAGGAAAAGAGAAACAGAGAAACAAGACTAAAGGCCTTTATCACACCAAGTAGTATTATGCCTTTTTTGAAATTCGTCATCAGAAAAAAAACAACATAAACCTTGCACTACAGCTGCCCCTTGAAAGTCAGAGACTCGAATCATCAGTCAGAGACCCCTCAGTTGACTGAGCTTCTTTCAAGCCAAACAGTCATTTTGTTTTGTTTTTGTGCTAGTCCCTGTGCTGTGCAGTGTACTTCTGGGGAGATTTTATAGTGGAGTGAGCGCCCTTGGGTTCCACACCACTCTTTGGTACAGGCTGCTGCGTAGAGGCAGGCAGCGACACAGAGGGAGGCAGCTCTGCACTGTGAGGCTCGGAGTTAACATTATTTTCTCGCTCTTTTGCTGAGAAGTGGTGAATGTGCAGCTCACAGCAACTTAATACGACACAGTCTCTGGCTTTTGTTTGATATCAAGTGTCAACATAAAAACACGCTGCCGATCTGTCGCTGTTAGCACTGTTAGCTTGTTTATTATATGAAAACAGCTGTCACACTAAATGTCCTGCTTACCTAAAACTTTATGCGGAAAAAGACAGATTGTCAAATAATAGTTGAATATTCATATTGATCAGCCAAATCAGATCTGACTGGCATAACTCTGAGTTAGGTATAACCCCATCTTGCACACTGAATCCTTTGTGATTTATTTTTTTTGTTGTTGCAAAAGTTCATAATATAAGATAAAAAATAACACATTTCTTCCCTTGCTCTGCTCCACAGGAGGTAGGCCTACCTCTATGTCATCACGCTCTGCCCACTTCATTTATTTGGCACAGCGGATACCTGAGTTATGAAATGATACTGTGCGGCTATTAAATACACTCTTCTGTAAGCATCATCATTGCTGTTTTACATTTTTGGATACGCTAACGTTACCCTCACTTGTCTTTGAAGATTTCAGGAAGGACACTGTTCCATCTATTTCCTCCAACTTTTCTTGCTGGCCTCCTGTCTACTTCTGCCCCGTTTCTCACTCTTCTTACGGCTGTATGTGTACTGCAGGTTTTGCCGCGTTTTCTTCCCTCTTCTTGATCAAACAGCTCTCAAAAGGCTTTTGACAGATGCGAAAAAATGCAAAAAAAATCAAACCTGTTCCGAAAACTTTGTTGATGGATGAAAGTTTCTTAGTCAGTGTGTAAACGTGATTGGCACAGTGATTTTTAAAGATGAACATACAGACTTGGTGTGCAAAGGCTTTAAGACTAGCAGCTCTGTGTCAGCTGTACTTAGTGGTGCTTTGAACTAAATTCTCACTCGGGCATTGATGGCACTAGAAAAAAGTCAGTGGATCACCAAAGCAGGATTCATCATCCCTGGACTACTGAGACCCAAGAGTATGAGAATTTATTTAAAGCACTTCTAGACAGTATGCACAAACCACCAATTTGATTAAAAACCAAGAAAAAAACAGGCCCTTTTAGATGCTTTTTAAAGATGTGCAGCAATTTGGCTTTTCTAAAACTCATACATGTCAGTGTGTTACTTTACAGATGACTGTCAAGCAGATGATAGAAGAACAAGTGTAGACAATAAAAACAAAAGAGAAGAACGTTTTAACAAGGGATGCACAATGATAGGCACATCATTGGTATTGATAGATATTAGCTTTAAAATGAAATATTGTAATAGCCAGCATATCGATTTCTGCCAATATCACAAACCAATATATTTTTATTTTATTGATAAAGTGAACATATAAAAAAATCCCAAGTTGAATTATTTTTCTTATTTTGCACGATAAATTAATATTAAATACGACAGGCATTGTTTTTTATATCTCAATCTGCTGGTTGGCCAACAAGATGAGAGTATGCAAAATATGAAGTTAAATCCACTAAATGAGAGACTGGATGAATTAGGATGAATTAGGTATGGAAAAAAAGTGTATATATCGATATGGGTAATTGGCCAAATGAGTTGTTATATATCGGCATATCGGATATTAGCAAAAAATCCAATATTGCGCATCCCTAATTTTAACAATAAAACAATAAATATATTTTTTTTTTATTTTATAATTTTATATAATAAATAAAACTAATGAATGCAAGACAAAATAATAATGAAAATGTAATACAATATACCTTAAAGCTATTAAAGCAACAAAAAGAGTGAAATATAAACTAGACTGAGGAACTAGATGAAATTGATTAAAAAGGCATAACAAGAATTAAATGGATGACAATTAAATCATGAAGTTGAGGAGCAAACACAGCAAAAGCATGAAAATGTCTGTGGTGCTATCTTGCCTCTGGAACAGTCAGAGCTACTCTGAAGACCTGAAAAGCCTCCCACTGGTCACATGACACAACATAAAGACGACAGCGCATAGTTGTCAAGGTTGTAAGCTTCGTTTCAACGTTGTGGGGGTCACATATGAAACAAGGGGAGGTTTCTTCCACCAGAAAATATTGTCCATCAAACTTTCATGTCCTGCATTTTTATTGTATTTTTCTGCACTATGTGTGCTTTTTCTGCATCAATTTATTGTGTAAATATCTTGAATTTTGTTAAAATAAAAGTCCTCCGCTACTTGCGTGTTTTTATTGTGGGCAACAAATGCATGTGCTCTAAATTATGAGGGGGACGAGCAATGCAAGGGCAAAGTGTAAAGCATGTTTACTTATTAATATTCTTCTCAGCCCAGAAACATCCCTGGGTAATTGCATTCATCTAGGAAAAAAGTGTTTTGTGGCATACAAAGGCTTTGCCCTATAATTAAATACAGGTAGACGTATTGATTGCACAGTTGTCATCTTGCATGAACTGCTGTGTGTGTCAAGGGAGTGCACAGAGGTGATGTTAACCTGATAGTAGAAGGACACAGGAATGATGGAGGTGAAGAGGAGCGTTATAACAGGATTTTTCCTTTTCTTGCCGTTGTTTGATGATTAATCGAAACCCATTAGTGTGGAGACGAGGCCAGTGAATTCAGTCTTAATTAGTTTCTTTTTTTACCCCTCATTCTCCTTTGCTTTGACACAGGGCGTACGCATTATCTACACAATGAGGGAATGGCAACCTGCTTATCTGATTTTGCCGTTAGTCTCACGCAGCTGGCATTATTGCTATACTGTGCAGTATCAGGGGGCTGGTACCTCACCTGGGGCTTTAAAATGCACTTCTTTATGTGAAACCAGATGCACACACACGTACACACACAGCCATTCATTTAGCAAACTCAGCAGAAGGACATTTAGAGGTGGTGTAGTGGTATTCACTCTTTAAGCCCAGCTCTCTGTGGAGGTTTGATCTGTTGGGAAATGGACATGCTGAGATTCAGCAAGTACATTCAACACCCACCCCCCCCCGCCCCCCCCCCCCCCCCCCCCCAAGCGCACTTCACAAACCAAACAAAAAAAACATAATCGCATACCACCCCCCTCCCCCCCCCCCCCTCCCCCCCCTACCCCCCCCTCCACCCCCCACCCCCCTCCTGCCCATCCTCCTCCATACCCCCTACCCCCAAAACCATGTGAGCTTTAGCAAGTACATTCAACCCCACCCCCCCCACCCCACCCCCACCACCACCAGGGCTCCAGGATCAATGTGATCTTTGTTATGAGCGCCGCAAAAGAGCGACACACCCACCAGCACTTAATTAAAAAAGATGTGACACAGATACTGTTCTGTGACATAGTGTCTGCCCCTGACCCCGCTGCTAATATCTGAACCCAGGGTGGGAATAGGTTCAAGTAGTGTAATTGAGGAGGAGGCAATTCATCTAATCCTGCCATTGTCAGCACTCGCCCTTCCCCTTTTCCCTTGTATTGCTTTTGCACTACTCCACAGGGAAGATTATAGACCTGTCAGCAGTGCTTTTGCTTATTTACGTTTTGAAACACTAAAATACACCAAGTCAGCATATTAGTCTGAAACTTTGAAGAAAAGCTCGTAATTTATGACGTGGTATGCCCTTTATGACTACATTCTGTACAAATAAAAGCTAATTAAAGTGTTAAAAACAACTGAGAATTTTTTGGCAGAAAGCCCTGTTTGTTTGAGCCCAAATTAAATAGAAAGCATGCATGAAAATCCCAAAACTTCCTCATTACTGGGAAGTTTATGAGATGCCTGTCAAAGTGGGAAAACTCTGCTTTTTTTCATACTTCACACCTGGATATTGGCTCCCACCTCTCAGCTCTAAATCCCTGAAAAGCCTTTTTGTTGTCACAGTCATTCCAGCCAGGTGCTGCAGACTTGAGGTTGATGTGAGGGACAGCTTACAGGATTTAGGAGTTGTCAAATGTAATTGTACAGAGCCAAAGACAAAATGACAGACTTTTTTTTCATTCCCTCCCCCTCCGGCCCTTTAGTCTAGTTTTGATTGTACTCGTCGTGAGAGCTGCAGGGTTTATGTGGACGTGTTTGTGCAGCCAATGTCATTCTTAGCTGAGCTGTGTCACTATTACTGCCCTGTAAATGGATTTCACATGAAGAGGAGCTGCAGCAAGCTGTGTCAATGACAAGGATGTATCTTAGCATTTTATCAGTGTTGAATAAGCCTGTCTGATCAGTTTTTTAAACTGACATTATTGATCAAGTGGCTCCCTCTTAAATGAGTATTTCACACACAAATGACCATTTGTATATAAGTGACTCATGCTGTGTTAGATTGAATTTGTGAAGCAAACTTTATTTTTCTTGCATGCCTCCATGGAAAATGGCAAACATATTGATTTCAGGGCCACTGCTACATACACATGCATCATGCACTGTGCATCAGGCATCAAGTGCTGGAGAGAAAACCAACCATCATCATCACAATGATGAACTATTTAAAATTAAGATGAAGAACAACAAGGCCTATAGTAGGAACCATTATACCATTAGATATGACTCATACATAGCTTGAAAAAATAAAATGAATTATGCATTAGGGTCATTTAAAAATGCTGCTAATGCCATACAGCTCTACAATACAATCAGCTCTACAATTCAAACAATCAATACAATGTCTTTCTCTCCCTTGTTGACCAAAACTTTCACTTTCGTGTTGTTATTTTGTGGATTGCTACAATTAAAAAATCGAATTTGTACCTTAAGTTCTATTAAAATCAACGGCAGAAATCAAGCAAGGTTGAAATATAGTGATGTGTTATGTCTTTCTCTCCTCCACTCCATTCAGTACCAGATTGTACTTTGTTGGATGGGTCAGAAAGTGACAAAGCAGCATTCTTGTGGTTAAAAACTCACAAAAACTTTGTGTGCAATAGTCCACGTTCACCGTCTCCACCCCTTTGTCACTCTCTCTTTCTATCTCTCTCACACACACACACACACACACACACACACACACACACACACACACACACACACGCACATACATGGAGAGCATGGAGAGCATTCTGTCCTAGACTCTGTCTGTACTAGTGTCACATGTGGTTATATGCAGAGGATTCCTTTTTTTTGGCTTTTTTTTGGCTTTTATTAAGGTTAGGACACTGCCTTCATTTATGGGGCGCCTGCTTTATCCACTGAGCCACTGGACACTAAATATATAAAGGATTCTGACGAGAAACTATGATGGGGTGAATTAAATTTAGTATCACTTTGATTCTGCTGCTACTACTACTAATAGTTGTAGTAATAATAATAATGATAATGATAATAATAATACTAATCCAATAGCCTACATTAATGTGAAAAAGAGACAAATTGTGTCTTAACAGCTATAGGTACCCGAATGGCGAACAGCAGCCATGACTGATTTATGGATTAATTTGGGACCACAATTAACAACAGCAAAACTACATTAAAATATCTTTAACACAAACTCTCACACAACTGTTCATTACAATCCTAGTCTCATCTATACAATCGTATGCTCAGTGCTTCCCAAACACATGCATTTTTGTTAATACCTGGAAAACTGAAAGTGAAACTCATCTATGATCTATTCAAAGCCAGACACCCATAATAAGTTGGGGTTTTTTTTTTTTTTTGTTTACCATTATCCATTGAGGTATGAAGAAAAAACTGTTTTCCTCACCAATTCAAAGTAACGCGACATGACTAATTGATTCACAGATGGTCATTTTGTATTCCTTTAATGTTGGCCCAAACATGCAGTAACAATAATGAGTTTTACTGCTGGTGCAGTTGTGTCATTTAGTCAGAAGTGGACAGCTGGGCCATGTCAACCTTTTGGGTGTTAAAGCACCTCAGAGGAACACTGTTGCAACTGCTAATCTTTTATTAAGCAACACAGTCTGGGCTGTGACATTTACATACTCTGTCCCCAAGCCAATTAAGCTCTTGATGTGCTGGTTATTATCACCAGGCCAATAATGGAGATTAGCAAAACCACCTCAGTTATTCAGACCGTGGTTCTTATCTTGTCTCGCTCTCAGAAGGTCATCGATTGCCATGATCCTTTTTCACACTATGTGAGCAGCCTCACATCTCTGTCCTTTGTGTTCCTCCAGACCTGCGGGAGATAGTGTTCGTCATCCAGAGTCAGAGCAACTCCTTCCACGTGAGGCAGGCGGAGAGACGGAAAGCAGACTTACTGAAGCAGGCACACAGTCTCACAGAGGTAAGAAGACTTCCTCACTCGAGCACATATGCTACTATTTTGGAAGAGCACATAAAATCCCAGTTTTAGAAGATATATGTGAAGGTAGTTATTGTCACACTATAGTGACATCTGAATACAAGTCATTGTAAGCTGTAACATTTTTTTTTTACTATTGGAAATTCATTTTGTTGACACATTCTCTTTTCCAACTTGTCAAATGCCGATGCTTGGTCAGTGGCCTACATGTCAAAATATGATACGTTAGGTACCCCTCCTGTGTCAGTTTTGGATGCTCAGAAACAGCGTGTCATTTCAGACTTGTTACATGCACTGTGTCTTTTTCAAAATAAACCTACAACCTAGGTAAAACACATTGTTTTTAGGTTTAGTTAGGTTTAGGCAGCAAAAGGCACTTGGTTAGGTTTTAGAAAAAAAAATCATAGTTTGTCTTACGGTAAGTAGTAGGGTTGCACATTGGATTTTTTGCTGATATATAACGACACATTTGGCCGGTAACTGATACCTATATGGATATGTCTTTTTTTACCCACCTAATTTTAGCATTTCAGGTTTCTTCTGCAGTGGAATTAACATCATACATGCATAGTCTTTTCATGATGCCCACCAGCAGATGAAGACACAAAATACAATGCTTTTCAATTTGTGTAATATTCATTCATTGTGCAAAATAAGAAAAATATTCCAACTAAGGGTTGATGTTTTGTGTATGTTCACTGTGTCAATAAAAAAAACAATATCTATTTATGATATCGGCATAAATCAGCATGTTGGCCGATTGCGATATTTTATTTTAAAGCCAATACCTGCTGATACCAAGGATGTGCTGATGTTATCGTGCATCACTAATAAGTATGCTTGTTACTAAAGTAATGTAATGTCAGGTAAAATATGTCACAAGCAAAATATGCCTCACACACTAGCACACTAAGTTGCTCTTAAAACAACTCTGGTTACTTTTGGTTTCCCATGGGACACAAAAAGCGGGCTTCCAAGTGAAAGTCGAGAGTTTGTTTGACCCATTTATCTCCACTACCCCTGTGTAGATTTCTCACTCTTTATACTACAGAATAGTGCATCTCGTCCCACAGCTAAAGGTACCTTGGCGCCTCAGTGCAACAGTGTCTGATGCAGATGGAGCACTGACCAAGTGTTGGTATTTAACAAGGTTTGAGCCAAGGTTGTCCTGAAATAAGAATGTTTTTTTTTTTTCTAATGCACTGTTAGGTCAGGTGACATCAATAACATGACATATGTCACTAGCATAGCATGCTACACATACAAGTACACTACGTTGTATCATACTGAAATAACTGGACTGACTTTTGGTTTCACATGGGACACGAACAGTGGTCTCCTGGGTGAAAGTCTGGAGATTAACAGATCCATCTCCCCTCCAACCCATCCCTACGCTGACGTTTTAAAAAGTCTTTTTACAATCAGAAATTGTGGCCACCTGCTGCATCTCACGAAATGACTGAACATTGATTTTGAATATATATACATATATATATATACATATATACATATATATACACACACACACACATATATGTGTATATATATATATATATATATTATATATATATATATATATATATATATATATATATATATATATATGTAAAAAACCATTTGGTAAACACTCCTAATTTTGAAAATTATTCATGGCACCCGCCATATTAAACCGCCTATTAAACCCGAAATATGAAAGTGTGGTTTGAAATATGCACCATTCTCAGATCCTCAGGATTGTAAACCATGTGCTGCTTACTTAGAATTTTATGTATTTAGGATATGCAGACATTTGTGCAGCTTTGATGCTCAGATATGTATCACTCCTCTCAACAAATCAGCCATCCATATTTGGCCTCTTGTAGGTAAATTTTTAATGTGAAGATGTGATGAAGGCATATGTTCATAAGTAATTCCTGATTATCATTCAAATATTCAAAAAAAAGCTGGAGGATAGAAAAAAAACCTTTATTTTCTTGTGGGACATCAGTTCACTATTTCATGCAATTTCTAAAATATCAGTAAGCTCATAGCATAATGTCAAAGGAAGACAGAGAGTACATGTACAGGTCAGAATGCCTTTTTGCTGCTGTTCATTAAATCAGATGAAATGTGGTGTAATCCATGAGTTATATTCCGTGTGGTTAAATAGCGAATGCAGCATCACTAATGGCAGTATTACAGTAAATTATATGAAGGATCAGCTCGCTGTGTTTCCAGTAGCAGGAGACCAATTAAGATCTCCTATCTGGGTTTATATTCTGTGGTCTGGGATTTGTTGTTGTTGTTGTTGTTGTCTCAAGTCTCTTTCACTGCTGGATGTCACATACCTTTTATCTGCACTATTGACTAGCTGAACCATACTGAAACTAATCACAGAGAGTCATTATTTCTCTGTTAGTGCTGTTGTTATGGTTAAATTATATTTAGTGTGCCTTACCATTTAAATGAGGAATGCAGCGATCCAACTTTTTCAGTTTGCGTGCTCTTCTGAAGTCAAGTTCTGAAACCTGGGCTTTGAGTACCCATCTGATACCAGTGTTAAATTAATAAGCTCTGAGCCTGTTTGGAAGTGACTCAATCATTATATTGTGTAAGGCAACTTTAGGCTTGACTTAAAGGGTTTCTTTGTTAATTTTTAACCAACTTTGTACATTAATGTTATTGGTGTTATGTGTAAATGAAGTATGGTAGACTAACCTCCATCTTACCAGTGCCCAAATTCCTGAGACCCGCCTCTCTCTTTTTCAAACTCTGATCAAACTCAATATAAGCCAAGATTTTGTCACTTTATCACCTATTTCTTGCTAATAATGTCTTCAGAACCCTATTTCAGTGCACCGTTGCAAGAATCTGTGGAAGGAACTGTCTCCTGCATTGTAAAAACAGTGGCAGAAAATACTGAAATCAAACTGTAAAACTTAGCATCTTTGATAAAATATAAACTGTTATTGTGCTGCCTATTTCTCACCATAAATGTTGTCAGAAACCTCAGAGGCTGAAAAATTAAGCAAATGCGGTAGTCCCAAAAAACTGAAGGTGAATTGTCCAACTTTACAGCAGTAATAAACATGTTTACAGCCTACTACAAAAAAACTGTTTTGTTCTCTGTAGGCCATTTCAAAATTCATGGAAACTGTACGGGGGTGAATTTATTTATAACTCATCCATTTAAAGTTTATCAAGCCCCAAATTATACATATTTAAGGACGGGGTTGCTTGAGTGACAGGCTATCCATGAATACCATTACCAGTCACTGCAGTCTGAAAGTCGAATCCACCCCTTGCTTCTCCACTGCTCCACCCTCTTATCCAAATATGGTCACTTCTTGCTCCAAAAAAGCCAAGATGGCGATGACCAGAATCCTAAACTCAAGGCCTCAAAACAGCCGTCCACAAACTAGTGGGTGACGTCATAGTCATAAGTCCAATATGCTCCCATTACGTCACCCAAGAGCAGAAGCATTTATTAGTCTGGTGCGGCACAGGGCATTCTGGTACTTCTACCTCTTGAGCAAAAGCAAATGCCACAGTGCTTTACTCAGTTTCCTCTGGTTGTATAGCACCAATTTCAAAAGTATTGTGTCTTTCTACTGCACAGATAGCCCAGTTTTATGAGAGAAACATATCTGCAGCAGTGAAATACTTCGTTAAACATTACTTTCCCAACTTTGTTAAACCAAAAGTAATAAATCGTGCTCCAGACTCCTGGTTAAAGATGTAATGTTTTTATTCAAAACTAACAGGCATTACACATTTTGTTAAAACCTTTAAATAGGAATCAAATATCCTGTGTAAAACAATGGACATGCATGTGTAATCAAACATAAACACATTACTGAATTGAATAGATCGGCCCCGATGTCACCAATACCTGATCTAGCTATCCGAGTACATGTACAATCTGTTTTGTCTGTCTCTGATAGTGCATCCCTAATTTGAATACCATGCTTTGTTTGTCTCCTATTTGTCTGCAACCCTGAAATCCTTCACTCCACCTTCAGCAACACAAAGACCAAAATACATTTATTATTCAAATCTGATAAGTCAGATTTGGTCCACGATTTGGAAAGATTGTTTCATGTTTCCTGTAATGAATAGTAGCATGAGTTTCTGCCAGTGGAAAAGATTTGTCTTGTAAAAATTTAGTTTCACTAATGGACATCAGATTTTATAACACGAGACAGACTTTATGAATACAACATCATGTTGTGTTTGCATTTATGATCTCAGAGATGTCTGGCGTTTTAGTATCTGTTGCTTGCAATTACATAAACTAATTCCAGGGAGAATTTTAATCAGCAACTTCTTCGAGAGGCGGCTGTAAAGGCTTGACAGCTTTTCAAAGAGATGTAAGACCCAAAGACTTCTTCTAAATGAGTAATCTGCACAGAATCAGAGTGAAAGCCTCATGTGTACCTGGAAAGCACTCAGAGAGCACATGCCTCACCTCCACCAAGGCTGCACAGTCCTCAAATGTATTTATTTATTTAATTGATAAAAGAAAATGGTAAAATTTGAATAGGATCTGGATCCAGATCTCTATAAAGGATCATTTTGCGTCCCAAAAACTGATATTTCTTTACAGCTTGAAAGGCTGTTTAAAAAGAGAGGGATGGAAATGAAAAAAAACACTTTAACTTTTAATATTTAATTCCTTCCAGTTTTCTCTAAATGTGTTTTTTATTTTTCATTACATGTCCGACTTTAAGCTTTTTGCATTTAAGCTTTTAATCATTGCATTTACATATTCTGTTTTCCGTTTCAGGACCTCAACATTCACTTATCTAATTACCATTCCACAAGTTTGTCAGATATAATACTGAAACTCTCCAATCCATCTTGAGTTTTACCGCCCCCAACTTCTTAAGTCAAACACCAGTTTCAACCAGACATCCACCAGTTCACTCCCACCTCGGAGGCACAAACACACACTCACTTATAATTCTGCAGTTTAACAGTCTTTGAGGGTGTTCAGGAGATGTGAGAGATCAAAGCCAAATAATACCAGAGATCCACTGAGTTTATAGCTGTTAAACATGTTTGATGTACAGTATCTTGTGGTGCGTTGCCATGAAGAAAGCTTTGCACAAAACTCTTTTCATATCTTGAAAATATCTTAAGATCAGAAACACAGTGCAGACATTAGAGAACTGCAATAACCTTTGATTTCTAGTCACAAGAAAAAAAAGTTCAGTTTTGGAGTAAACTGTTGCTATGCAGCTGTATTTTGTACTTTGTTTTCTATAGGTCAGAGACAAGGGCAAAAAATATTGTGGTCAAAAGCCTTTTAATGCAAAAATATTTGATTTAAAGCTTCTTAAATGATCTAAGGCTGACTCAGTGTTGGTAATTATGTGAAATTTCAGGCCAACATCGGTGATCAGTTGAAGATTTATTACCTGATCACTGCTGCTTGCAGATGGGAGACGCATGTGTTTTTTTCTGTCTCCAGGCCTTTTTCACCCTCTGCAGATATTTCAATTTTATCCTCGTCTGACTGTGCAGGGTTTTGTGATATCCACAGATTTACACAGACAGGAACTTGTGCATTCTATGTGGCAGCTCACATCCCGTGTTCCTGCAGTCTGACATTCTGCCTTCTGGGAGGAATTCACATTACATTTATACAGTATTTTTGTCGTTTAGCCAATGCTCATGTCCACAGAGACACACATGAACAACAGAATAAGATTCAACTCAGAAAGCTTTTTCAGCAGAGGTGAAAAACACCATGCTAAATTCTCACACATCACAGTATTTAACAATCATGCATTTTAAGGTCCAGTGTGTAAGATTAAGGGGTAATATTGGCAGAAAGTTAGTATTATGTAACAATATGGTTTTTTTGTGTGTGTAATCACCTGAAAATAAGAGTTGTGTTTTTGTTACCTCAGAATGAGTCATTTATATTTACATAGGGAGCAAATTATTGGAGATTGCCATATTGTCACTACCATGTTTCTACAGTAGCCCAGATCAGACAAACTAAGCACCGGCTCCAAGATTTTTTACATTTTTTTTCTGAAAACTGCTTTATTCTGTGTTTTACCAGTTTAAATCACTGGGTTTATTTGAGGAAGAGACCTCTGCTGACAGTTCAGCTCCTAGTCAAAAACTCATGAATGTTTGGATCTTAAATTATTAGAGAAAAAAATGAGCACATTAGTGATTTTGAAAATGAAACTGTGTGATTTTACTGGTTTATATCACCAGGTTTGTTTGTTTTGGAGAGGAGGAGACTTCTGTGGATCATTTCAGCATCTGGTAAAAACCTCTTGAACAATAAAAACTGAGGGAAGAGGGGAAGTTTCAGCTGGTTGCAATTTGTAATCCTCACTTCTAGATGCGACTAAATCCCCCTAAATCTTACACACTGCCCCTTTAAAAGGCCACTTAATATGGATCCCTGTTTCTCAGTGAGAGATTTGGCCCTCAATAACATCAATGTCATTTTTGACTGCTGCTCGTCACAAGTGGATTTGACAGGTTGCTATCTTCAGTCTCCCCCTCAGCCCCTCCTATGGCTAAAAGCATAGCTTCCTGTCCGTCCATTACAACCAGGTCTCAGTGACCCCCATCTTCTCCAAGTCATCAAACAATCAGTGTTGTATTTGTTGCATGCCTGTCCACATGAGGACCAGCTCTTACCTGTTTAGACGTCTGCAGCTTGCACATTGAATCAGCCTGTTTTTATTGAACGCCTCCTTCATCACAGGAGTATCAATAGCTCTTTGATGCAAAGGCTTTGTTTTTCAGATTGTGTTATTATCTGAAGACAATTCTTTTTTTTTATTTAACTTTTCTCTAAGTTGTTCTTTTTTCATGATGGCGAAGAAGAAAGCTGTTCAGTAGAACATAGAGGTGTCATATATAGCATTAGCGTTTAAATTAAGTTCATAACAGACAAGGGTTAACTGACTAATAGGGTTTACTGAGTGTACACAGTGTCAGACTCATCCCCTAAATCAAACAGGCTGCTGTTAGACAGAATGGCTCATAGGAGACTCTTCTCCCTGACTACCTGCATGATGAGTGGACCGTGCTATAATGAACCACAGGGTCTTTCGCTCTGCTGCTTTGTTTTCCTCACAGTGTGAAACACTGGCTCTCTCAGACAATCCTCTCACACCTTTTACTGTCTGTCCTCACTCTAGCATATTTCCTTGAAACAAATTCCTCTTATTTGGAAGTGACTGTGTGTTCTGTCCATGTCCTGTCATATCCGGTGCTTTTTTCCACTTATATATTTGTCTTACTTACAGTTTATTTCTTAGTAAAAGTGAGAGCAGAAACCTGGAAGGCAATATGGGCTTTAAAGGATAATATCAGTATGTTTACAAGCTTTATTTCCTTAAAGGGGCAGTTCACCCCTAAATGAAAAATGCACATCTTTGCTCTTACCTATAGTGTTGTTTATCAGTCTAGATTGTTTTGGTGTGAGTTGCACCAGTTGCAGAGTTAGAAATGATGACCTTGTTACTCAAGATAATCCACAGACCTTGTTGTGGGCAGTTTCATGTAGGAACTATTTTCTCTCTCCTGATCTACATCCGCCAACCTCATCACCATGCAGAAGGAAGCGTACATCTACTGCTAGCTCACCTAGCACCGCTGAGATAGCTAACATTACAGCTTAGCCGAGGATCCTCTCATGCTGTAACCACTCTCTTGTGGTTACAAGATGCATGCTCCCTTCAGCACTGTGGTACAGTTTGGCAAGTGTAGTACGGTAAAGTAGAATAGTGAAACTGCTCACCACAAGGTCTGTGGATTATCTTGAAAAGTCATGGTGATAAAGGAAAACGTCAGTGCAACAGGGATCTGTTTTTCAACAACAATGGTGATCTGTGGCACATTGAACTCTGACAACACAGCCAGTGGCTGTATGATATATTTATTGTTGGTTTTGATCTTTTCATGGGATTTGCTGACACATAAAAGAATATAGAAAATCACCAGCGTTATCAGACTTTTGCAACTTTGCAGTCTGTTTTCATTCTTGTCATCATTACACAACATTGCTGTGAGGTCAAGCAGCATTGATTTTTCAAATTGCATTACCATGCAGTGAAAATGTAACATTAACAGAAATAACTGCAGTCTTAATGTTCACTGAGATGGATTAATCAACTCAAGCCAGTTTTAGCAGAATCTGCTAATAGATCATTATGTCGTACACACGAGTAAAACCTGCATGATAGATTGGTAGAGAGATATATTCATGAAAAAAGCACAGTAGTCATGCAAATCTTAAAAATGTTTAAGGCAGATGCTAAAAGGTCAGCACACTGTAGCTCCCTTAAGTGCAGTTTATTTGCGCATCCACAGTGCACTGCTTCAGACTAGAAAAATATATTTTAAAAAAAGTAAAACTGGCCAGCCTGGATTGCATAATGGTAAGCTTTAATGTGGAGCATATGTGATTTGTATTAAAAAGGCTAAAATGTGCAAAACTACATTTCCTTTAAGAGACTGGAAGGTCAGCAGTGTAACGAGCCAGTTTTGGACCATGCCTGTCTCAGTTACAAGATAGCATCTCTTAACAGCAGCCCACCCTCGGGTACTGTGCTGCTGAGAAATTGCTTTTACTGTCTTTCGCTTTGTGTATCTGCAGTACAGTTAATAAGATTCACTGTATCTCTGTTTTTTTTTGTTTTTTTTTCAGAAACCACCGGTGGTTTTGCTTCTTCACACTTTATCAGATAACGAGGGAGATTGGAGTATCCTTCCTCTGCTGCCTTAGTGAGTATCCCTGAACTCTCAGGATCGAACAAGCATGTCATTAAAAACAGATTCAAAATGTGCACAAAATGTTCTAAACATTGTGCCTTTCTACAGTTGAGATTTTTGAGGTTATATATTGGTTTTGAGGACATTTTGACTGCCACTTTTTAGGGCTACAGATTGCCGGAAAGCAATTACCTCCACAAAAACTGTGATTGATTGCCTAACAGTCTGATAAATGCCTTCCTAATGTGTCTATAACTGCAACAATAAGCCTATTACTGCAGTTATCCAGTGGTCTGAACAGCATGATAATAACATTAGTTACAGTCGTCTACATGCTTGGACTTGTTCAAGAATCCAATATGTGTTCGATAATTGTTTCGGGGAGATGTGGAAGAACATATAAATCTGCTGTCTTCTTCCATCATAAAGATTTAGGACACAGATCACCAAAAGCACCCACATCATTACAGAGCCGCCCTCCCTGAAAGAAGTCTGTGTGCTTGTGATGTGTTTTTTTTGTCTTTCTGCCCTCTAGGGAAAAAAATGTGTCTGCCTTGATGTGACTGGGTCAGGAGCCTCAGTTAGATAGCTCCTCAGACTGGACTGAAATAAAAAAATATTTTTTAAAAAAAATGTCTTTTAGAGCTTTTCTGTGCATGTTCCGTTTATTCTTTTTTTGTTATTTAACTCAAGTTTTGATCGTACTTTATTTTTTGTGTGCATCTTCAGCTTATCGCACTCCTTCAGGAAAAACTCATCCTGGATTTTATTTCTTGAGGAAGAAACAAATGTGAAGATGACTAAGCTGGTTCAGGTCCTTGCAAAATTTGACAAGAATAAAGTAAGTATATAATATTCCTTCTAAACCAAAATCTCTCTTTGTGTCTCTGTCTGTTGCTCTGTTTCTCTTTGCCAAATTCATCAGCGAGCTCCAGCCTAGTTGATCATTGGTTCAATTAAGAGTACAGTATCAGTTTGGCTGCAGCTCAGCAGCTGCAGCCGAGCTCACAGTGTAACCTGTCACACATGTCACTTCAGTCTCTGCTGTAAACCTAATTTAAGCTCTGTCCTTCCACTCATGAAATTATTTTCTTGCATGTGTGTTGGTGTGATAGGTCGAATATAAATATTGGATAAACGCTGCAGTCAGAAAATCATTATGAAAAGATTTTCTCTTTAATCAAGCTTAGAAAAATAGCTTTCTCCATCAATAATTTGTTCGTTTATGAATTTTTAAAATAATCCAAATAACTGGCGCATTTTTATGGTTTATGGGGATTTGTTTTGCTATTTGTTCTTGTTGACAAGCCTTCATAACACAAGTTTGAGCTGCCTTTCAAGTGAAATAGGGCCAAAAGTGATGCTAATTACACTTTGATGTAAAGCCTTCAGGAAAAAATAATTCATTTTTCTAAGCAAATGGTGAAGTTTGCTTCAGTTTGCCTTAAAACAATTCTGCACAGAAATAACTTGAAACCTTTTTTAATGTCATCATGAAGTATTTCGACCCTGCATGGTATTTCACTCTCAGGTCCTCATCGTTATTTATAGGGTACCTTTCATATGGCATGCAGCACAGACTGCCTCAGAGAGCAAGATTAAAACAGCGCAGACCAAAGGGGTTATCTGTCCGTCAACCACCAGCTACTGTATATACTACAATGACTATACATAAGTATCTCATAAAAGCCCCAATAAAAACAAGAACATAAGACAACAATAAATACATTTAAGACTGAAAATTACTTTTTAGCATGTTATTGTTAACTGTTGTCATTTCCAGTCTTAAATGTATTTATTGTTGTCTTATGTTCTTGTTTTTATTGGGGCTTTTATGAGATACTTATGTATAGTCATTGTAGTATATACAGTAGCTGGTGGTTGACGGACAGATAACCCCACAGGGGTTGATATCAAAACGTATTTTAGCCACTTTTAAAAAAAAAAAAGCCTACTTATAAAATCAATATCTGTCTAAGTGGATGCTGTATTTTGAGTATTTTCACAGCCTTTTCCTTTGGGACTACATTTCTCACCACCGCTGGTCAGCTTTTTGGGTCACAAAGTGCTGTTAGTGGCTGATATACGATCCGACTGAAATGAAACTTCATGTTGAAAACACTCTCAATACAGCGTCCACCTAGACTGATAGTGTATTTTTTAGGTAGGCCACTTTTAAGTGGCTAAAACATGTTCTGATATCAACCCCTCTATACAGCATAGTAATGCTGAGCTGTGGCATGCGCGCATTTGTCTGTTTCTGAAACCGGGAGCACGTGGACCACCAGCTACTGTATGTAATATAATGACTATACATAAGTATCTCATACAACCCCACTTCAGAAATCCCAAACTATCCCTTTAAGTAAAAAAACAAATAAAGCAAGGCAAAAGCAGTTAGTCTTAACATTTCTTTTAAAAAGTTCACAGAAGTGGAGTCCTTCAGAGGCCTCAGAGGCGGACTGATTCAGAGACTATAAGGCCACAGTGGTTGGGGTCGGGCCAGGGTCAGAGGTGGAAGTCATTATTGTGAAGCTATCCATGACCTTTTCCTGAGAAAGAGGAGACAATGATTTGAAACATTCATGATTCATTTGGGCCCTAAAGAAAAGTCTTGTCTCTCAGGTGTTGCAGTGCAGTGTGCTCAGCCATGTATCGTGATAAGAAAGACAAAAACACCGCTCAGTATAATGCAATGTTAAATGACAGTGCTGCAAACTGTTTCCTCAATGAACACCTCTGTGAAGCACTTCTAAAATACCCTCAACTTTATAATCTTCTGTTATTTTTATAGTGGGGCTGTTGTTGTGACTATTGTTGCTATGTGTATTTAATATTCAATTAAAACATTTTTTAGCAGAATGACTACATGATCCCATCTTTTAAAGCAAAAGCATGACACTGTGGGGGGGTGGGGAGGGGGCATTATCCACAGGTACAATTGCTGCCACCCACCTACTTTAATTTAAGTCTGAAAGAGGCTGTTCGCACGCACATCTTCTAAGCTAGCATGAATGAGTATCTTTTTTTTCAAATTAGTTGACCTATCAACATGCCATGCAACCATGATGGCATGTGGCAAATAATGCTCCAAAGATAATTTTTAGTGAGGGACCAACTGGCAGAACCATATTCAAAGGGGCTCTTTGACCTCTGGATTATATAAACACAAAATTTAGGGTTTTAGGGTATTCATATGTGCCATAAGAAACCAAAGTATGTCAGTATGCCAATTTATCAACTCTCATATTGAAAGTTTCCAACTTTAAACTACAACAGCATAATTGAATTCCTGAAATTCAGTTATGGCTTTTGGTTATAGTGTGACACCCCAAGATTTTTGGTGGCCCTATCTGGCCGCCCCTCTTAAAAATTTCTGGGTGAGCCACTGATTTTGGCAAAGAAGCTTATTTACTTTCTGGCCGTGTTGCGTGAGATTGACACTATGCTCTAAACTCTTTTTCAAAAATTGATTTTTATACTTTGGATATGCCAGTAATGATGAGAGCCTTTGTGGCTACAATATCTGGTTTCTCTTGAACCTTTTTCCCATCAAGAAATCTCATTATTTTCACAGCCGGTGACAAACTATGTCACCGCAGAGAATTTCAACGATTTCCTGGCAAGTGTGGTGTTGAAAACTCCCAAATTAGGCCTGTTTAACAATAAAAAGTGTTTTAAAGACAAACATCACAATGTAAAGAGAAGTAACCTGCACTCATGCTGACATCCTGTTACCTACATCTCATTTATCAGGAGTGGTTTCTTGGTAAGCCCCTCCACGACAAAGAGTCGACCATCATCCATCACTACGCGTTTGCAGAGAATCCTTCCGTCTTTAAATATCCAGATTTTGCCGCTGCTTGGGTCCTAAGCACCCCCCTTGTTGTTCGGTGAGTATGTGCAGTAAATCTGTTTGTCTGTGAAATTGAGTCATTCAGTTTATATCAATGCACTAATGTTTCTTGAAAGGATATATTGTGTATTTATTGCATACTTCAACAAAAGAAATCTGTGATTTGTTATTTTAGGCTCGCAAACAAAGTGAAAGATGAGCCACTTAAGTCTGACTTCACCATTGATCTGAAACATGAGGTGAGACATGAGGCACATTCGGTTACATTCAGGCCTGTTGTCTATGGAAAGTGATGATGAGGCTGCTGGTTTTCAGCCATTTTCTAACCATTTTCTCATTGCTCACACTCAAACCAGCGGCGACCTACTGTAATTTATTTGCACAAAAAGCGCAAGGCATGAAATCCATCTAACCTTGAAGTGAAATCTCATTACTTTGGAGAATTGTCACGGTGCGGCATTGAGGTTCTTATTTTTATCACTGAAATTCAGTCAGGGAGGCATCTAGGGATTTCGTTGAGTAAACACGACATCAGACTTATCGGGTGCAGTGTGGAAAAGGTGGCTCAGTTAGAGATGGCAGGAGTTCGCTCCTAGAGATTCAATTATAATACTATATATTCTTTTGTGAAAATAACAGGATGTGATGGGGAATTTTTCTGCTGAGGCCTCAAACTGAATTAAGGAATTTTAAGTTGTGATAAAATAATGCCAGATTTTTTGCAGATGCACATGAAAAACATACACATGCAATCTCATGCAAGTCAAAATAAAGACAGCATATATGCAAATTTACAGGCAAATATTGCATGAATCCTCCGTGTCAATCAGTAGATTAGCTCCAGGCTGTAAGGCGGCAGAACATCACAGTTTCCAGTTTCTGTATTTCCTTATTCTGTGAGACAGTTGCCAGTATTCAGACATCTCTGATTGTACTGTCCTCATTATGTATTCTTTTACTGTAACGTCTGGATCTTTCCCTGTAGAATAGTTCGACTAAATCCTAGATTTTATTTTCTTCTTCAGAAAGAGGTACAGTAAACCCACCGGCTCTCAATTTCTCCTCCTTCATCATCCTCTTATATCTTTTGTTAGTCATCTTAAATAGAACATTTTCTCACTGGAGTTTTTTGTGGGAGCAAAATAATTGTTATTTATTGTTAAAAAAAAGAAAGAAAACATCCAACATCTCTTCTGTTACGTTTATGATAAAGCATTATTATCTGAAAGATTGTATATTCTGCAGGGCTGTCTGCATTTCTTTATGTAGTTTTAAAGTGTCCTATATTAAAATGTATTGATAGAAGGCCTTTAAAGTTGTTAATTACATTACATCTAATTTTGGGAAGTCTTAAATTACTTTAAACTCTTTGAACCCTAAGCAAATTGGCTTGATTTTTCTTAAAACCATGGTAAGAAGGCAATGAGCAGCCAAAGAAGTAATGAGCCAAAAATAAGTAAGAAATTAAAAGCAAATAACCTGAAAATTAGTCTAAGAAAACAACCACAAACAAATGAAAAATAACAAACAAACAAGGAAATGACTCACAAAAAGTGCTTAAAAAATACAGAAATTATATGGTGTATTAATATGTAATAATGATAGTTTTTCCTCTACCCCCCCCCCCCCCCCCCCCCCGCCACTCTCCTTTTCCTTTTTTTCTCGTCATGTTTTCTCTTTCCTTCTTTCTTTTTTAAAATAGTTTTCAAAATCTACCTATTTCTGGCAATTTGTCATACATTTCTTACCCAGTTGCTCATTGCCTTTTTCCATGTTTCTGAAGGAAATCAAACCAGTTTGCTCAGGGTTCAAAGGTTTAGATACTTGTGAAATATGTCTGAAAGCAGCATACAAAAAGTGATAGTGCTCCAGGTTTTAAGGGGACGATTTCTTTTTGTCAATTAAGTAAAGCTCTTTTGCATAAAAAAATTCTGATGTAATAGATCTTTAAAACCTATGACTGAACCTAACACAGTCTTTTTACCCATTTGCAAAATGCGGATTAAAGTAACCCATTTTAATAACCATATTTCTATATAAAATCTACCTTTGCAGGACCACATATATTTACATTTATTCTTACCTCCAATGCTTGAGTAAGAAAAAGATGATTCATCCAAAAAACAGTCTTAAATTTTGGTTAAATATGATCTTTAAGAGGTTTTTAAAAGCATTAAGGAGAAGTGTCTTGATACCTGTAGACACCCTGATCAATCTGTGTTATTCTAGGTCGCCCTGTATATCTGGGACAACGGGAATGGTCCACATCTCACTGCTGTTCCCGAGCTGTGCACTGAGCCAGAGGACTCTCCTCAGACCCACCACTGTGCCACCACTCTGAGTGCAGAGCCACCTCTCTGTGTGAGTATCTGATCTGTGTGCAGATCAATTAGATAGACCTCAATTCCCAGGAAATGTCGAAGCACAAAATAAAATATAAAACAGAGGGAGCTTCACTGTAAGATGTTTGCAGTTCTGTGATGTATGATATACGGCCAGCCGTCAGCCTTCGAGCTCACGGCCGCATCGAAGCAGCACCAATATTTCATGATGCAGTATGGCCTTGGAACGTTATTGCCCTTCATACACCGTTCAGTAGAACATTGTCCATTAAGCTAAAAAGATAGGAGTCTTTGGTTTGTTTGCTCGCTTAGTTTGATTCAGTTCCTCCAAGAGAGAAATTCTCCTCCATCGCTAAGCAACATCCATTTGTGTCCTCAAATTATATGGAGTTACGTGTGCCTTTTTTTAAACTTGTTTTTGAAACTCCTCTAAATGCATTCAAGTTCATTCATCTCTAACATTGAATGTGTATCAGCTTCTACTAACATTAGAAGAAGTTTTAACAGGTCTTTGGATAATCTTCTTCTGTTCGATTATTCTGTTCATTATTTCTGGAATAAGGAAATCACAATTTTCATGCAAATTCATGTTGTACCCAGCTGGTGACTAACCAGCTCCCAGTTTTATCCCCGTCATCTCTTCAGCCATCTTACACTCGTGCTCATCAGCATTTTCTGACATGAACACAGTGATTGTATTTGTCACAAAAAAAACATAAATCATTCCACATGTTTTGTGATACATTTAGACCAATTGATTTAAACCAGTAAAAACACTCAATGAAGCCATTTTACATTTAATTTTTTTTTTTTTGCTGCTTAACATGTTGGAACATAAAAAGCCCATCACCTGCTAATGTGTGCTCACCTTTTTTTCCTCTGATATCTTAAGAGACATTTGGGATGTTTTTTTAACAGGCAGCCAATTATCCGCAGAGGTCTCTTCCTCTCCAAAACAAACGGACCAGCTGATCTAAACCAGTAAAAACACAGAATAATGCAGTTTTAGGTTAAAAAAATCAATGTTTTTTGACAAAATTGTCTCGCAGGGGTTGAAAACTACAGTGACATAACAATGCAAAAACACAAATGGTCCTATAATGAGCTGTTTGGTGGTTAGCTCTGGGATACTGTCTCATGGCTCACTGTAACTTTTATTTTCAGGTGATTATACACTAAAGAAAACATTCTTATTGTATTACATTCCCTGTCTGTTAAATCCCCTAAATCCTACACACTGGACCTTTAAATGAAACTAAGCAGAATAATGACTATAAAAGACTCAGTAACTGGTGCAGCTATATTATATTTTTTAAATATCTCATCTTTTTTTTGTAACGAAAGCTTTACAACATTAGTAATGATTTTCAGTAATTGATCTCGTGTCGTTTGCTGTATCTCAGAAAATACCGAGAAAACTCATTGCAGTCTGTTTTATGTGCGAGGGAGAATTGTCAGGAGGCAGGCAGAGTCTTACTTTAGAATAATCCTGCAGGAAATAATTGGCGCTGTCTTGAGTTCATGCTTGATATTTTGTTGCATCTGAGTGGGAGCCAGTGAGTGGGTGTGGCTGAGGAAAAACATACAATGATCAGGTCACAAAGTATAGAGGCTCAGTACTTTCAGTGTCAGATAGAAGTAGCAATTTTAGTTTGCTTAAATCATGACTGCTCTTGGGTTTATTGTAACACTTTTAATGTTAGTGTATTATTTTTCAGACCATCTTGGAGTGTTATTATAAGCATGCTGTGCCACATGATCCATTGTTCGTATTATGTTTGCTCTGGTTGAAAGAACATTGTTTTGTGAGCTGATCAGGACGGTCAGCCATCCTTTTGCTGGCGGTTGTTTACCTCACATGCACCCTTAAACGATCAATAAAGTTGAGAAGAACGGATGTGTGCTCAGATGTGTACGTGACTGTAGCCTTGTTAAAAGCGGACAAGGTGAGTTGAATTTTGGGATGTCAGAATTGCAGTGTCCCAATTCTGATTAGTTTTTTCTCCCTTCTTAGATTTGACAGAGAAAAAAATCTGATCTTTAGTGATTCAAATCACATGCTGCATGTGCAAGTGGTCTTGAGTCTTACACGTTTTGGTATTTTTAAAGTTTTTTTTTAAGTCTGAATGTCAGAGTTATATTTATGTAGTTTTTACCTCCCAATGGAAATCACTATCCTCATAAAACTACATTTATTTGACCAGAAAGCAAGACAAAGGCTTGAGCAGCCAGTGGAGAGACGTGAAGGTCACAGGTTTAATAAGTATTCAGGGAAAAGTTTCCATTCATACAAAACAAGAGGGGACATTTTGTAATCGGCTAGTGTTCGAAACACTTGCGAGAAAAATTGCCAAGTGGGGGCCACGGCAGCACTTGGCTGCAGTGTCAACAAAGAGTCAAGAGTCTCAAGAGGCAGATTCAAGGAGGCAAAGGATGACAATCAACAAAGTGGCCACGGCAGCAAAACATGTCCCTTTTATTTCAGGCTATAAACTTATAGTGATGTTGCTGCTCTCGTCTTGTAAGACATTTCAGGACAGATGCTGGCTCAAATTTTTATCAGACGTGAGTCATTTTATAAAATGAGTAAAATAGAGTTCAAATATAAAAAGAGGCAACATGGTCTGATGAGAAAACTAAAAGCCACAATAAGAATGTATTTTGAGCTTTATAGAGTTTTGGGGGGTCTTAGGTCAACAAAGCATCTGTGCTCAATCCTGTAATATTTGGATGTGTTGCTGCCTGTCTGTCTTTCAGTACTGTAGAGCTCTTTTTGCTGCTAGAGACGTTCCAAACCATTTTTTTTTTTTTGATCTCTGAACTTGTGTATTGGCTGATACTGATGACCTATCCAATACCATTGCATTCAAAAAAATGAATAGCTGTTTGCTACAAACCGTGTATGGACATGGAATGATTCCTATCATAGTTGTATGACATGGCTCTTCTTTGTAAAAAATGAGCAAATGCATAGAGAATGAATGTCATAGAACTATCTAATCTGACATTTTGCTGAAGGCTAACAGTACAGTATTTATTCATTCATTATTTCAGTACACCCTGCACAGGTCGTCAGACTATCACAGGACTGACACATAGAGACAGATGACATGCTCACATTCACATCTACAGCCAATTGAGAGTCACCAATCATCCTAACCTGCATGTCTTTGGACTTTGGGAGGGGGGTCTGGAAAGCCAGGAGAACATCCACGCATATACAGGAAGAACATGCACACTCAAACCTGGAACCCCTACAGTGCTAACCACTACATCACTGTTCTGCACTGCAACGGTATACTATTCACCCAAAATATATGCTTCCTCACCGCACTAAAGTGGTGAAGAATCATTTATGTCTGACAAAACTAGTGTGAAACTACTTTTAAGTTTATTCATAAATTGCATTATTTCAGAGGAGTGCATAGACTCATGTACTTGCCGATACCTGATCCAGCATTTTAGGCAGTATCTAAAGGCATTTCTGATATTGGTATGGGTATGTAACAGCTGTAGGTGCAGCCTGCTGCTCTGTATGATCCACATTTTTAGGTTCCAAAGAAGTAGGATTGTCAAATGTAAAATGGAGGCGTTTGTCCGGATTAACTTATCACCATTATCACCATCATTTTTCTGTTGTTTTTACTGATTTGGTGGACACATAGACTGTATAGAAAGATGGACAACACCTCCCCACTAATCCCAGCTATGCCTCTGTGAAACTAAAATATCCCAGATACAGCTGCTACCATCTTGCGCTGGTGACATCATTTGGAGCCAGAGTCTGTGCTGCACAGTTTTCTGCGGTATGGGCATTTCCCACATAAAACACCCTGTTCAACCAATCGCAAGCAGCCCCATTGAACGCTAGCGCATGGATTGGCTGTCATAGCTGTCAGTCATGGCAGAAATTCCCCTTTTTATAGTATCAAATTAAATTAAAAGTGAACTTATATACCATAAAAGTGATCACTTAAACAAACAGCAGGGTAATCATTTATTTGGGGTGTATTTTGAGTCTTTAGTTTGATCTCATTCACTAACATGGAGGGGAGGGCGTTATGACCTATACTGTAGTCAGACACCAGGGGGCGATCCAGACTGAAAAGCTACATTTAAGGGGAACTGTCATGTTGTCCATCTTTATATATGGTCAGGCATCTGACTTAAGGGGGCGCTCCAGTTGCAATTACAGACTGTATGCATGCACAAAATACAACATAATGCATTGTTTTCAACTGAAATCGCTAACAATGGCTGAGTGGGAAATGGAACTCACCAATAGTGGAGCAATAATTAGCTAAATAGGCCGATATTTCCCTCAGGAGTTGGCAAAGACCAAAAAGGAGAGTCAATATTGGACTCCAAATTAAAACTGATGATGCTCTTTAACTGCTGAATGTGTAAATACAACAAGCATTTGTTTCTTAACAGTAAATGAATGGAATAATTAAAATAATCCTTGGCTGCAGCCCTAATTTGTACATTATTGTTTAAATTTCCTGCTTTTGGTTTCTAAGTGGTGCTCAGGCCTTATCAGGGCACAAGAGATTGTTACTGTACATCACATCCTGTCTACAAATGTTTTTGGAAGAGTGATGGTTTGTGTAGCAGCTGATGACATTTTTAGTGTAGCGTACATTTTTAATGCTTTCTGTCTGTTGTTGATTTAGTGAATCTTTCTGTGTGACTGTTTGAGCTTGTGAAAAAAGAAACACAAGCCTCTTCCATTTTTGGCTCTATGTGGTAACAAAGGGCTCAGAGATGCACGCAGAGATGTTCAGTTTTTAGTTTTATATTCTTTTTGATTTAATTTATCATCTTTTCCACTCTCACTTGTTGCTTGTCTTTTTATTCCAGAGGCTTTTACATTTTGTAAATGTACACCCAATTCAGCATAACGTGCTGAATCTTTTACGTATGCTGCAGTGTTATCAGCTGCTGTGTGTCTATAGTTTCATAGGGAGAACCAAAGACAATCAGAGGGCCAAATGACCTCAGACCATTTACAGAAATATCCAATTCTAATTTCGCTGTGAAGATAACAACTCCCACTGATCACTTAGACACTTAATAATGCCTGGAAAACTCAATTTCAACCATTTGGCAGCATATGAAGTAGAAATGTGATTTATGTGGAATGGTTATGTGAACATTTTCTCTGATTCATGTCTTGTATTTTCATCAAAGGAGGAGCCTGTAAATAAAGAAGATATATTTGTGGCTGTGAAAACGTGCAAGAAGTTTCACAGTGAAAGAGGTAAGTCACACTCTTACAGAATCCACCAAGGATGCACAATTTCCCTTTAAGTAGTGCCTGCTTTTTGTCCTGTTGTTAAAACTAAATGGGTTTGTTTTACCTTTGACATGTGTGACTGTATAAGAGCTTTTCCTTAGTATCGTAATTATATCTTTCTCTGAATTATTCCACTGTCATGTCTGAAAGGATTTAATAGTACTGAGGCAAAAAAATACCTTGAAGTACTTAACTGCGTGCCCCCCTTGATGCTGGAAATGCATGATCATCCAACATTCCTGCGGATGTTAAGAAATCACTTACTGATGTTAAGTCATTTATTTCCAAGCTCTTCTGACATTAAGCTGCATCTCTTTTAACCTGATAAAAATGTAGTGGGTTCAGTCAGTAGATCAAACTTCAGATTCATTTCAGAGGGATCAGACAAATTGTACGCTACATTCAAAGAGTGGTGCTCAAAAGTAATTGCACTAATTACTTTAATTACCATTTCCTCTGGCAAGCTGCCATTATCAGTTTAAAATGTAGACAAAATGAAATGAATATTAGATTTATATATCAAAGGTTAGCTCTGATCAATAAGCAATAGACATGTGAGAGCTGTGTATTTAATTTACGATGTCACTAAGTGTTAAGGCTCTTTTCATCTTCTGTCTCTGTATTGATTATATAGAACAAAAACAGTGATATGGGGACGAAAATGTACATTCATCTATTTAATATATTAATGTAGAGTTCATTTGGAAATTGTTGCAGTGATTTTCTCTCCTTTTTCTTTGTATGGTATCTCATGTTAGTTCTGTTACTGTCTCAGAAACCTACATAGTTGTTAGTTGTTGTTTTTTTAGTCATTTAACCGTCAAAGAAGAAATAGAAAACACAGGCCTCCACTCTGTGTGTGTGTGTGTGTGTGTGTGTGTGTGTGTGTGTGTGTGTGTGTGTGTGTGTGTGTGTGTGTGTGTGTGTGTGTGTGTGTGTGTGTGTGTGTGATGATCCAGATTTAATTCCTACATGGGGAAGATAGTACAGGTAAATCTATAAAATAAAATATTAATAGCCTTTAACACAAATAACGTGCATCAAACTGAAGAAAGCTTTGCCTCTGTCACACTGTAGAATCTGACAAGTAGATCTTACTTTAAAAAATATCTAGAAAACCAATTGCCTTGAAAAATGTAAATGAATATAACTACTAATAGTTAAGATTCCTTAAAATTTTGTTTTATTTCTTTCCTTTCTAGGTGTTTTTCTTACTAGGTGTTAGCAACTTTAATTAAACTTGCATTATTAAATTAAGCCAAGTTAGTCAGACTTTGTAAGATTATGTGTCATGACAAAACAAGTTAATTTCAGCTGGTGATTTTTAGGCTATGGCTTCACAAAATAAGTTTATACAACTACATTTTCATTAAAATTAAAAATCATATATAAAGTAAACATAATTTAAGACTAATAATTATGTTCTCTTACCTTTCTCAAGTCCGTTTCAGAGATTTCAGTTTCAAGTAAGATCAAGGTCTCACGTCATACAGTGTACATTCCAGATATAAGTGAATGTTGTGACATTATGTCACTGTACAGTGTACAGTAGTTATGTGACTTGTATTACTCATACAAAGGGTACATTTTTTGCTAAAATACTAAGTTCATTCACCGTTCTCTTCCCATTCTGTTTTCTATAATAAGACATTCTTGCAAAAACGTTAATACATCTCATGTTGGTATATAACTCCACCAATAGTCTCATAAAAAGTTTTACTTTTCTGTATGCCTTTTTATACGTTTAATGTGTAGGTTGTGTTTTTTTCTTTTAAGATGTGTAGGCTGCTTATCTTTTTTCAAACTGCTCCTTAACATCTATTGATTGGCTACAACAGTACAGCAGGCAATCAGCGTTTGCCCTGCATGATGCACTTTAACTTTAACAGTATTTGGTGCTTAATTGTACCTACTGTTTTGGTGAGTTCAATTCTAAGAGCCTTTAGAGGCAGTGAAGGCCAGCCAACTCAACGTTTTGTGGTTCATTCTTTCAGTGTTAGATATGCCACTCTGATTCACTTTTGTTGATTTATGAGAGTTGAACACAGCCTGGAGCTGCTGCTGCTGCTGCAGATCTCTGGGTATTCTGTGTTTCTCAGTCCACATACACTCTGGACTCCAAAAGGCAGAAACTCATCACAAAACCTCCAGATCTCATCAGTCAGTTCCCAAATCAAATCTACCAGAAAACTTAAAAATAAAAATAAAAAAAATGCTGAAACTGATGTTTTTTTGTTTGGCAGCATGAGAAAGTGTTGATTTTTATAACCATAAATAAGACTAATGGAACTCCAAACTGTAATACACAGTATTATACATAAGTCCTGATTTTTTTCTTCTTCTGATTTTCAAGTTATCTTCAACAGGGTCAGAGGATTTAAGAAGATTAACATTTTATCCTAGTTTTCTCTTTTATTTCCACTCTTGTATCTATTGATGATTTATTTCTTTAGGAACTGCCTCAGTGGTCCTAAATAGAATATTTTACCAGAAGCATCAGACAAACCATGTATTTTAATAAATATGAAATTGTCATTGGCTCAGGGAAGCCTACAATGCAGAGAACCAGAGGGCTGCTTATTGTGAAACTTAGTGAGCACTATTGATTTTTCTCCCCTTTGCTCTAGTTCCAGTGATAAAGAAGACGTGGGAAAAGGATGCCTTCTTTTTAGAGTACTACAGTGACTATGCTGATACTTCAATACCAACCATTAATTTAGGAGTTCCAAACACTGAAAGAGGTAAGTGCTCCTTTATTAAAGGCTTAAATCCTTCAGCCTCAGGTGCAACAACAGAAACAGTTACTGGCCTTGGCTAAATGTGCAGGGTCAGCTCCATATGTAAAGCTACATGAAAAATGAAATGGGCATTTTTTGTTTTTTTGCGTGCTTTTGTGTTTATATGGCTTCTCAGAATAAGGTGATGAATGGGTCTGTGCTGTCTGTTTGTTCTTGAATTTGAGGAGCTTCACTCAGGCTGAGAGCTATAAACTGCACATTTACTCACCACAATCTTGGCCAACATCCCCTGCTGATTTCCACAGACTGTGGGACTGTCAGTATTTAATGAAATGTTTGCCTCCGATAATCCGACATTAGTTCATTTCATCACTTGTATTAGTTTATTTTTAACCATGGCACACATGAACCTGTTGAACTTTGTCAGACTCGCTGTCGCTGCTGTCTTTTCAAACTATTATACCAGGGACAAGTATTGTTCAAATAAATAGTCATTTTTAAAACATGTTTCATGCTTTCTTGGCTGGAGTTGGATGAAATGAGTGATCCCACTTTTAGGTCCAGGACACATGCCACATCTTTAACCGTCTGGAAAACAGGCAGTGGGTGTTTCTCTGTGCCAACCTCTGAGTTGCTAAGACCATAATCAGCACTGTGCTCACCAGAAATCCCAAGTTTGGAGATGATCCTCCTCCAGAGTTGTTTTTTTAAACTGTGTATTAGGCCTAAAATATGTCCTTGCGGCAGATATGAGGCTCTGCATAGCTCTGCACTAAAACTATAACTTTCTCTTCATATTTATTATGGACTGATACCAGCAGTGATCGATTGTTCCGATCGCATGCCACAACAGCTTTGCTCTTGAAAATGGATTTTAGGGTGCAAAAACACAACATGTGTATAAGTGCTTTGATATGAGAGTGGTATTTATCTTCTCATTTGACTTCTTGCAAGAAAGGCAATATGCTTATTTCCTAAAATGACTAACTGTTCTACAGATTCAGAGAGCCTGATTTTAAATTGTAGACAAGAACTGAGGTGTTATCATAGATATTGGAATTAGAGATTTGGGAATTACATTTAAAACAACACACAAGACGTCTTAAGTATTTTTACCTCATAAAATGATGCAGACAAAAAAAAAATCAAGAATTAAATCAAGAGCACAGAGTTAATGAGCACTGCTCCTCTGCATTCAGAGGCTGCACCTGGTAACAAAGCCCAAAGGCGGCTCCCTATAGGTGCACCAGATACGGCTGAGTGGGAAACCCTGGAACAGTCCAGGCTTCTCTGGAAAGAAAAAAACTTCCCCAAGCTGGTATAAGAGTGTGGTGATCCCTCAGGAGGAGCTTTACCACAATAACATCCTTCAGCTTCTCCCGAGGAAGACGCTCGATGCTAGAAATGCATAATACATGATGATCAGAAACAAGTACGAGAACATGGAGCATCAGACCGCTCAAAGCGATCTGGGGTAGTTTGTAAAGACAGCGGCAGCTCTCTGCTTCAGCACCCTCCTGGTTGTCTGAGCCAGCGGCCATTTGGGTGCAAATTATTTCACAGTCTGATGGCACAAAACGGCACCTAAAAACTCTTGTGTAGCACCTTAATGGGGTGATGCATCGGCTGCAGCCACTCTTCAGTGGGGTGAGGGTTTTGGTTGGAACAAGTCTGGTTTTAGCCTCTAGCCCCCCTTCAGTTACTGTCTCCAGGCAGCTCAGTTCTTTAACAGGGACCTCTTTACATTGAAGCAGTGAAGGATGCAAACTGCCACCGGCTACTTGCTGGAACGTGCGGACGAGTCTGTTGCAGAGCTTAGCCTCGTCAGGAATGAAAGTCAACCTTTTCTTGTAAAGTCACTCTGTTATCTGTCTGGTTTGTTGTTGATATGCAACCTCTGTCCTTGAGGGCCACCTCATCTCCACCTCCTCGCTGTGGATAGTGACAGGTCTCAGCGGCTTCTCGCTTTGTTACAAATCCACTACCAGCTCTTTGCCTTCCTGACACTGAACTACAGATAGTCTTCTTGCACCAGCTGTCAATGCTCCCAGATTTTGGGAATACTGTATCTTTGCTTTATTTATAAAATTTCATAGGAGTAGATTTTTTGATGAATTTAATTAAATAAAGTTTGATCAGGTTTAAGAAAGTTTGATCAGATTTAAAAAGATGTGTCTCCCCCCAGCTGCTCAAATGTGATTTCAAACTGATTTCAAACCTTTTCATCACTCGCAATGGGGAAAAAACCTTGATGTCACATGCATGATGTTATCGTCGTCAGCAGACCACATGACAGCAGCAGAAATCTGCAGCACTTTTATTAGATATTTCAGTGAGGCCAGGATACAGTATACTGGTTGTTATGATGATGTAGTTTCATAACTGCAGAACGTCTTGAGATGGCTTACCTGGTGTGCAGTTGGAAGTGTGACATGTGCAGAGTAAAAGGAAGGTGACAGTGCAATCCCCGGGGCCACTCAGTGCCACTCTGCAGCTGAGGAGGCGTCACTAATGTGTAATTGTTTGGAGTCGGGCCACATTTGACTGAAACCAGCCTGCTTTAGATTTAAAAAAAAAAAAAGAAAAGAAAAGAAAAGAAAAGGAACAGTGGAATCCCTAAGAAATAATTGTATCATACATGGAATAACTGATTAAGGTTTAGTATAGGTTAAAAATGTTCAGTTTTAAAAGACTTGCTGAATTTACATTTATAGGGAATTTTTTGCCACCTTTATATGGATGAGCAATAAGTTTTGATGGTAAATCTTGTCAATTAAAGCAATAAATATTCTCAGTGTGTGCTAAATTGACTGAGAAAGCTGAGTTCTGCTTGCGGAGCCATGCCAGCAGTGCCTATGTGTACCAAAATACATTGCATGCAAGCTTCCAAAAATACTCACTCAGTGGTCATCTGAACTCTTTGCCCAAAAATGTTGTCTGTACCAGTTTATCTTTGGGATCCTGAAAAAGCTCTCGAGCACATCTCTCTGCATGTGAGAAGTAAAACTTTCATATTACTGCACACATGTGCTCTCTCAGGGTTGGGGTCGGTGTCTAACAAAAAACGCCCATAATGGAATTCATTGAAGCAGAATGATTCCGTTTCTGTTGGCATCGGAGGGCAATATGAGCAAAGACACCACCAGTTGGTGTTTGCTTACGGCTGCTCAGGTTCTGGAGGGTCAGTGCCGGCCATAACCTTATGCATAGCTTATGCAGCCACAGCCTCGGCCTCTCTCCACTACATTTCTTTAGCCATTCACTCTTGCTTGAATAAACTTGGTTGAAAATCTGAGTCAGCCAAAACGCTGTAAAATGTATCCTCACCCATAATACCCTCTGCACTCATATTTTGCGCTGCCATTTTTGCTGTTTGAAACATAGTTTGTAAGACAGGAGAAGACAACAAGTAGGTTTCTGTGTTTGAGCTGCATGTAGAACACATAATGGTGAGCTGAAATAGCCTGTAGTTATTTTCTTCCCCTGAATGCGTCACTGTCATGTCAAATACGGCACTGGATGCAAGAGGAACAACAGATTTTGTAGCTGCAAACTCAGCTTCCTCAATCAATAAAGTACACACAGGAATTTATTTTTTCAATCAACTACTTGCACCATCACTACCGATTGGACATCTACATAGTTGCACATTTTTCACTTTAATGATACCCCATGGTTTAAACACATAATTAAACTGGCTGCTTTTTTGTTTACATACTCTAATTCTCTCACTAGACGATGGGTACTATATAGACACACTATATGTTTTTCATCACATTGATGGTGTGGTACTAGTTTGCATTATACAGAAAGGTGCTTCTAATATCACATCTGCCTGCATTTACACACATGACAGGAAAACAATATAGAAAACAACACTGAATATAGTTGAGTCCACTTTGATATGTTGGACAGAAGTAAAGAAAACATTATAGCCTCACAAGATGTATTGCAGAGCTGCTATAGTAGATAACATTAAATAAAGTAGATAAAATGGCTGCAAGTAACTATCATTTTGATGATTCTGCAGACTATTTTCTCAATTTAATCAATCATGTGGTCTGTGGGATGTCAGAAAACAGTAAAAATATCTGTTCTAATTTTCCCACAGCACAAGGAGATCTATGCAAATAGCGTGTTTTAGACCTACTGGACTAACAGTTAAAGATATTAAGTTTACTATGATATGATATATAGCTAGTTAACTTGTCATATCTTGACATTTGACAAATGTTTGGCATTTTTGTTTGAAATATTAATTGACTGACTTTTTCTTGCAGCTCTAGTCAGTACACAAGCTGGTAACTTATTCTGACCTAAAGATTTAGTAGACTGTTGTCTGTTCATTGCACATCTTTGCTGTCCGGTGAATTTTTGCACATCGCCCAAGTAATATTTCTTTACATCCTGCAAAAACTGCACAGCTTTCTTATTCTAAGCAGCCATATTTTTCATATTTGTTATATTAGTTTTTTTTAAGTTGTTTTTTCTCCCATATTTTTATTGTATTGTTTTATTGTATCGTATTTTATATTTATGCCCCTGACTGTTAATTTGCCTTTATTTCTATTTCCTCTTAATATATTTATTGTGTGTTTAACACATGCACCTGTAGGTGAAAAACTGCTTGGTAATAAATCTTATTCTGATTCTGATTTCACTAAGCAGAGCAACATTAATATTCTACATTATTACATGATGTTTGTTGTGATATTCTCCCACCACGCGACAGATAGTGGGGTCAGGGTAAGAGATGATGTGCGCTCCCATTCACAGTTTGCACACTGCCAAGCTGACAGGCTGGCAGCTGGTTATGCCATGACAGAAAAAAATTAAGTGGAAGTTGTCTGGCTTCTCAAACGTACTCATTTGCATAACTCGACATGTTACCTAACCCAGTTGGTGTAACTTGCCTGTAAATTTGATGTCTTACTCCAGACAAAGCCGTGGCTCTGCTCTTCTCCTCAGATAAATTGTGTTAAAATTTTGTGAAACCAGTGCTGGATAAGTATTACCCATAGATCATTTTGGAGAAAATATCTTATTTTTCTTGAATTTTACCTATCACTGCATGCCTGTATTTTTACATTTGGGAGACATCAATTGAGTGTTGGAAGTTTGGCAGCAGTCCATCGTCCATCATCAAGGCAGGAGGATTTTCTCTCGTTTGGGAAGCAGTCAGATACTGAAGCTACTCTCAGTTTAGTAACTATGCATACTGTCAATCAAACAGACCACCCATAATGGTATTTACATCCCGCAATACATACACAAGATTGGATCACAGTGGTTTGAGTCTGATGTAGAAAAAGGTAGATTTTAAGCATATAGTATGTGAAATGTGTGCATTAAAGTGCCTGAAAATGCCTGTGTACCTACATTATTCCAAATGTTTCCAACAATTTCAAACACAGATACCATTGTAATTTTATTCAAGAAAACACAATGTTTCATTTGGTCATCTGTCAATGGCATCAAATCCACTTTACCCTCTCTAGTTGCTCAGATGAATAAACACCAGATGAATCATAACAGTGTCACTGAATTATAGTCAAAAGCAGTAATACAGCATTTTTTTTTGCAATACACACACATATGGTTTCATTTATTGCATGCTATTTTGCAAAACAGTAATCCAGTAGAGACCTAATTTATTGATGTGATATTTTAATATTGATCCAGCTAATTATGATTTGCTATTGTAACTAGTGACAGCAAGCCACCAAGCTAATGCGCGTAGTATACAATCACCATGTTCATGAAGTTATTTATAATGTTGAGCTACATTGAGCTACCTGTCAGTGCTCCTCCAGCCAGCTGCCACCTTATTCAGGTTTTTGTAGTGTAAGGAGGAGGTACTGAGCAGATAACTCTTCATTTTGACCTCACAGTTGTTCCTCATCAGTGTTGGCACTTTCAATGTGAGTGACAGAAGTATCTGACCAAAGTCCAGCTCAAAATGGCAAGCCACCTTGTGCTGTGCCTCTTACGGCCCATTAAGACATTGCAATAGAAAACAATGCAGTCAGACTGATTTAGTTACTGTTGCTCACTCATGTCATATCCAGTTAGGACACAGTGTTATGGTAGGTTAGCAAGTTAACCATAAGTTAGCCAGCATAAGTTGAAGCTATTTTATTAGAATGAAATGACACAAAATGAATAAACGTTACTTAACAGACTGAGAATAGAACAACTCTTTCATGAACATGATTTCTACTGTTACATCAGAGATTATCATCTGTGATAGATCTCTCGATACATCATCAAAGTCCATCTTTGTGTCATTGTTTTAAATGAGAGCTGCTGAAATGTAATACTGTGCATGTCAAGGTGACTGGCCCTTGATTAGAAAACACCATGACAACAGAGAAGAAAAATATGATAATATACATAATATGATAGTATTATCTCTATCATTAAAAACAAATATGCAGTGGAGTCAGTCAGGAATACAAAATAAAACCACTGGCCACTGTGGTAATAAATTAAGCAAACATTGAAAGTGTATATCATTGAGGTCAAATGGAAAAAAGCAGTTTATCTATCCCTCTGTACCAAATACCCGCATGATACTGAATCACTTATCGGACTAAAATTGAGTTAAAGTCAGGACATGCATAGATTTGTTTTCTTTCGGTTTCTTCTTTCTGCTCTTTTTCTAAGACCTTAAGGTTTATGCTAATGATTGCTGAGAGCAGCCATGGAGTTCATCAACAGTCAACAGGCATCAATATGTCAGGAATCTGTAGTCACCACCATTGGTCTTTATTTTTTCACCTTCCACTGACTCCATTGATTTACTTGATGTGCCAGCATTTTGAGAGCCAAGTCTTAAAACTATGTCACTAATATTTGTAATTTGCAGCATTTTTCGTATTGTTTGAAGAGAGTGTTTAGAGTTTCAAGGTAGCCAATAAATTTAGAGCAGAATAAAAACTGTTAACAAAACGTGGGATGAAAACCATTATATTTTCATTATAGCAGCCATGAATGTAGGTGTATAAGCAATTATAGGAATGTAGAGAACATGTACTTGAATTCTGCCTCTTTTACAAGTATTACATTCTTTGAATTAACACCATCAACCACAAACAGAAAGAAAAAATATATTATATACGCTATATAATATATTGAAAATATATAATGTGGTACCAACTGGTCATTTTACCTCATCCCCTGCATTCCTTGGGGAAGACAAACACTCTGAAACTGTGATTAAAGGAGCAAACAAAACAAACATTTCAAAATTAAATGTACCCTAATAGATATTTAATGCAGAGCTAATATACTTTAACAAAGCGTTGCGTTAACATGTTGACTTTGTAGCAGTAATGAAACTGAAGCCTGGGGAGCTGTCTCGCTCCTCCTCGTGATTCTCATACACAATTTTTCTCCTCTGCATTCTTGAAGACCACATACATTTAGATCATTTTATCCATTCATTTACCATGCATAGAGGTACACATATACTATTGTAATTTTTGCAAAACATTACATCTCACAATGACAATACATATACTAATTGCCATCTAGAGGCTCTTTTTAAAATCATTGTGATCTATTTATTCAGGTTTCATTCAATGATGATATTAATTCACCTCAGGGCACCACCGGTTCTGAAAAGGGAGGGCTGATAGCCAATTAATGAACTTAGTTTCATAATCTGAAGGCTGCTACGAGTTCTTGGCTCAGGTGTACAGTGACCTTTATATTTCATACACAAATCACCTGATCCAGTTCTTTATAATTTAAATGTTTATTAATACTAATACTACTAATACACAGCCACTAAACAGACCAATGAAAATAAATAAATGAGAAATAAATGATGAATAAATGTACACTGAATACAAGGATGAACAATTTATGAATGAAGGACAGACCAATGTGTAGAGCAGGTAAAATGTGTAACTGATATCCTTGATTTGTAGCAATTAATTTGAATTTTAATCAATAATTGTACTATTAGCAGTTTAGAGTTTATGAAGCACTAGGAAAGAGTGTGAGAGGAAATAATTTCTTAAAAAGTCTTGCATCAATAAACAGGCCATCCGCTGGCAGACATGGTCAACTTCCAAACGTCAAACTCAGCTTGAGTTGGTATTGTAATGTCTTTCTCCATGGTTAGTTGGATCAGACCTTTTGCGCATTTGTTTAAGGGGGACACAGCTATTTACGGGCAAAGTTTTTGTCCTCAATGATTCAAGAGCAAGAAGCATGAACAATAGAAGAGCCAGAGAACAAGAGTGTGATTTTTGAGATCTTTGCATTTTTATAGACTGCTCAGACCTTTAGCAGAGTTTGCAGCGAGTCCATAGTTCAGTTGGACCTGCCATCATAGTTGGCAACCTGGAAGAGCAGCAACAAGAACAAGAATGAATTCGGGAGAAATTAAGAGCAAGAGTGATCTGTGGGCATCGTCTTGTTTTGTTTTCACCTGAAGAACAGTACCAAACTCTTCAATAAATTATTGTATTACTACCTCCACCAAGGAGGCTATGTTCTGTGCGGTTTGTTAGTTGTTTTGTTAGCACGAGACATGGAAGAACTATTAGCATGATTTTCATGAAACTTGGAAGGATGTGGCATGGGCCGAGGAAGAACCCCTTAAATTTGGGAGCAGATCCAAATCATGGGGTAGAAACATCATTATTTTACACTCGTTAACATTGTGAGATAGGGCATTTGGCCTTGGCAGAGGTCTGCACTTGCCTAGAGCCCTCCTAGTTCAGTAATTGTTTCTGACAGCAGAAACTAAAAACAATCACTCTTCTTCACCTTGTGTACATTGTATTTACATTGCATAATTTTGAGTTATTGATTATCGTTACATATTTTTGTTTTAACTAATCAATTCATGCTTCACTTTGTTGTAATGTGAAACATGAAAGAAAACAGACCCAAACATTATTTAAACCATAAAGCACATGTACTCTGTTGACTCTATAAACAAGCTTTGACCCCATTTAAACCTGTCTGGGTAATCATTCTGCCATCTGTAGTCACAAAGAAATATCAAAACTGGTAAAAATGCAAAAGCCTTACAGTAGATGTATTTTGAAGTTGGAACAATAAACTCAGCAGTCTGAGGTTAAAGAAATTTTATTGTGAAGATAGCGCAAGTGAGGGGGGAGGTGATGCAAGACCTTGAAATTGGAAAATGGCATAAGAACTTTATCAAGTAGCCAAAGTACTCAAACAATTCATGGATCAAGTGTATTGTGCCCACCTCAGTGTAGTATGTGTAGTATTATGTACAAAAGTAAATGTGACATTGATAGGTCCCTTTTTTGTGCTGACATTTTAATGTTATATTCTGCATATGACATGAACATGAAAGTTACTGCATCTTTCCAGGCTCCTGAACGCCACTCACTTACCTCCTCCAACTAGAAATAAGATTACCAGGCTTGTCTGGAGATCTGCTTCTAAAAGTGCATTTTTGGATTTTATTCCTGTCAGCAGTTCAAGGTGTCCTTACTTATTCTATATTCAGATATGAGGGGAAAAAACACCTTGGGTGCCTTATAAATAAAACAGTAGGGCCTCAGTATTCTTTGTGATGCTTGCCACCAGGGATTTCCATGTCTCAGCTCTCAGTCCTGATGGTGTGCAGATATTTGGATTCTGATGAGTACATTTCTTTGGGTTCCTTGTATTTGTTATGTACTACCACATCACCATTTCTTGTTTTTGGGAGTTGGCAGAACATTTTGTTCCATCTGGCAGTCATGTCAAACATGCCAGGGTAAAAGTTTGATCTTCCTGGCCCATCATGCCAAACATACCTTATTATTTCTTTGAGATGCCAGAGTGTAGACAACAGCTCTCTCCCTTCTCTCGAAGCTCCAGAGGACACATCGTCGCCTTGAAAAGATTTTCTTCAATGCTGTACAATATGAATCTTAAAAAGGTGGCAAAGTCATTTTTGCCCCTTGAATGGTTGACACTTGTTTGATCACTGCAGTGGCTGATGTGTCCGCCTACAGCCACGTTTGCTTTCAAAGGTGTCCTTGAGCAGAATGCGGAATCGCTACTTATTCACCCTTTGTAATTTATGATGCATACAACTGCTGAAATGTATGTGAGAGTGAGGCTACACCCTTGTTAGGTTTGTGCACAGTAGTCCTTCTCATTTGTATTGCCTCCTCAAAGGCTGCTATCAAGAGAATGAAAGTTTAATTAACAAGTTGTTTGTTGTGATAGTTTCCTTATTGTTTAAAGAAAATCCTATTTGCTATATTAAATGTTTCTTTTTTTTTGTCAGTAAGAGAATGATATTAACATTACCCAAGCCAGATTCCCACAGGAAGCATTCATGCTGAAAGAATAATTCCCTTGTTGTGCTCAATGGAGTTGTGGTTACTGCCTTAAAAATTAGGCCTGATAAGATTTTCTTCTCCTCAGTGAAATGCTGCTGTTTTTGTAGTTACTAATTGTGACTGTCGGTTAACCTGACACCGTTGATACCCTTTAGCATTTTAGCATTTATGCCTCTTTGCTGGTGACAGCTGTGGCTGGAGACATGATATCTCAAGAAGGCTTTGAGGGAATTTCTTCAAATTTGGTACACATGTCCACTTGGACTCAGCGATGAATTGATTTAAGTTTGGCTGTCAAAAGTCAAAGTCACTGTCAGCTTGCATCCATTCCATCCTTGTGAACATGATATCTCAAAAACACCTTGAGGGAATTTCTTTAAACTTGGCACAAACGTCTGCTTGCGCTAAAAGATAAACTTATTAGATTTTGGAGTTCAAAGGTCACTTTGACATTGCATCAGTCTTATTCTCAGGAGCACAATATCTCAAGGACACCTCAAGAGAATTTACTCAAATTTGGCACAAACATCCCCTTGCACCCAGGGATGGACTGAGTAGATTTCGGTGTTCAAAGGTCACTGTGACCTCACAAAACACTTTTTGGCCATAACTCAAGAATGTGTGGGCTAAGTATGACAGACATTTTGCACAAATGTCAAATAGAATAAAATTATGAATTGATGGTCTTGTATATACAAAAGGTCAAAGGTCAGCTTCACCAAAATATCATAATGTTCTACAAAAACCTTTTTGTTGCCATTATTCAATGCCATGACTCAGGAACGGAAGGGGAGACATTTGGTCAGACAATGAATTGGTAATCTTGAAACTGTGCTAATTGTATAGATCCTCTGTGATGCTGGGGAGAACATGTGTGTGAAGCAACCACATTTTAGGAAATGAAGCTTCTTTGCCGCAAAATCCATATTTGAAGCATTGTCAACTGTCATGGCCACGCATGACTCTGGACAGACATGGATTTAAACTGTAACTGTAGCTTAACTGGTTTGTGGAGGCATACAACTGAAAAGAATTCTTGTTTCTTTTTGTGGCAGCTGTTGTCCTTTGTGTAAGTCTGTGCGCACGTGTGTGTGTGTGTGTGTGTGTGCATGTAAATACCTGCATATGCCAAGTATGTTTTTCTTACCATAACAGGGACATTTATCTTTGTAAACCAGAATACAGCACATGGTCAATATGTGATTAAGATGTACAGGCCAGTGTATTGATAGGTGTCTCTGTTTGCAGGCCACTGTGGGAAAACATTTGCAATCCTTCAGAGATTTCTGAGCAGCTCTGTCCCAAACACCAAGTGGCTCCTTGTTGTGGACGACGACACACTTATCAGGTATGTATTCATGATGTGAAAATGGGTTTCCGACATGGTGTTTTTACTCTTTTTGCAGCGCAGTGTGTCATTCTTTAAATGCCATGCTTTCAATTTCTCTCAAAGTTTGAGTGACATTTATTCATAAATTTTGTAACAGATTCTGTCTCACAGCCATGAAAAGGTCTGAACGGTGAGAGAGAGAAACGCTTGGAATGGAGTCATTTTGGGAAAATGAGTTCCAGAGATATTACCATCCTGTCGAACATCTAAAAAGCTCAGTACATAAATTCAAGTCCAGCTGGCTTCACTTTATATCTGTCAGGTTGCCCCTTCATGTGGAAGCCCCTGGATGTGTAATAGTGCCCGAGGGAGAGCAGTTATTTCAGCTTCTAAATGGACGGTTTCATGTGTGTGTGTGCGTGTGTACATGCGGGACATGTGTGTACAATGATGATGAGAGTGATGAGTTTGATCTGTGCTTCCTGTAGCCTCTCCAGACTGCAAGTCTTGCTGAGCTGTTACAACCCCTCTGAACCAGTATGTCTAGGGGAGAGGTACGGATATGGTCTGAGCCAAGGCGGCTACAGCTACATCACAGGAGGTGGAGGGTGAGTTTCGCAGCTCAGATGCTCGGGGAATAATGATGAAAGATACAAATGCAGCAGAGGGACTATAAAATATGTAATGGAAAACCTGTAATCTGTAATTTACAGATAAACCATTTCATTTCAGCTTAAAAGTGTGTTCCTCCCTTAAGGGAAATTGTAGTTCACAGGCTGTATTACAGTTAAGACACTCAATAAAAATATGGAATAAATCAGCACAAAATACAGTAAACAGACGGTCATCAGTTGATTAGACAAGACAGGGAGTCAATGCTCAATACTTCAACTACATCATAAAAGCTGATGGCTCCTGCAGGAACACATATAGCACAAAAATAACAAAAAAGATCCATATTTTCTTATTACGTGCAAGAAAAAGTGGGCAATAAGCACAAGTTGTACGTCAGCTGTCATTGCTGGAGGAAAGCTGCACAACAGATAAATCTCGAGCTGTGAGTGAGCTGTGTGAGAAACTCTATTTAGGGACACTTCAGTCGCTGTGACACTTTACAGCACTGCAACTGCCAGTTTTCTCAACAGTGATATCTTCTAATAACTGTTTTGAGTGGCAATGAGCGATTTTTTTTGGCAGCCCAGGATTTGTTGTTTCATGTGTAATTGCGTCTCTCTTCAAAGAGATGTCACATCATTGTTGTGCAAAGCCGATTCACAGAAAAAACACATTTCCTTCTCAGCTTGATTTTCAGTTTCACTCACTTCTCTGTCACCCTCTCACTGACTGAGTACAATAAGCTTGCTGAACCTTAAGATGACAGCTGAGAGGCATGCTTATTATTTTCCGGTCATTTCCAACATTTGCTTCTTCACTGATATTTTATAGCGCAGCTATGTTATGTATCTATTTTCACGTTTCTGACACCTGTGTGTCACTGCAGTATGGTGTTCAGCAGGGAGGCTGTGGTCCGGCTCCTCAACAGTGGCTGTAAGTGCTACAGCAATGATGCACCAGATGACATGGTGCTGGGAATGTGTCTCAATGCCCTTGGACTTCCTGTCACACACAGTCCTCTCTTCCACCAGGTTGTATTCACACTCTCACAAAACATTCTTTGTTGTCTCTCTGTGTATTTGTACCCGTGGTGAGTCAGATGTGGCTTTTTTGTAAGGAAAATTTCAATTCCAAATATTTTCTGCCAAAATACACTGAAAATAAGTTTTTTTGGCTCAGTAAAAAAAAAAACAAATCTCATTTGAAATCTCCTTCGTGCCTGTTCAGTTAACCCTTTGAAACCTGAGCAAATTGGATTGATTTCTTTCAAAAAGATGGGAAGAAAACAATGAGCAACGTTACAGAAAATTAGCCAATATAGCAAGAAATATATTTGTATATTTTAGTTGTTTATATTTATATATTGAGTTCTTTGCTCTTTTTTGTCATTTTGCATTGTTACATTTTGTCCTTGTATGCCTGTATGTGTATTTGTTTCTGTTGGGTGGGTGAGGGGGGACCCAACCCTCTTGGAAGGTGAGTGAGACTGGGATCCAGGAGGATGAATAGGAGTGGGTTGGGGGTTATTATAGGCATTACAGGACCCTGTTTTCTTCACTGTGTTTGTTACTGCTGTTAATTTCCCTATAAAGACTAACAAAGAGTGTTGGGGAAAAATTCGAATGATTTCTCTCTCTCTTTAAAAAAAAAAAACCTAATTATCAGTTATGTAGTTTTCTTTTCACCTTTTCATAATTTCTTGTGGTTTGCGGGGCATTTCTTGCTAAATTGCCCATTGCTTGTTATTCCGCAAAGTTTTGAGAGAAATTAAACCAAATGCTCACCACAGCGCAAGAAAACTGAAGTATCCCAGTGTTAAGTACATTACGCCCATACTAGCATCTCTCCACTGGCTCCAAACTCACCTTAGAATTCAGTTTACGGTCCTTCTTGCATGTTTTTACATCTCATTTAAAAACTCATTTATTCTCTTTGGCTTTCTCAGACCATGTATGAGAGTTTACAGTTTCTGTAGTCTTTACCTTGTGTTTTTACTGCCTTTTTAAATAGCTTGTTTTTTTTTTTATTCCTCTCTTGCCTTCTTTTATGTTATTTATACTTTTTTTGTAATTATTTCTATCACTATTGTTTTTTTAATTTATTTATCGATGTACAGTACTTTGGTCAACTCTTATGTTTTTAAATGTGCTTAAATGTATAAATAAATTTGGATTGGTTTGGATTGGAAAAGGTTAAAGGAGAAATTTGCACTACGATACATAATGCCTTGAAACGAATGTGCAAAGAAAGTCAGATTTGATCACAGATTTTACACACCAATCATCCAGACACAGATGAAGTCCTCTATCTTATTGGTAGTCATCAATACAACTGGCCGATATCTAATAGAGTCCCTGCACACCTCCACATGTGATGCAGCGTTTCTAGCTGATTAAACGCCTGCTTATATAGTGTTTAAGTCATATCTTAAATCTCTGAAATCATAACTCTGAGTCAAGGATATCTTCGTTTTCTGACAGCCATGAAATGTCCCACTTTGCAAGCAGAAGAAAAATGACTGCAAAAGTGGCAGATATATGAGGTTTTCCTGTTCCTCCCATTCTGCTGACATGATGTGAATGCATCATCGTTTTACATTCATGCCACATGGGAAAGATGGGAAAGATTCCCACAGGTATAACTTGCTACTATTCACATTATTATTGGGCTACTCAAGATGGTGCAGCATTGGTTTTGTGAATCATAAATGTATTGTGCATTTTCATTATAGCACTGTAGCTTTTAAATATGAGTTTATCTATCTTGAATGATGGATTTAAATGGAGATCCATATTTTTCAACCTTTTGGGTCAGGTTGTTAAATCTGATGTATCTGAGCTTTCAGAAAAATCACAGCAAACATTTTGACTTGTCACTGCAGGCAAAGCACAGGTGTTTTAGTAGCTTAAGGGAATGTACTGGTACAGCAACAAGTCTGAGACAAAATCATTTTGTAATATGAAGCTTCAAAGTTTTATCAATACTTTTGTTGCCATAAAATACAACTCATCTTCTTTGTAGAGTCAATTTTGTTTCTACATTATGACCTAAAGCTCATGAACACACCAAAGTAGGGAGTCCCAACTTGGAAAACAGGACCATCCAAGAAGCATGTGAATGCAGCATGAGCCACAATAGTGTGACAGTAAGATAGCACGCACAATGCGGGACCCTGAAACTAAAACAGCTAAACGCAATTCAGCCATTATTGATGTTATTATTTACACCTGTGCTTTCCGACACTGATATATCAAAATGAGCTCTGTGAAAAAGCTGTAATTTGTCCTGCACAAAAAAAAAAACAAGAGAGTAGGCGTCAATCAAGCAGAATGGATGCACACTTCTTAATTGGAACGCTCATTAGCAGAGATAAGTGAAATCACCTGTGTGAGTGCATTGTAAGTGTGAAGGACCTTTAATAAGACACCAATTTTCTCATTAGGTGACAAACCAATACATTGATTTGTTGACATGAGCCAATAAAGTCAACAAAGTCAACAAATTGTTACAGTTAGAGATAGAGAATAATTTTGGTTACTGATTTTTGGTTGACACTAATTTCTTAAAACACAACAGTCTCAGTTTTTTAGTTTACAGCATCTGTTTCAACATATACTTTCAACGCCTTCACTCCTGCTCTCTGCAGCACTTGCACACAGTCTCCTGTGGCTGCTTCCAAATATAAATTACTGTACTTAATCTTACCTTTCAGGCGCGCCCAGAGGACTATGCCAGAGATTTCTTAGCTCACCAGGTGCCCATCTCTTTCCATAAACACTGGAACATCGACCCCATTGCTGTTTTCAACAAATGGCTTAAGGATGACATTTGGGCAAAAACTTCAGATGGACTTAATAAGAGTGCTAAGACGGAGTTATAATCATTTTAAGCACACCACTTGCCTGTATGAGTATGTAAGTATGAAGCGATTGTGTGTGTGTGTGTGTGTGTGTGTGTGTGTGTGTGTGTGTGTGTTTGTCTTATGAAGTCATGGAACTGAAATATTGTCCTTCACAGATGTAAATGTTTTTGTATTGTTGATGTTGAACTATTTAGAGGGACCATGCGAGCGTGTGTCCATGACTTTTATCTTTTATCTGTGAATGTCTTCATGACTGAGCTGCATGTTGAGGTTACTGTTATTTTGGAAAATGTGTATATTTATATCATATGAATAATCTGAACCTTACAAAGGAGGCTCTTCTCCTCTGGGAGATACTGTACCTTTCAAAAAGTATCACTAATGCTGTACAATGTGCTCTATTTTGACATAAAAGTATAAATATTTGAGGATGTTTTGCTCTTCTGTTTCATCGGAGGCCCATTATAGGATTTAGTTTAAAGCCGTTATGTATAAATTATGAAGTTGTTAAAGGTTAATTGAGGCTAAGACTAAGATGGTGAAACACAGACTGTTTGGTGCAGCTAAAAGGCATTAAAGCTCTTTAAAGCAGGCTGAAGGTTTGTAATTACTCACAATATGTGGTCTCTAAAAGGGTCTGGGCACTGCTCAGGCAGATAAACATCTTACCTCAACTTTAGACTCACCTAAACACCCTCATTTATTACATTTTTGCTCAAGGCCAGTGCATTCCAGTACCCATACTAGTATACTGGAAAAAGACTATGTATGTCCCAGGCCTGAACTGTCAAATGTAGTATGCCAAAAATACCAGGATGTTCTACTTCATTTGATGAAATTTTGCAGCAGGCTATGTAAGCCAAAGAGTGCTCCAGGGATGATGTTTATCTGTAGGCCAACCTAGAAGCTAACATCGCCCTTGTGTCCCTTGTCAAAAAGTCTATGGGATTTTTCCATTGGATTCTGGATCATGAAAATCAGCTCTGTGGTAAACAAGTATTTATGATAACTGACACGTTTTCTTCTGCCAGATAATCCTCACAAATAAACACTACTTTCAGGGTCATGTTGCCACCGCATGTTCATCTCAGTTTGATGTGATGACGCTTTAGTCTCATTAAGCTACTTGAAAGCAACCGACAGAAAAAAGCTTCAAAGTTTGCAAGTGGGGTATTTACTGACATATTTTATTTATTTAAAGTCTGTACAGCTTCTGTTAACCACAGACCGTATTTCAGACTTCTAACAAAAAACTCATTCAAAACCATTAACTTTGAGACGAGGGAACTGGATATGCTAAAATGCTAAGTCATTCGCAGGTTTTAGGAAAAGAGGGTGGAAAGTGGAGAGGATGCACTGTGAAATCTGGTCTGCAGTGTCTAGGCAATAGATCATCAAGGTTGGGCAACTACAGACCACTGCACATGTGGTGTACCCCAATTGTGTGATGCTATTTAAGATTGTTACTTCTCTTCTTTCCACCCTTGTTTGTGTCAAGATTGATTACTGAGATTCTTTTTAAGTATACATATAAGCCAGCAGGGACACCACATGGGAATGAAAAGTTGGGGCAATTCTAAGGGCCCATGGCTGACAGGGGCCCTAAAAAATATAAGAACATTAAGATTTTATTTTAATTATTAAGCTATCATCACTAACAGTGGATTTTATTTAGATTGTGGTAAATAATACTCCCAGTGTATTTTTAATTTCTTGTTTCTGGCAAAAAAAAAAAAAGTAAACAAACAGAGAGCCTCTGTGTTGCCTAGTCCCCCCTGTATTTCTGTGAAATGGTTTGGTCCTTTCCCTGCACCTGGCGCATAGGGAACATGCTAACAGAGAGGAGTGAGTGCAATTCCTCATAATACATCCGTGAGTGAGTGTCGGTGGAGTTCAGCATGGCAGCCTCCAAAAGGAAAGTTCTGCGTACCAAAAACCAAAAGAAAGAGAGTCAAGGGAAAAGAAAAGAAAAGGTGTTAGTATGTCACGCAATTCTTCACAAAGAAAGGTGGGTCACTGTGAGTTTATATTTTATATTTTATATTTGCATCTTCTATTTTATCTGTTTTTTTCTATATTTATGTTGCACCAACCCACCAGAACAAATTTCTCGTATTGTGTTAACTATACCTGGCAATAAATCTTTTTCTGATTCTGATTCTGATTCTGATTCTGAGAAATTAATGTTTAGTCCATAGTAAAATAGCTAGGCTACGTGTGTTCCCCTAACATTAACGTTAGTTAATATCTTCACAGAAAATTAAGTGTCTACATTTTTCCCTCCTTTATCTGCCATTTATTCAATATAGCCAAACTCTTAAGCAAGGTATTTATACTAAATCATTTATCCCTGTCCCTGGTATCAGGCCAAAGTACAGATGCAGCTTCATCCTCAGCAGCCTGAGCACCCCCCCACCAATGACCCAGCCCAACTTCAGACTGAAGAAGGAGGTAAGTAGCACCCTGTCAAATGACATGTTAGCTGATAATAACTGAAACGTTGGTTATGATGTTATTTCCGGTGTTGGAAGAAGTACTCAGATTTTTTACTAAAGTGAAAGTAACCTATGAATACCACAGTCTAAAAATACTTAACAAGAAAAAGTCCTGGATTCAAAATGTTACTCAAGTAAAAGTTCATAAATATTATCAGCAAAATGTAGTTAAAGTATCAAAAGTGAAAAGTGCTCATTATACAGCATCACTACTTTCAGAGTATCATAAACACACCAATATTATTTCTGTGATTATAGCATGAACTCCTTGGGTTATGATAGGGTGTCATATGATTCTGTTTGCATGTTAATTTGGTAATTTGTCAATGTGGAGCCAATTTCAGATACTGGTGGGGTCCAATGTGACAACTTTTCATGGGGTCAAAAATCCCTGGCAGTGCCTCTACCAGGGATTTGCTTTTGCTGGTAACAGGTATCTGAGCAAGAGGGTCAAAATTAGAGCACCATGTTATAAGGAAGTTGTACTGTACATACTCTAGGCACCAGTGTGTACTTTGTAAGAGCAGCTACAGTAAAAGTTGTATGTGTGTGTGAGATTCAAAACCAAGAAGCAATCTCAAAGACTGAAAAATGTAGCCACTAATGGCCACTTGAGGCTGGCTTCAAAAGAAGAGATCCCTGTGTCAGAATGCCCAACTTTACAGCAGAAATAAATGTGTTTACAACCTAGTAAGTAAAAAAAAAAGCATTGGTTTTGGCCACGACTGCTAATTTTTATAGAATAAGCCCATTTACATTTTATTGAGGCCCAAAGTTGTGCATATTTAGGGTCAGTGCCACTTGAATGACAGGCTTTCTGCTAGGTGTCATTGCAGTCTGTGAGTCAGATCCATCCCTCACTTCTCCACAGCTCCACCCTCGGGTCCAAATATGACCACTTATGGCTCAAAAATGGTAAAATAAAGCTGTGCCGACCCATGTGCCCACAGCAGCACTCGTACTTCATGCCAACCTTGCATAAGTTAGCGCTCCACTAGGGCTATCCCATTAAAAAAAAAAAAAAAAAAAAAAAAAAACTCTGGACATACCACTGGATGTCAATGGCCGAAATGTCAAACTCGAGATTTCAGAACAGCAGTCCACAAACCAATGGGTGATGTTATGGTAGCTACGGTCATTATTTATACAGTCTATGAGTGAAACAAAGCTTACCTCCTTCTTAAGGCATTCTTTCACCTCAGTCACAGGAACATAAAGGAGCATCATTTATTAGACATATTTTTTTGGAAAACACAGCTGATATCCTGAGATACGAGGTGGACATGATCAACATCAATACCCATTCTTCATTTTCACATTTTTTACCTTACAAAATTAACTGTCGCAGATAATTAATTGGCAAACTCGATGATTTGCTGACCATTATTAAAGGTCTTTCAAAGACCTTGAGCCTCGGTTGAAGAATTAAACCTTTCTCCTGGCTATTTGCCATAGAGAAGAATTAATTTGCAGCTAATGCTTCATTTTAAAAGAAAAAATGGAAGTGGCTGCTGTTTCATGGCCACAAAAGCTTTAGAAAAACCTGAGGATTATGAACTAATGAAAATTTGAAATGCTATCACTGTAAAAACTCATTACTGTCAGTCTGTGGAAGGCACACTGTAACACAGAAGATGCTCCTCCACTCACAGACTCTGTCAGTATTGTGCTGCTAAATTTACACTGTCCTAATAGCACAGTAGGCTGGCTCGAGTTCATGAAAAGTCTATTAGCCTCGGGCATTTGAAGCAGTGCAATAAGTCAAGTAGACATCTTCTCACACACCTATGAATTGTAACCTATTTGTAGGAAACAAGTTAAATGCCTGTTGGGACTCACCCACACACGGAGTGATGAGTGGTGTTAAGACAGCACTTTGCAAGGAGGGAAATCCTCAGCATAATTCTAAGTAGGTCCACACAACATGCTTGCTCCGCCAATATTTCTAGCGTGTCAGCAACAACATCACAGTCGGGTTTGTCTGGTGTTGAATTTTATGCTTTAATCCTTGTCCAAAACAGTGGAACAGGAAGATGAGTGTATCACTGCATTTCCTCTCGTGTTTCCTTTTCAGCTAAGAGTTTGTAGAAATACTGAGGTTATGCACTCCACCCCCTCAGAAGAAAAATCAACAGAAGAAAAATCTTTTTTTGTTGTTGTTTTTTATTTTTTTATTTTGCTTAATTATATTTTATGTACAATTTATTCCCCTACATGAAGGTCGAACAGCTGTTTCATATCCTCTCCATACTAATGGATATACAACTCTGAAGGGGAATTACTGAATTCTTTATTTTAATTTAATCGTGTTGGCCTAAAGAAACCATGATTTAAAAAACACCATGTGTAAATTTGAGCTGTAAACTCAGGGAAATTGCAATTTTCACAGAATGACTTAAGTGTCCTCTGCAGTGAGAGCGCTACAGTTTACAGAGTGACATTGCTTAAAACATCAGCTATGCAGCTATGAATATGGTTTTGATGATCATTTTAGTCACTGGGGGGGGTTTACATCATGTGCCTCAAAAAACACCACAGATGCCTGCCTTACCTAATTCTAGTCATTTGTGCTGCAAAATTGCTCTGTGAACTGTTTTCATAATGTGTTTTTTGCCTTTTGTCCTCTTTGGTATCATCATGAATCCCACATTTTATCCAGTTTAGCAGTCTGCGATTTATTTTTATTTTCTTATAATAATAGATGATCGAATGGTCTAAGAGAATCAACCTTATTGTGGAGAAGAGGCAAAATCTGTAATGGGTCTGTATCTTAACCTAATAATATTCATTCTCTCTGTTAAGCTTTTGTCTCAGTTGATGGGCTGATTCACTCAAATTTCAACAAAAAAAAAGAGAGAGAGTTTCTGTTTTGTTTGTCCAGGTGTTTAGGTATCTGCCTCTGAGATACTTTCTACCAAAGCAGTAGTCCCCATGGAAACTGTGGAAAGCATTTTTGTGAACTACCCCTATATAATTGCTGTGGTTTAAGTTAGGACTGGAGAAAGCAACCTGCGGCTCTTTAGCCCCTCTCCAGTGGCTCCCTGTATCTCTGACAAAAAAAAAAACAAATGAAAATGACTGTTATTTTTTCAAAATTTTAATTTTTATGTGTCATTTTTGTAAGCTTAAATTGTGTCTTATATCCTATAATTGCAAAAATGAATAGCGGTATACCTAATCATTTTTTGTTTTTTACATGTGTCTGGCGGCAATTTTGCCGAACCTCAATAGCGGTGGCTAGTCTTAGTCTAGCTAGTTTAGTTTCCCTAGCTAGGCTATCTGTGGATTCCAAATCCTAAAAAAGGAATCGTCTGGAGGGAAAATTGAGAATTTAATAGCACATAAACAGATTTGTTTTCTTTCACTGCCAACTCTGCAAAGTTAACGGGCAAATAAGCCCACGGCAGAGTAGCCCCCTCGGTGTAAAACATATTTCTGAATGTTCATTTAGATCTATTACTCAGGTCGATGTGTTACTTGAATAAGGAGGTTCAAATATGTTTTCAGGCATCAGACTTTTTTTTTAATCAACAGTAGCTTTTGTTGATAGTAAAGGTTGCTGAGCCCTAATGGCACTTTGCAGACGCTCCCTCTGCACCTGTTTAACTTTATCCTTCCCTGTGAAGACGTTACCTGGATTACACATAAACTGTACAGGAAGTTTAGGTTCTCGTCATATTTCATTGTCTGCCTTCATTCTTGTAACTAAAGATTTGGGTCCACATGGCTGCATTAATATTCATAAAGCGTTATTTGAATGAAAGCATGTGCGAGTCGCAGAGAGTCCTGGCTGGAGAGCAGTTGGAAGATAGTGATTTTTCAGTTTGGGTCTGTTTGAACACAAGTGCGTTTTCCTTGGAGGATTCACTGTGACCAGCAGGGCCTCCAAAATGGAGCAGATGAGAAGAGCTGCCGCAGCCAGTGCCATCTTAAATCTCTGTCACAGTCGACTCAGCTGAGGCTTTTATCATCACTCAGTGATCTCACTTGTTGCCAATCTGTTTTCCATCCCTTCAGGGTAACAACAGTGACTGCAAAGATCTCTTTAGCAAAACAATTAGGAAACATGAACCACAGAAACTTAATTCTCCCCAGTTACAGTAGTGATCTCATTAAATGAAGCCTTGGGAACCATGTGCTGTGCAATATAATGATTACATTTCTGTGGTAGCATTTCCTCATGCCAGCAGCGGGGCTCTGGTGGGGCAACTGTTTGTCCGTCTGTCACTTTTGTTCAGTCTGAAATATCTAAACAAGTAGGTCTGACGTTATTGGATGAATTGCTGCAAAATTTTCCAAAACAACTTTTGCCATCACCTACAAAACAAATGGCATTCCCATCAACCTCAGCTGTGTTTTTTGTTTCATGTGAATTAGCAGATATTAGCATGCTAACACACCAATCTAATATAAGACCATGGTAAACATTCTTGCTAAACATCACCCATCAGGAGTTAGTGTTTAGCAGAGTCATTAGTGTGTCTGTATTATCGAACATGTTTTTATTGCAAGTTGTCACGCATCAGCGCTCTGTCGGTGGACTTCTGTGTCTACATATTATGCTCTAAGTGTCCTTCTGCATCTGCTGTTAACATTCCGGGATGCTGCTACCAATGCCACACTGTCGTCATTGGCCTATTTCAACTTGCGCTGTCAGTCTGCATATCATACAGCTGTGCCAGGTGCTGTCCAGCTAATTGAGTGTCATGACACTGCGAAAGGTTGTGTCGAGCTGTGTTACAAACCCTTGTTGCCTAGCGGCACATCATACCACCACGGAAGGCTGCTTCTGGTATCGGTATCTTTTTTGACATTTGTGGAAGATCAGCCTACAAACCAAAATTAAATAATGTATCCACACATATTTCTTAGTAGACTATAAAAATGTTTCTTCATGTTGTATTAAGAATTCCCTCCCTTATAGCCGCATTTCACACCAAACACTTATTTGTATATAACCCGTATAGACGTGTACTTAGTAGATTTGTTTTGCGTTTCCACCATAGACAGTATTCTTGAATGTAGGCAGGGATGTTACCAGATGGTACTAGCAGTGTCACTGCTCCATCCAGCTCTTGTTATATTTCCTCTTAACCAACGATAACTGCGTTGACGTTGAGTAACATGCATTCCAGCTCAAAAGCTGGTTGTGGTAGTCTTACCTCTATTGGTACCACCCACCACATTTAACAATGGAAATGCAAAATTAAATATTCTAATGTGTAATTAACTAAATTAAACTAAACAGGAATGCTTGGTGGAAACGAGGCATTTGATTTTCTTGCAGGTAATTCAGTGAGTCGATGATTTTTGTTTGTCATTTTAGTTAAGGGGTCAGATTGAGAGTGCAAACCGATTCATTCGTACATCATCTTGTTTTAGTATTTTCTCCTTATTTTGAGACCACTGACAATTACACTGCCGCTTCTGTGTCGCTCACATAAAGCCAGAGATGAGTCAGGTGGTGTTTGATGAGTCCAATGTGTGACATTTCTAACACTGTTAACATTTTAATATCGATGGGAAATTTCACTGGTACTATCCAATAAAATTAACTACTGAATTTGAACATTATGCATTCAAAAGGTGCTCCTCAGCAGGAGTCATCTCTTCACTTGTCTATTTGGAATAAGAAAATCATGATAATGAATGTTGGCAAGTCTTGCGAATTAATTATTTTCATGTATATGTATAATTCAGCAGTGGTCTGTAAGGGTAATATGATTGTACCGGCACAATTTAGCCTCATAGAATAAACTCAGTGTCAAATTATAATACAGAGCTTGAGAGGGGTCTCTATAAAGAGGCAGAGTGGATAATACAGAGGGTGTTAAACTCGTGCAGATGTGCTGGTAAATGGGCGGGCTGCAGTAAAAAGCCAGGCCAAGGACAAATGTTGAAAGTCAAAACGCTACCAGCTCTTAACCACCGGTTACACAAGATTGGTTTTATAGCGAGCTCAATAGTAAAATAAATAGTGCTCTGTCATAGTGTCAGGCTACTGATAGCGATTAAGATATTTCTGAATACTTGCCCTCCACCAGCTGCTTATTCCAAGAGATTAGATTAGATCAAATAAACTTTATTGTCCTTGCAGGGGAATTTGTCTTAAACATGGAAGTCACAGCAGCAAGGACACAAAAACAGCAGTGCACGATCAAAACAAAATATATTATACAAAAACTGCAATTAATGACATACACTATGGTCAAGAAAAATCCTCCAATTACTGCACATGACCACTCACCATAAATATATAATAGAAAATAAGGATAGACTAGAGTAGGAATGTGTGGCGGTGTGTGTTTGTGCGGTGTAGACCCAGACTATCTTTCTGAGTTAATCAGTTTTATTGGCAGGGGAACACAGACTCCTTGTATCTGTTCAGGCTGCAGTATGGGACACTGTATCATCTGCCTGATGGGGAGAGATGGTATTAGCTGTCCAAGATGTGAGTGAGTCTGCTGATATACAGTATACACTCACGGTGTGTGCATTTTCTTATGTGATTAACTTTTTATGGCTGTAATAATATATCAGTACAGTAAAGATAAGACAGAGAGCTGGGTCAACACCCAAAAAACAAACAGACATAAATCTAACTAAAATGAAAAGAGTCTGACTGAATGCATGTACGTCTGTCTTTTGATGTTCTCAACAACAGGTCATCCAATCAACTTCACACTTAGCTGGTTTATTAATGAGGACCCAAGGAAGCACATTGTAAAGCTGTTTGGATGAGCAGTTTTTGGGAGAGCTGCAAGCAGCACTACCAAGCGAGGCCAGGTGATCATCTCCTTCTGAACCGACATGTTTTGAACAGGCACTACACTAGTCACCACCAGTTGCCATGGATGTATTATAAGGAAGTCTGGATACAGCCGTGGGAGCGGGGCCTCATTAATTCCTATGAGAGCTGCTCAGCGGCGCATAAAGCAGAGAAAACTCTTTTTCCGGGTTTAGAAAAGTGTAAAATACCCGGATCCTTAATACATCCATGTAACATACCCGGATCTACTGGCCCATAGAGCATGGGTAGAAGTGATTAACGGAAGTCGAACACGTCCAAGTGTACCCGAGCATTGACTCCGACTCACTGGCTCGCTCACGGTGCTGTCCGTTTTAATATTTACGTGATTATCAGATAATAGTATATCTATCTCTCTTTTACACACACACACACACACACACACACACACACACACACACACACACACACACACACACACATACATACAACTCATCAGGGAATCATATAGTAATCTCGACCGGAGAAATCAAATTAACAGAATCGGAACGTGTCGTGCCCGTAAAAAGGTAATGAAAGGTGGTGCCTTGTAATATTGCCCCGTGTTTTATTACACAGCTCAACTTTAAAAAATACTACCTTCAGTACCTTTTAGTAACTGTCACTAGTGCTCCGCGCTGTTCACTGATAACCGGTAGTTTGAATACAGACCGTAGACTGTATATATATATATACGGTCTCTGATACAGACATGGTAAGACATCCATATTACAGGCTTTACAGCCAACAGCATATGGATGTGATGTAAAATGTTAAAAATGATGAATTGTGATTAAAAAATGATGAATTACAGCAAAAATATCCATTACTACGGCTGGAACAAAGCCTGTGCTGTGTCAGAAACTCTTAGAGTTACGTGCGCACTCTCACGGTAGAGTCCCGCGGGGTCCGATGCGCATTCATTTTATGTCCTGAGAAACACCAAATTCCAAATCTTGATTCGGAAAATAGCGCATTTTACGTCTTTAGGACTTAATGTTTTTAATAATGGTTAAAACAGGTAATAAAAAGGTGGTGCCTTGTAATATTATCCCGTGTTTTATTACACAGCTCAACTTTAAGTAAATAATATGTTCAGTACTGTTTAATAACTGTCACTAGTGCGCCACGCTGTTCACTGATAACCAGTAGTTTGAATACAGACCATAGACTGTATATACGGTCTCTGATACAGACACGGTAAGACATCCATATTACAGGCTTTAAGGAGGTCTCTTTCCCAATGTCAACAAATGGGGAAAAGTCTTTCTGGGCCAGTGTGCATCATGTGACACTGTAGTTCCACTATGTAAATTTTGCTTCAGAGGGTACCGCACTTCCTGGGGGCTTGGTCACTGCAGACAACATTTAAAGTTATGATGAAATTGCAAGTTAATAAGTCTTTGTTAAGGAAGCTTTTAGACATTGGCAGCATGATTTTGACTGTTTTATGACCTAAACATAGTTTTTATACAGTAATTACAGTATCCTCACGGCCTAATACTGAAGTATTTGTTAGTTCCCTTGCTGTACACCAATAGCAGTACAGACCAACTCAATCAATCAATTTTTAATGACCACATGGCCAAGGTCGATGGAATTTGCTTTTGATGGAACGTGGTGATTGATTAGCTGGTGATGATTGTTGCTCATGCAACACATTGTGTCATTCCCAACTCATCACTTACCAAAACTTGGCCAGTGGCCAATCACGTCACAATATGAAATGCTAGGTACCCTTTCTGCATCAGTTTTGGGCGTTCAGTGACAGTGCGTTAATTTACACTGATTACATGCATCGTCTCTTTTCTAAAAAAAAAACTTTTCTAAGCAAATATACAGTTTCTGCTCATTAAAGGCATATAGTCTTTCTTTAAAGTAAATTTAGAGCATAGATAATTCCTTAGGCTCAAACAACAAACATATGTGGTTACATTTAGAAAAACACATCATGGTATGGCTTAAAATAACTATGTTTGTTGTTAATATAGGCCTAATATTCATCTGGGGCTTTAGAGACTCTTAGTCCACTGGCATCGCTTCAAGAAGAGCAGTAATATATTCTGTACAGTGTACTTCTGGGGATGTTTTGGTCCCCAGATTTTGCTGCGGAGTTCATTCATTCATTCATTCATTCACAGTTCATTCACAGAGTTGATAAAAAATTTGAATACAAACATGATTTTAAGTAAAATCAGACGTGTGAAATGGGACTGTCTGATAAGCTATTTAAAGCTTGTAAATAGGGGCCCAGACATTAAAAGACATACAAGTTTAAAAATATAAATTTCATCCTGCAATTTAACTCTAATCTAAAACATCAAATGCATTCAAATGTCTCTAAAATCCTAAAAATATGGCACAAGGAGAATAGCAGTATTAATTACCTGGGGTATGTAGTTCTTACAGAGTAGTTGTTTATATATATATATACATAACAATGATAGTAATAATAATAATAATAATAATAATAATAATTTTAAATCTTAAGTCATACAAGGTTCTAGGATTTAACATATTTTAGTAGTAGCTATTTTTAAAGACTGACAAAGATATAGACATTTTTATAGAGCTTTCAAGTTCATTCCATATCTGTGGACCTTGTACATTGGAGCCTGCGTTTCATACCCATTAAAAAATGCTTTTTCCTTGTATTATAAGCATGAGAGTAGTCCACAGAGTATATCGTTGAGCCTAAGTACTATACTATACATTACACAGGCATTATGAAAAGTGCTGTATTTAGTAAGTTTTTAGAAGTTCGTAGCCATAAAAGAGATGGTCCGAGGGAGCAGTTATCTTGGACCATGTTATGGCTCTTGTAACTTTCTTTTGAAGGATCTGTAGATTCCTGTAATAACTAAGATATGTATTGCACCATATCACATTACAATATTTCAGGTGGGGCTCAAATAGTGACCGATACTGTGTTAGTAAGTGCTCTTGAGGCAGCATCAACAGTGGCACAGAGGGAGAGAGAGACTGTACTGCAAGGTGAAGAAATGGGGAATTTACAGCTCACAGCAGTCTCTGGTGCATTTGCAATCCATCATTAGCATAGTTTACTATATGACATGAATGCCACTGTCACACTGAACATCCTGCATACCCCGTTAATTTTTAAAACTTTGCATGGAAACCAAAACAAATCACTTTATGTTCATGTTGAACAACCAAATACTGTTCAACTGCCATAATTCTCAGTCAGGTACAGACCTATTAACACCAGATGACATATTCCACTAGCATAGTATGCTACACATAGTAGCCCACTATGTTGTTATAGAAATAACTTTCACACGAGACTTGAACAGCAGGCTCCCAGGTGAAAGCCCTGAGTTTGTTTGACCCATCCACCTCCTCTCCCACCCTTTGCACACTTTTTCACTCTTTATATAATGGTAGTTCTCCACTGCTAAAGGATACCTCTGTGCATCGGGGTTTACTGCTGACAGGCCACTGACCAAGAGTCGGTATTTGACAAGTTTTTAGTGAGACCGACTTGACTTCATGTCAAATAAAATTATCTTAATGTTTAAAATCAGTGCAGTGTGCCTTCCGTATTCAATCATAGCTTAATTGGCTGTTTCTGTGTGGGAAGAAATGGTCGTGCAACTCCCGAGCAGTCAATTAGACATGTATATAACCTTAGGCTTTAATGATGTGGATGTAAGGAGTGTTGTTTTTTTCTTTTTACAGGCGTTGGTGTAAAAAGTAACAAGGGTAGAGGAGAGGCTGACTACAGCTCTGTTGATAGTCATGGGCTCAGGGAAAGTATTAACTTTAACAAGCTTAGTTTGTGAGAAAGGAGTGGGAGCACTTGATTATGTGAGCCTTCACCTCCAGGTCCTGACATTGTATGAGCTGCACGTATGGAGGTGTGATACAGCTGCTGGAATAGGCGAGAGTCGAGTATTACTGTGATAGAGGAAAATGTGCACTGTTGATTCCACTCCATCAGTGTAACCCTACAAGTAACAACTCTGTCTTCTTTTTTCTACTGCAGTTTAACGACTATGACGTGTTTGTCTGGTACATTAATGTACACTGCATGGTCAGTGCACTATAGGGTGTGGGCATGGTGTGGCTTTGTGAGTTCATTTGTATTTAGTCATGCCTGTGGGTAATTTGTCCTCCAAATTTGGCCTGACCTAACTTTTTTCGGGGCAGTAGACAGCCACACTGCTGCACCTGGGGAGAAACTCCAGATCTGAGGCCACTGTCCTTGACTGAGGCACATATTATATTCAGATAGTCTGTTAGAATAATAATGTTCAACACCAGTCTGCTCTCAAATAGTGCAAGCAAGAATATCACCATAATTATGATGATGGTGGGCATAATTATTCAATATAACCAGAAGAGAAAAGAGAGTGCATATGAGCTCTGTGTGCAGGTGCCTTGATACTGTAACTGTGCAATGAAACAACATGGTGTGATGAAACTAGTCAGAATTCCTCCCACACATGTTAACCCTCATTTATCTTTGAGACACAGAAAGCAGAGAAAAATGGCCACCTGTTCACTTTCATCTCTCGCATGAAATGTAATTATTTTGAGAGGTGTGGGTAAGTCGCAGCAGCATAAGCTCCTAAGTCGCAGCTATAGTCTGTGACAAGGGGGGGAAAGTGTGGAAATACTGCACCAGTTAATTTTACATTTTTAGGATTTAGGAATGGGAGAGAGCTATTTGAACTTCTCACTTGAGATATTTCATTACCCAGAGTGTAACACGGTGTACACAAATCTTTTTTTTTTTTTTTTTGAGCGTAGTAAGGTGACATATTACAGTCAGCTGTGAACCCAGCTTTTACAGGACAGAAAACTCATTCAGTGCTGTTTTAAAGATGTTGCGTGGTTTTCTTACAGGGTTACATTCAGCACTTTATGTGTTCTGTGACCTCACCGATTGCAAGTATTTTATTTTACCAAATAGGTCGAGCCACACAGCAACATTTTTAGATCCAACTACAGTAGGCTATGTCTTCTACATGGACATTGTGTTATTGAAGGTCCTGTATGCGACATTCAGAGTGCTGCAAGAATAAGTCTTAAAACACAGAAATGAGTCAGCATTTCAGTATGCCTGGTTTCCTTGTCTTGAAGTCAAGTTTTTTTTTTTTAAATGGGCTTTTGGTTAGATGCCTTAAATAAGGACTGTGGTTAACACGTGTGGCTTAAGAGTCTTTAGTGATGACATAAAATAGGTCAGTAAATACATCGCTCGTGAACTTTAAACTTTTATGTGTCTTAAAAAAGGCAGTTGTTAATAAACAGCAAAATGAAACTACAGAATGTCATCAAGCCAAGCCACACAAAACAGCCTTGTTGTGGTGGTGATGTGAAGTCATAAGTGACCATAATGTAGTTCATTTATATAGTGTAACATTAGCTTTTTACCTCTGGTGATTACATTTGACTTAAAAAAATCCTAAAATTGGTGTTCATTCACAAATTCTTGTTCATTTGTTGTAGAATGTGAGGGCTCTAGAATGTTAGTGTTGTAGAATTTTGTTGTTCAACAATGTTCTAGAATCTTATGGTTCTAGAAGGTTAAAGTATAATGTAAATATTAAATTATGAATGTGCGTTAGTTGTAGAAAGTTGTGGTTATAGAATATTATAGTTCTAGAATGTAAGGGTACAACTGTAGGCTGTTATGATTTTTTGTTATTTTTAGAATGTTAGGGTTCTAGAATGTTATGGTTGTAGAATCTTATAGTTCTAGAATATTTAGGTATAATCATAGAGTATTAAGTTAGACATGTTCTTTAATTCTAGTATGTTAGGGCTCTAGAATATTATGGCTCTAGAATGTTATGGTATAATCATACAATATTAAGCTATGAATGTGCATTCGTTCTTGAATGTAATGTTTGTAGAATGTCATAGTTCTAGAATGTTAAGGTACAATTATAAACTGTTAACTTATGAATGATTGTAATTTTTAGAATGCAAACATTCTAGAATATAAGGGTTCTAGAAGGTTATGTTTGGAGAATGTTAAGGTTCTACAATTTTGGTTTTCTGAAATGCAGGGGTCCTAGAATGTTATTGCTCTAGATTATAGTTCTAGAATGTTAAGGTATCGTTGGGGAAAATTTATGCTCTGAATGTTTATTAGCTCTAGAATGGTAGGGTTCTTGAATGTTATGGTTCTAGATTGTTACGGTATAATAGCAAAACGTTAAGTTATGAATGTTTGTTAGTGGGGTTCTGGTTGAAAAATACCAACGTTACCCTTTAACAAAGTTAGCTGCTACCGCCATTAGCAGCTAGCTGCTTGCTCAGCCACCTCCATGTTGAGAGCTGTGTGCAGTCAGTCCCAGCACAGACTCTGAATCATGGATCTGAATGTTGCATACAGCTCCTTATGCATTTTAGTATTTGCATTACCAACAGTGTCCAAAAACACAAGATCCATAATTGATGGAGACAACATGGTATCTATTGACTGAATAAACCTTTGGAAATAAATACTAAATACATCTATGCTAAAATATTTTCAAAGATATGTTTCATTTTTAACATCAAAGTTTCTGTCTTTGATGTTGGAGGTGGAAAATAAAACTGGAATAACTTCAGAAAAGCTGATAATCCTCTTATAGCATGTTGGTGGTGGTGTTGTATAATATGCAGAAGTAAATCAGTAGAGGAGTACAGGTGAAAATGGAATAGAGAAACAAAAAATGTAAGCCTTAATCTGATTTGATGTCGGATATTTTTACACAAACCATTGGTGACAGTGTAACTGAGCAATAAAAACAAAGGCAAATCATCTTCATCACTCAAAATGTTCTGTCAGGAAACCAATGACATTAGCTTGTTTATCTTACAAAAATCAGTCTGATTCTTTAAATCCTTGCACACTTACTGATGACCGATACTAATTTTTGTCGCAACCAAAATGCTTAATTAAAAAAATATAAAACACTCAAGTAAAAGACTACAGTACATCATAGTCATATATTAACATTTGTGAGGATGTTTGGGGTGAAAGTGTGACCCTGTGAATAACAATACCTTGAACTTCCGACCTGGAGCCCTTTAGCAAGAATGAAAATGTATGGTGGAAGAGGAGAGAACAGTTTTGAAACATGCATTTTAATGAAGAGCAGAATTAAATATGAGCAGCCTGAGTACCCAGGAAGAATTCCAGAGATAAAATCTAAAAATCTGTTAATTGCGTTTGACTGTGTGTGACGAGCAACTATGGGTTTGTTTTTGATGTTGGTTCATTGTCTTCTTTGTGCATTTTGGCTTTTCACAAAGCTCACCAGGCTACACTCTTTAAATAATTGTTAATTGGTGAATCTGCAGTCTGATTGTGGCACCATACAGAGAATGCAAACCTCATGAATACTCCCTCCCCGCTCTGTATGTTGACAACAGTTGGCAAATATCAAGCAGCATGGTAGCTACAACTGAATAGCAATTTCTTTCATGCATTCGAGACTAGGTTTCCTGGCTGCCCTGGTCCTTCTTAAATCATCCTGCTGGTTTCATCTTACTGTTACTTGCATACTTGTTGTACAATTGTTTTGTTTCCATTCTGCATCTAAATCTATGATAAGGTACAAGCATATCTTTTTAATAAAGGTAATTTTATGGACTCTTTTATTCAAAGTGCTCGAGTACCTTTCCTTTTTTCGCATCAGTGGGAATTCAACCCCTAAATCTTGTCTAACATCATGCTCTGCCCTCAGAGCCTGTAGAGACCAGATCCAATCAGTATCTTCCCTACAAATGCTGTACTGTAATATAAAATCAGAAAGCAAACACAAATAATTAGGCACAATGAAGGAAACCCGTTAATTACAAGATCCATTAGTGCCCACTCAGCCAAACTAAAATAGCAGAGTACAAATATAAATAGCAAATTGCAGATGAGGGGGTCAGGGGTTGACTAAAAATTGGTTCACGTTGTTTCTCTCTGACTATAAAATATGTAACTGCAGCATCCGAATCAGCAGAATAAATGTTGGCAGTGTACGTTTATGCAAATCACTGATATGTAACATTTATACGCTATTATGCAGCAGATATGTTGACAATTTATGTTTCAATAATGCTGAAGTGAATGGGGGGTTATGATCAGGCACAAAAATACCTGGTTTATGGTTCAGAAAAGACCACGTTTTGGCCATTTTGGTTGCACAATCACTGCTAGAAATGTTGCCAGTGTCTTGCTAAAAACAGACATTTTAGTTGCAAATCGCTTCTGGAAATGCTGCCAATATCTCACTGGAAAACGATTGCTGTAGTGGCACAGTCGCCAGCAGAATTGTTAGCAATGTCCAGATAAAAAACAGCCATTTTAATGGTGAATCTATGCTGGAATTGCCACCAATGTCTTGCCGAAAAGAGCCATCTTGGTGGCAAAATAGCAGTTGGCAATACAGCTGATGTCTTTTTAAAAGTAACCAGTTTTGGTGGCATAATTACAGGTGAAAAAAACAACCAGTTTTGGTGGCAAAAAACCTGCTGGATTTCCACCAATGTCTAGCTAAAAACAGCCATCTTGGTGGCAAAATCACTGCTGAAGCAACCACTTTTGGTGGCATAATTGCAGCTTTAAATCCCAACCATGTCTTGCTAAAGAAAAAAGGTTTTTGTGGTAAAAACACTGCTAGAAATGCCACCAATGTCTTGCTAAAAAAGCAACCAGTTTTGATGGCAAATTTCTCATTGGAAATGGAAATACAAACCAGCCGGTTTTGGTGGCATAATCACCATGGAAATGCTGCAAGTATTTTGCTAAAAAAATGTTGAAAATGCCACAGATGTCTCTCTCAAATAGTGGTCTGCAGCTTGGAAGCCATCTTGCATTTCTGTCACACAATCTACCATTCCCTCCATCCCCAAGTGACAGAGTCAACTCAAATACTTGTTATCAGAACTATGTCACTTTAAAGAAAAAAAATGATTCTTATAAAATGCACAGATGTAACGCTGGTTTGCAGAAATGTACCATGCCAACATTTTCTTCTGGTCTCTGGACTGACTGCCATTATGACTCCCTTGAAGCTATGGTCTAGTTTTCTTTTTTTATTCTTTTCCTCAACATTTAGGACCACACTCCAGATGTTAGAGCTGTATTTAGGCTTCTACAGTATGAATGCAGAACACATCCAGCACCTAGCTAGGATCTTTTCAAAGGAATTTGACCTTCAGTAGCTATGGCATGAAACAACAAAGAGGTGCTAGTCCTGTTCTACTTTGTGTGACCAGGTCTGTTTTTTTCTACTCTTTGAGTTTCGACTGATACAAATTTCATACAAGTTCATACAAATGAACTGTATGAGTCAGGGACAGAAACAAGTGGTTAAAAATGTCGGAGTGAAATCATTATCTCCCTTAAGTGCTTGCATCTTCAGTTTCACCATATGATGATTGTGAAAGAATAATTATGGTGAATCCTCGAGCGTGTTTGAAATTTTAATTAGACCAGTGAAACTGTCAATATGACTGGTATAATTCCTCTGTAGGCACACAGCCAACATGCTACAGAAAAAAAACACAGATAACAGACACATACACGCTCACAGTTTATGTCCCTTGTCTGAGTTATAATAACTCAGGGTGCTTGGGGATAAATTCATTCTGTCATTCAGTATAAATCTACTCATATCAGTCCACTGTTTCTACAGTAATGTGTCTCAGTGGTCATTAATATTACTTATTATTATGCCAGGTGCAAAAAACTTTCAACTGATCAGTAGAAAAAAGGAAAAGATGTAATCAAGCTTGACATTTAAAACCGAATGAAGCTCTGTTGTTTCATCTGTCCTCTGCACAGGGACTTTGAAGAGAGCGAGATACAGACAGTCTCTACTTTTCTTTAAAGCAATAATCTCACTGTGCTCTCTGTTCAGTTTACTTGCCTGTTTCAAGTCGAAGACGTTTTAGCAGTGTATGACTTCAGGTACTTTGATTTTCGATTTCTTTGATTTATTTAAAAAAATAAAAAACAACCCAAAAAACGACTCTACTGCTGTGCTAGCAGCTCGGCTGTACTTAAGCACAGCAGTGCTTTGTACTAACACCATCATGCTTAAATCCTAATGGTTGGCTGGTATAATGTTTACTATGATTTACCATATGTAGAAATTAGCATTTACAGTTCCCCATCTTGATATCAATGGGTTTTTTTGAATAGGGTTTTTGTTAGATGCCCAAAATAGGTTCAGTGGTTAGCACAACCTTAACCTCACTTTTGGTTCTCAAACATAACAATTCAGTGAATGCCCCATTTGTGAATTCTGAAGCAATTGCAATTTGCAATTGCTAACAAGTGGCTAAATAAGACTACAGACAGCTTCAAAGCCTCGTTGTAGTGGTGACACTAAGTCATGCTGTCCTAGTGTAGTTTGTTCATAGCCTAATGTTAGCTTTTAACCCCTGGTAATTGCATCCAAAAATAACCAAAGAGGTGTCCATGTATGAGGATTATCTTGCTGAACAAAATGTGTAAATACCATACACTTTTGTTTTACACAGAGCTTATTTGCTGCAATAATACAAAATCAAATGGAAAAATCAAAGAGGCTTTTTGACAACAAGAGCAAGACTAACTTCCGCTGTGGCCTTCAAAAAGTAATCCCTGCACAACTCTTTCCATTATCATAGTTTAGGGTGTTGGCATTCTAACATTTACTAATTGGCACGAACAAATTAAAGCTGGGGCTGATGGTAATGTCATAAGTGTTGCAGGTTTAATCATAAACTTGGATATGCTGAAAGTTTGACTTAATAATGATGGTGCTACATAAAAAGTCAGGGGTTCAACAAAGTTATTAAGATTCATCTTGAGGGGGAAATGAAAGTGTGTAGCAAATTTCATCACAAAGTAGTGAATGGTTATTGAGATATTAGTGGAGCATCACCAAATGGCCAAAAACCTTGCACAAGTCTTGACTGAACAATGGACGTATTTGAAAATGGGCCAAAAGTGTCCCTGGCTCCCCTGGCCTTCACCTACAAAATATCAGTCAAAGAGATGTGCGACAAGGAAAAGTTGCAAAAACACCACAAAGAGACTTGACTACAAAGCGACACAAAAAGACTACAAAGAGATGTGAAATAGCTGTAAAACTATACCAGTTGAAAAAAAAAAAAGATTCAAAGCAGCTAAAAAGAGCCAGAACAGGGCCAAAAAGAGGCTTAACCATCAAAGTCTGTGTGTCTTGCTCCTTTGTAGAAGAGGTGGTGGGGCCTTTTGCATGCGTGTGCCCAGGGAGCCATTGTCTCATTATCCACCTGTGGACTGGACGCTTTACTCCATACTTTACTTACCCACTTCATTGTTCTCACAGAACAGTGGAAGGCAAACAAAGTTCAGATGCAAGTAAGCATGTCCTTATTGCTTGCGTTAACCTTCTCACCCAGACATGATTGCTTTGCCAAAGTTGTAATGGATTTTTATTGTACTGCAGTCACCTCTGGACTGAAATGCCTTGTGGTCGACTGAGTGTTTATGCTATTTATCTGAAGCATTTTGAAAAAACATCACAGATGTAATTAGCAATGCATTTGATTGTGTTAATGGGAGAGGATATTGCACTGTTAGAAATATGAGACATCTAATTCCGCAAGATATATGAAGATTAAAAATGGTGTGTAACTCTGTTTGGCTTACTGAAATAGCATTACACATCATGTTCATGAGTAATAGCTGCATTATAAGCAGCATAGGAACATTAAGAATATATTGTCTGTGATATTGTGTAATTTGTCTGCATTTGCTTCCCTGCAAGTGTGCTCTGTTTGAATGTCTCATTATTATTAGTTTCAACTTGCCATCTGTTAGAGATTTATAGTCACTGATAGAGACTCTGATTGAAGTTGTCCAATCCAGTTATGTGAGGCAAATTGGTGTAAAACACAAAAGGGTGATACATATTCCTGCAGATAATAATTTGATATCACCACCCTTAATCCTTTAGCTCTGTACACAATAATCAAATTAGGAGACGACCAGAGGACAAATTCCATGCCTTACACTAAAAAACATGCAATAAGCAGCTTACTGTTTGCACATTGTGCAGATTCTGGGACAGATGTTTCTTTGTGTAGCACGTCAATAAATGGAGTGAGAAGTAGGATTCATTTTAATATTTAAGGTCTCTGTGCAAGACAGATTGATTGATAATCTTTTCTACATTTATTGAAGGGTAACTTTGGTATTTTTCAACCTGGACCCTATTTCCCTATGTTGTTGTGTCTAAGTAACTATGGAAACAACAGTTTTTGAAATTGGTTCAAGATTAAGTGAGAGGGCAGCATCCGTCTAAAAGGGACTGCAATGTAACCTCATTTGTGCACCGTCACTTTATGTCCACTAAAAGTGTTTTTGTTTGTTACTTAACTTGTTTTTGTACTTTAACATTCTAGATGTTCAATTGCCCACTAATGTTGCCATGCAGGTAGTTTTGCCTCTGGCTGCTGCAGTCCTCTTGCCCAATACTGGAGAAATTCCAAAAAATGTTTGTCTCTTTCAGTCACTTAGACACAAAAACATGGAAAAAACAGGGTCCAGGATGCATCTTAGTTATTGCAAGTTATAATATGCCCAAGAATAACCATCTTCAAAATGATGTTATAAGCCCATCTGGGCATCCTCAATGGGGCATCTTTTAATTTTGAGTGGTATTTCTTTCAGCAGCCTCATAACTTGAAGCTGTGGCGTCTTGTAGTGTGTTATATTTCCGGAGAAGCAGATTGTTGATAAAATCAAAGATAAACAAGCGGCCTTCCTGCATGCTTTTGTGCCGGGCCCAGGCCTGCTATCCCTCCTGGGGGAGATTAGCAGGTAGAGGACAGATTGAAACCAGAGAGGGGATGATGAATTGGAGCATCAGTTCCAGGAAAATGATGCACAGTGCTCACCTCTGCTTTCCAAAACACTCCTAACAGGAAGACTGATGTTGCTCATACAAACACACAGATGTTCCAGCTTTTTTGCAGCTTTCACATCAATGTCTATTATACACTATAAACTCATACTCATTTACTTAAGATCAATTTGTTTTTGGTGCCCCACATGTGGAGAATTCAATAGGAATCACTGAGCCATCATAACAACAACAACAATAAAAAAGTCAAGGTCATAAAGACTTGTTCAAATTAAACCAGAATTAGACATAGAGATGTAAAGGTCATCATATTTATTACAAGCGATGATATGAGCTTGACAGCAGTGAAGCGGAAACACTCAATCATCTTTAAAGTTTACAGTAAAGTGTTGTACAGGGAACATATATCAGACTAATTTCTCCTCACGCTTGTAATTTCTTATCTAAATACCATTATATTAACAGTTTGACAGCTAAGCCAAATACATTCCTAATATAAAATAATAATGTCCAAATTAGCCACGAGTGGAAAACATGCAAATTAAGCAGATCCATCATATTTTTCACAGGCATGAAAGTGATGTATTCTTGTCTGAAAAACTCAGTTGCACCACCTATACACTACTCATCTCTATGTCTTGGGATGTTGACACAACTTAGAGCTGGGTAATATGATGATGTAAGAATAGACATGTTTTATTTGAATATATTATCGTATGAGTTGCCTTTTCCAGGTTTAAAAAAAGTTGAATTACGGTAAAGAAGTGGGATTTCCTTAACTAGACTGCCTTAGTTGTTCTATTATTTGACTTTACCCACTTAGTCATCATACCTTATTAGTTATCAAAAATCTCATGGTGTAAATATGTTGTCAAAGCACCAATAGTCAACACTACAATATCGTCGTAATATTGATATCGAGGTATGACATTTCATTTTCTCCATTTCTACAGCCCTAAATGAATGAAAAAAATATAAACTTATCTTACCTCTGTGTCTTTTGACTGAAACGGTCTGTGACAAGTAGATAAATAGAAACTCACAACATGTGCGAGTCACGTAATCACTACCTCTTTAAAGCCAACAATCGGGGTGTAAAGCCACAAGTTCCTTACAAGCCACCTCAAGGATACATTGTTGTGTGTGAAACGCTGACCACGTAAAATGCACTCAAACGAGACAGGTGTGACTCCACTGATGTCCTTACCAGCAAGTGGCTGTAGGTTTTGTTGCTAAATCTGAAGTGGAAAGAAAAACCCATTAAAGTCCTCTTAGTTGTGCAGAGCATGGGGGCTGCAGTGTGCCGTGCACGGTGTGCCAAGTGACTAGCTGTGCATAAAAGGAAATCATTGCTGTGGCTGAAGCTGCCAGCTCCTGATTTGCACTTAAGTCAATTGTAACTGGTTTATCTGAATAATATATTATATTGTCTTTTAATTTCATACCATCCCTTGTCCCTCCTTGACCTCTCTATGTAAATTCCAGGTCCTTCACCGAAGGAGAATTTTTCTCTGAGCACTGGTGTGAAAGAGAATGCAATAATGTGGGAGATAATTATCACCACGTTTCAGGTTTGGTTGCACACCAGATGTAGATTCTTACCTTAACTTACAAAATGTATTATGCTTTTACCATTTTTTCATTGATCATCTCTGCTCATGTGCAAATAGCCTTGAAATGCACATTAAACATGCCTTTGTTGTGGTGGCATTAGAGCACATAATAAGGGTGGCAGCGTAGCTTTAACGCCACACTAGGCAAGATATTTATGGTAAAATACACCTGTTTCAGCAGTCTAGATCAGAAAATGGGACTGTGGTGGAGAAGAGTGTCACACCCCCGCCAAGTGTGACCCTGAACACTTGTCAGCTCAGAGAAAATAACCAAATTCAAAGGCGAAATAGAAACAGCAAGCGACTGCTCCATTCAGTGAAGGTTGGTCTCATTAGATCTTTTGCCTCTCTCATCCCTTTGGTATCCTTTGGCATAAAGCAATCACAGCCCGGGTGAGTAAACATGAGCGTGCTGTGCGCAGTTTACTGATGATACATGAATTCTGGGTATAAACAGTTTTTCTTGCTGCCATTTGGAGCTGTCAGCGTGCAAGTAAGGCTTTGGAGACGATTCAAAAATCAGTGATTGAAAAGCTTGCTCAAGTATTTAGCCCTTAAGATGTTGGTAGAAAAACATCAATAGTGCGAGGTGGCGTCTTTACGCCTCCCCAGGTCCTGCATGCAAATTGTACACTTTCCATCTGTCTGGAAAACCATTAGTTGCATCGACCAACTGTTTGTTAGAGTTAAAACCAGACATTAATCTCTGGCTTTTTCAAGTAGCCTTGAAGTTCTCACTTAGTCTTTATACTTATCCACTCTCACCTCATTTCTCATTTCATCCTCTCCAAATAACAACAACATCACCTGCTGCTTTTAAGCTTCTCTTCAAGGAGCCACTGCTAATTGTGCCAAGCTTCTCTTTGGACAAGAATTACAAATACCTCAGTCAACTCCAATTATCTGAACTATGTTAATGATATTTTTCGACACTCACTCTTTGGTGTGTTTGATGGGAATTCACATTATGGTGCAAAGCTCTGTGCTACTGATTTATCACATTCCCTAAATACAGACAACCCTGATAAATCATCCCCCTGTTCATATATCAGACATCCATTACAGGTCTGTGGCACAAAAACATCACTATGTGTCCTTTTTCAAATGCTTAGCAGAGCTCGCTGGAGAAGCACAGCTCATCTTAAGCCTCATCAATACTGTTTGTGGAATCGTGTGGCACAGCCCAAACCATCTAGTCAAAGCATCCCTGCAAGACATGAGAGCTTTGATCCACACTCCTGACCTGCCGCTTCAGTGCCTTCTCCCTCTGCAGCCGCCTCTCAGTGGGGGTCTGATCTCTTGTGCTATAACTCAAAGGTTTCAAAGGCAGACCCGTATTCCCCATTAAGAGACCCAAAGCATGAATCAAGGGTCATCGTGCCTTGGACTTTCAGCTGTGAGGTAGGTTCCAAGCTGAAAACTTAATTATTATGGCAAGAAAATCCCATGTGGAGGTGCTGCGGGAGTATCAGCAGCCACAGAATACCCCTGAAAAATGTCAAGTAGACATTGAACCTATACACCCCCCCAAGTGGATAGTAAAACATGACTTACTTTGAAGAAGATGTGGCTAATGTGATTTTATGCATGTCTGTGTGGGTCATGGCTTTCACAGCCAGTTTATGGAATCTCTTTTTAATTGGTTTGCAGACTTTCATCTCAGCTGAAAACTACCTGCAAGTGCATCAAGGTGCAGTGCTGCGCTGTGACAGTCATCCACATCCTCCTTTTTCCTGCAACCTTTTCTCTATTCGGCGAAGGAACCAGAAAGGAACGCTTGGATCAGGTCAGAGCTGCGGTGCTGACTTATGCAACCACTTTGAATTCCGTCTTTCTTTTGTGTTGGGGCGCTGATGTGTTATTTCATTGATGGGCAACAGAATTATCACCACAGCTAATATGTTGCAGCCAAGAACACCTGGCAAATTGCATCGCTACTTTTTATTCAAGCTGAATACATGCTGGCTTTATAAGACCACACATTATTTCGTGCATATGTCTGTTTATATCTCTGTTATGTGAGAAGAAAAATATGTTTTTTAATGTTTTGTCTCCTAGTGCACCTGGTGCTCTATAACTCAGTAGTGCTGTTGAGCTGTGCTGTCACCATGACAAGCTCTGGTGTGGGCATACAGTTGACAAAGCAATTTTGTTGTCGTGGTCTGGACAGAGCCCTTGGGCATGCCATCATCTTGAATCAGTAGCATTTTCTCCCTGAGTGCTAAACCAGTGATGTCTGAGAGGTTGATGGCAAGCCATTGAACTGCGTACCATCCTTGTCAGGGTATATGCTCTCATCAACAACAGCTGTGTTTCTTTGAGGCTACAACTTTACACATAACAAAGGTTTTCTTTTTTGGTTTTTTTTAAAGCAATATGGATCTTAGATTCTAACTTTATATCACATTTATAAGAGCCCTGAGAGATATTCGTAGATGGTATTTTTGCAGGAAGTGTGGGTGTTTAAAGCTCCATTGCAAATTAAAAACAAAACATCAAGTTGTAGGCTATTATGCACACTTACCTTTTCTTGGTCATCTTTTTGAAAATCATTCTCTTCTCCACTCCTCAGGCTCATTATTTTCCAAACTCATGTCAGTGTTGCTGCTCCTCATCACCTCTTTTTTGAAGAGATTTTCACTCTTATCATGTTCTTGGACGCCATCTGCTGGATCCTCATTAAACATTTTCCACTTAAAGTTCAAAGCAGTGGCCCTTCTCAATGTAGACATCAGTGCAATACTCATCACACTGGATTTTCTGTTTACTTACAACTTATAGGTAACTTCTTTTTTTATTTTTTGGGTCAAGGCCATTGTGAAACATATTCCCTGAATTTGGTCTCCAAGATTATTTCTTATTTAATATTCCTTTCTTGTGGATTTGTTGTGCAACCATTAAACAACATTTTTTCAAGGAAAACAAAAGTGAGCAGCTCAAATGACAGCGCTCATTGTGAATACCAGCTCACTGTGCATCAAATGTGTGTATAAAAGCCTACAGTATTATGTAGTTGCAGCAGTATACTTTATATACAAATAACTCAGTAACTCAGACAGTTATTAGTGAGGGATCAGTCATGATCACGATTGATCAGGTGTTTTTAAACTTAAGTTCCTTCATTGGAACATTGTTAGTTTTCTTTATTAATTTCATGTTTTGTTTTCTCCTGTGCTCAGATGTATTTGTATACAAGCTAAATCAGGAACAAGGTAGGGACAAAAAATCCTGTTGGTCATGAATGCAGTTGTATGTGGCTTTGGTCCATGCTTTGTAATTGTTTCTTTAAAAATACCCATTAAAGGTCCAGTGTGTAGGATGTAGTGGCATCTAGCGGGGGTGGGGGGGGGTTTGAAGAACTCCTCCCATGTGTCAAATGCATAGTAGAACTATGGCGGCGATGGGGCAAAAATGCAAGTTGCTCTATCTCGGGCCAGTGATTATATTGTCCACTCTGAGCTTCTGTAGATTAACATGGCAGACAAAATGGAATATGTCCACAGGCGTCTTTGGTGTGAGAGTCCCTGCATTGGATGTGTAATGAGTGTATCATTAGACCCATGGACTGTAAGCTCCCAGATTTCAAACCGGACTAACATGGTGGATCGTTTTTAAACTTTCTCTTACATATTATGAAAACAGCTCATGGAAATGTTTTTCTTAAAACATCTGAGGTGAGGTATAAACCATGCGGTAGCTGAATCTGTCTTCTTTTTAAATGATTCTTCCTTTGAAAGTTTTTCTGGAGTTTCTCTAGGCAGCGAGTCATGCTGGAAGCCCCTGATTTGCATAAAGTAGCCTTGATTTAACTTTATGCAAATAAGGTGTGGAACCCCCCTCAACACACACACACACACACACACAAAAGAAACGCTAATAGTATTCATTGCGCAATGGGAGGCGTGGGATTGACTGACCCTCTGGACACATACCATAAAGTAACGAAAACACGGTCATTCTTATTTTCAAGTGATTTATAAACAGAGGAAAACTTAGTTATGAATATCATATAGGCTACCATTTCTGCCAATAGACAGGCCTACTACACACTGGATATTGTGTCAAATGCATTTTAAGAAATATAATTCATCTGTCTGCATAAAAGAAAAAGAAGGTGAAAAGGTTTGCAAAACATTTTTGCTTTTTGTTTTCAGCAAAACATATTTGGTAGGCGTTTCTTATCAGACTGGATTGGGATTTTATTTGCATTATATATTTTTAATGAATGTGGGTATTTTTTTCCATACAAATATCTATTGTGTGTCTCGTTTGAACACCATAGTGAAATTTGGACCTGTTTCACAATATCATTAACCCCATGAATTATTAGAGTTTCCCTGTGAAACTAACCACAGGGCCGCAGATGTGTTAGAGAGCGGCTCACATGGGCCTGAGGCAGGTCACCGTGCAGACTGAAGAAAGCCAATGCTTTGCAACTTTTTCATTATTCACGAGGACAGGAGCAGGGTGCCGCTGGGGGCGGAGTCTGTCTCTGCAGAGCTGATGGAGGGAGACCGACCGACCGAGGGGTAGAAGAGTGCATCAGAACAAGTGGATCGCCGGGAGGCTCAAACTTAGACTCACTTCTCCTGTGGAGATGGAGTAAGCAAAACAACCGCACCTGCTGCAGTCGAAGGTATTTATCATCTTTTCAAATGTTGACAAGTCTGTGGAAGTTTCTGCTGTTTCTGCACTTCATCCTTCGGTGCAGTAACTGTAGCCTGGTGTTGTTTTCAAGCTGGACAAAAACTGTGTCCTTTTCCCTCTGTGCTTTTTTCCTGTAACTTCGGCCTTTCTTTCACCTTTAAATAATAATCTGGCCGCCATAATTGCTCTGAATTTTACGGTCTTCTTGTTAAATCGCATTTTGGGGTGTTGTAAATAAAACGGAACGATAAATGCTGAAACACTGCACGCTTTAGTTCACAGAATTAACCAATCTACTTTAGTTTAATGTCCGTTAGTTTTACCCGGAGAGGGTGATCTCGTGTTGAAAAGTGTTTTGTGAATTTGTTGACCCAAATTTGCCTTAAAATGCATATTTTTTTGGAAATCCCAAAATACTGAAACCCTGATTCCTTAAAATGAAAGAAAAAGTGAAACTGTACAATTCTTAAAATGTGTCATCCCTATCATACCTGCCCAGGAAGTGACCTCTTTAATCACGTGGAGGGCCAAAACTGAAACTTAATGGTGGGCAAGGGCTAATAGCATAAACATACTGTTCTGTAGTGAAGTGTTAACATGTAAAATTATACTAGGATAGCCACCTAAGTTCCCTTAATTGAAATGCCTTTACATCTGTTTCTGCCTTTGTTTTTTGTTACCTCACGCAAACAGACTTTTTGCACAAAGTGTCAGCCTGCCCACCATGCTCAGATTATCAGAAAACTTTAACTATGGAATCTTATGGCAGGCCAACATTGGCCCACGGGCCACACTTTAGCCAGCTCTACTCTAGCTCCATGCATGCTGGATAGACTCCAGTGCCCTGGCAATCCATGATGAACATTTGGATGCTGCATCCAGTTCTTATTTCTGTCGTTTGCACAACAGTTTGCAACAGTGGACTTTTTCCATATTTGCATTATTCAGTAGTCAGTAGTGACCTTCTGTGTCCATTCTATAAATCAACATATTAAAGGGACCTCTAGAAGGAAAAGCATAAAAACAAGTAGATCAACAGTTTTGGACCTTGTGGCAAATACAATTTCCACCTTATCTAAAACATCTCTAGTATTGTCTCCTTTCCATTTCCATTCTTAAGAATTGCACAACTTAAAAAACATTCACTAATTTGCATACATAAGTCAGTCAGAAATTTAAAGAATTGTGTTTCTCTGCAGATCCACCATCTCAAGAAAGTCACAGTGTCAGTTTTATTTGCATGAAGATATTCTCAAATCTGACTTGCAGATGTATAAATGAGGATTTTCCAACTTTCTGTACACAGATCTAGTTGTCACTGTTTGTTTGGTGCTATTTCTGCGACACAGAGAGAGCAAACATGTTTGTGCAGCAGCACTCCATAAATAATTTTGACTTCAACTGACTTGATATTATTGCCGTCAGTGCAACTTGTGCGCTGTCATTTTTGCGCATTTAAATATAAAAAAAATGTCGCACACAAAAAACTCTGTAAAACGATGCTTCAGTTAATATTACTACTATTAATATTGATATCCATATCAATATCCAAACTTCCTTTTCAGTTACTTTTTCATTAAGCTGACAAATAGGGTAATCAGTAGAAACACAGGCCTACTCGCACCATTTAAAGATAGTAGAAGTACATTTTTAGAGACAGTTTTCAAATTGAAACACATACACTGCCACTAGGATTATTGAAGCGTCTTTAGCAGAGACTAGTACTTTCAAAGATTTTCAGCCCTCCCTCATGAGAGAGTCTGTGCATGCCTGTAGGCAGTGGATATAATGAAGGCTTTAACAGCTCAACTTAACACATTTTTCCTTTTTGATTTTTATAATCTCTACTGAGTATCTCAGATAAACCCCTGGGCTACCCACCTGCCAAAAAAGAATCGATAATTTAAAGTTAGTGAGCATACCATGCTGACATTGGGCAAATGTTCAGATATCCTTTCAGGGGCAATAAATAGGTGATTTTTCTCCCCAAAAGCAATCAAGGCAATCCTGTTGATGTACAATGCATAAGAACTTAATCACCTCAGTGTAACTGGATATGCACGCTGTTCACCTCACCTGGTCTCTTGTGTTCAGAGGCCACAGTGGCTGCATGTGTTCAGTGAAGCCCCTCCCTCCGCAGGTTGATAATAGGCAAGTAGAGCAGGTAACAGGTGCACATTGTGGACTTGTTTGCAGCCCTTGAATGGTTCTTATGTGTGTTGACCCAACCCAGAGCTGTTTAGAGAACAAGCAACCTGTTGAATAGGGATGTACAATAATATTGGCAAAGGAATAGGGAGTATCATCAGATAACAGCCTTAAAATTAAATATCGGCGACAGCCCAAACTGACAGGCCAGCAAGATAATGCTTTAATTAGGGGATTTTCATTTGTGGAAATTGCTTAAATTTGCCCTGGTTATGGCTATTGTCAGGATTTTCTAAGGGAGAGCATCATCCAAGCCAGTTGAAGTAGGAGGAGTTTTACAATTCTGTATCAAATTTGTTACATGAGAATATTAAATGTTTTACATATAGCCTAGGATAGAGTGGTTTTATTTCTTTGCCCAGTGAATGTGTACGTTTTGAAAAGCATTGTATTTTATATCTGCATCTGCCTCCAGTGAGCCATCACAATAAGAGTAGTTATAATATGTTAATTCCACTACAGGAGTTACTTGATGTTCTCTGCAATTAGGTGGAAAAACATATGTGCATTTACTGGCATTGGCAGTCAGCCAAAATGAGTAGGAAAATATTGGGATATCAGGTATGGACAAAAATCTAATATTGTATGTCCCTGCTGTTCAATGATAATTCACTGTGGATGCTTTTTCCTTATCCATTTTGTGAAGTGAAAGTGTGTCAAATATGGTGATGGTTGGGTCAAATGGCAAAGATCAGGACACTGTGGCGTGTCTGACCTGTAAAAGTTGTAAAAGCTTGACAGCTTTGATCCTGTGTGGTATTAGCTTGTTATTATACGAAGTCCTTCCACTTAGCATTAAAGAGATTTTTAAATGTTTAAACAACGCACCGTATAGTTGCTCTTCTCTGAGTGTCTAGAGAATTTAGATAATGCACTTCAGCGGCACAATACACACCGATATTTTATCACTTGAAATTGTCAAGTGTGTTACATAACAGTTGTCTGTAGCCAGCATAAGTTCCCACAGTGTGCCGCCGCGTGTTTGTTGACTTGTTGCATGAGTGTACTATTGAAGAGTCTGTGAGCATAGCTGGAATTAACCTTCAGCTGCTTTGTGCTAACATTAGGGCCTGATATCTATCAATTATTCATCATGCTCGGCTCTGCCTGTGCAAATCTAAAAGTGTCTCACCATGGAAACAGCCTTCTGTCTCAGCCGGAGGGCTTTTCAGCGGCCGTGCTGCCGACTCCAAACCTCGTTTCTCAGTCCAAGCAGTCCTGCTCCACATTCTCATACATGAAACAAACATGGTACAGCTTCACAGTTTGTAGTAGATTTTATTTAACTTGAGTCAACTTGTCTTTGGTTCAGTTCTTTTTTGACGTGACCAAAGTTTATATAGAAGTAAAAACGGCTGATAAAAGCTCATTTATCTGCAGATTTGTTTGTCTGCATTGTTTTGTACATTGTGGATCATGGATTTGCTCGGCTTCTCTTGGATGCATAAAGCACAATCTGATTTATTTACAAAGCACACAAGGGCTAGAGCAGTGATACTCTAGAATTCTGGCCCTCGATAGGGTGCTGGGTGGCTCGACAAACATTTTCTAATTTACAGTGAAAATAAGTTAATTCACACAAGGAATTTCTTTTTGTATTTGAATGTAAATTAGGTGCCAAAGTGAAAAAGTGCATCAAAACAGAGCTTGTTTATTTTTTTTAAAAATGTGCCAGGGGAGGATCCCCTATCATTTAGATATTAACTATTAATGTTTGTTTATTAACCACCCCCTGGCCTCTTGTAATTTTGCAAAAGTGGCCCCCAGGCAAAGTGAGATGAGTATCCCTGGTCAAGAGGGTTCATTGTTGCTGAACTGCTTTTTGTTTTTACAGCTATTTTATAGATTGCAATAAACGCATAAGTTGCTAAAAAATGATAATCATCATTACATTATCATCTGCAAAATCCTGTTGATAGAGCTGACACTATTCACAATAGGGAGGTAAGTTAACATTTTAAACAAAAAGCTAGACCGTTCTCTCGAAGCGGAGAGTTGTGACATATCAAAATATTGCAATATAGGTTATCATTTTGAGAAAGCTGAATCAGCTACATTTGTAGACAGAATGATAGGCATGGGAAATGATAAGGTTTTATTGATATGAACACAATTATTGATTCTGGTTATTGGTCTGATTCTTTGTTGATTCCCTTGTTAATTCCTCATCACTTTTCTGTGTGGGGAAAGAAGTCGGCCTACACAGGGTTTTCGGCATCAATGCAACTGTTACATTGTCTCTGAGTCTGAACATAGTGTACAAACAGAGCAGAAAAAAGGCATGCATGTGATGCAGCATGACGCTAATGTTATTATACGATATTTAACCTCATTGACGCTCATTTAGGAAGCACGTGGGTTTGATGTCATAGTTTCGCAACGGTCAGAAGAACATTGATAAAAGGAATTGAGATTTAAGGAATTGAGGTTTATGATTATGATTCTAATTTGAAGCCAGTTCTCAATTTGAACAGGTTTCTAGATTCCCATCCTGACAGAATGGCCAATTATAACTATTATTGTGGAGAGAAATAAATAAGAATTTAGTAAATTTAGTTACATGTGTGTATTTCCTACTTAATGATGACGGAGACTCCATGTGTAAAGGTGACAGACTGCAACTCTGCAAACTCAGGTAATTAATTGACTCAGCAAGCAGGTAACCCAGCACAATTTATATGTGTAAATGTTTGTAAAATGCTCAGCTGGTTACAGTTGCGGTTATGAAGGTTTACAGGATTACTTGTCGGTGTGTTTTTGTTGAACACTAGAGGGTGCACTATTACTGCAACATACTTTGCAAGGTCATGTCATATACAGTAATACTATACTACAGTACAGTAGCTTCTCTCTCAGGTTCTTTAAAATGTAGATTTGGTAGATTTTTCATCTTGTGAAGACAAAGAAATAAACATGTATGCAAAAATATAAACTGTAATTGGCACAAGATGCTTTATCTCATGGAGCACGGTGGAAGCATAATTTCTGTAAAAATGTAAATGTAAATCTTAAAATTTTAAATAAAACACAAAATTAAACACTATAAATAGGAATATTTTGACACTTAAAAACTGGAGGCTTATATGTAATTGGACCAGAGTGACTGTTGGCATGTCTGATTTTGACCCTTTGAAACCTGGAGCAACATCACTTTTCTTGTGCTGCTTTCAGACGCCTTTCACAAGTATTTGAGCCTTTTAACCCTGAGAACATTGTTGCGATTTATGTCAAAAACATAGCAAAAAAGGCAGTGAGCAACTTGGTAAGAAATGTTCCACAATTTGCAAGATATTAGTAGATTTAGAAAATTATTTCGTTTTTTAGGGGAAAAGGGGAAATGTCTAAGGAAAAAAAAAAGCCAGGGAAAAACTGTATTTATAATTTTATAATTTATAATTACATATCTAAAATGATGTTATAGAATTACTATGATTTTAGAGCCCCTTTTCCAGGTCATTTCCTTGTTTGTTTGTGTTTTTACTCAATTTTTCTTTTCTTTTTTTTTTAAAACTAATATTCAGCTTAATTTTCTTACAACTTTTTACTAATTTCTTGCTAATTTCTTGGGCCATTTTTGTTACAATACTCATTGCTTTCTTTCCATGTTTTTGAAAGAAATCAATTGGCTCATGTGGGAATGGGTTAATTTTAAAGTGATTCTGATTTGGTTGTGTTTAGTAAACATACAAATTTGTATGATTAAAATAAGGATTCCTATTGTTGTTTTGTACTAGCTTGGGATTTTGTCCTTTAAACCCAAACCCAACACATGTCTGTAGATGTCGTGAACACCTTTTTATTTACTTAACAACATGACTCCTGTCCTGAAGGGCGTTTCTAAGCAGGTCAGGATGAGGCTCATAGCTAACTGTATTTTTAACCCCCTTATTCTGCAGGAGTGGCAGACACATGATAAATGTACTTAGTTGTGTTGGACAGTTTTCTGCAGAAGCATTCCACTGAAAGAGTTTTCTCCAGGCTACCTTTTCCTCTGACAGGTGGATGAAAAGTGAAATAACTGCTGGACTCATTAGACCGAAGGAAAACTTGTTGCCAGGGGCTCCCTGTTGTGCAATTATTCTCTTTGACATAGTTCAGCTCTTTATGTTCACTTGAGCGTGAGGTTAATCATATTTAGGTATGATGTTTGACATTTAAATTGTGACTACATTTTTTTGTTCTGCAACACAAATTCTTGAAAAAAAAACATAGCAGTGAAAGAAAGTGTGTATAGGCTGGTTGTTCCATGTTCTAACTGTGGTTTCTTCCTAAAACAGAAAACGCCTTCACTTTACGTACATACACAGGGTGTTTGTATTGCTGATGTAGGTCAGACTTGGAAAAACTGGTTCATGTGGTAGGTGTGTCCAGCCAGTGTTCACTTGAGTGAAAACACTGAATAGAACATAAGCTGCACGCTGTGTGAATGTTCCTCTGGATTTTACGTCTTGCTTGATGGTTTCACACCTTTCACTTGTTTCCTTAATGAAGCCGGCCAGGAAATAATGCAGTCGGACATCGACATGGGTCTCAACATTGGATAAAGGACTGTGTGGATTTTGTGTAGTGAGCTTAACTAGTGAGGAGTTTTGGCATGTGGATGTGGATTTCTCCGTCAAACATCTCTGAAGTGTTTTGCTGCTTTTAAATATTCTCATTTTTGCTGGTAATGAGTACAGCATTATTTCAGAAATTAGTTTGCACCTCATTAACGTTGCTAAAGGCAAGACATGTGTGTTTAGACTTTGATGTGTGGACTCTAAGACAAATACAGGATATTTATTTAGGAATGCCTCATGGGCATACAGTAGGCGGGGATGTTGTAGCTGTCAGAGTGGCCTCTCTTCCCATCTCCCTCCCTCTCTATTTGTGACTTTGCCCCTCTCTTCTCTGCCTCCTGTCTTTTTGCTAAAAAGAGGAGGGGCTGTCTGAGTAATCCAATACCTGCCCAATTCATGAATGTTACTGTAACTGGCTGAACTGCCCTGACAAGTGCAGGGGTTAAAACACATTAGCAGACCGAAGCTGACAGCTCTGGCTGCACCTCTGCACAGCGCAAGTCTGCCGCCTGAGCGAGAGAAGTTTGTAAGGAAGGAAAAGGAAGAGAGAAAATAGACACTACTGTTGAAAAAGAGAGGGGGGAACCTGGCACAGCTTCAAATGACTTCTTTGGAAGAATGATAGAAGTAGATGTGGGCTCTCTGCCATCCAACATGTCTTTAGAGGAGAGTGCTGTGAGAGACATGGCTGAGAGTGAGCCGGATTGCTCTGAGGGACTGGATGAGGTTGTCCTGGGGCGCATTGCCAGCTTACCTCTGGATCCATTCCCACCCAGGGACTTCAGAGGGAAGTTTAAAAAGATGCGCCACAAGAAGAGGCCCACCATTCTTGAAAGTAGGTACTGTTTTGACTCTGCAAAGCCTTGAGAATGCTGTTTATTACTTGGCAGAAATGTGTTTTTCTGAAAAATGTGGTGCAGAGGCAATGCCAGCATCTTAGCTACTACTACCAACACTGTGAGAAATACCACACCACCCCTGTGTGTTTGTAATACTCACCTAGGAATCTCATGGCTTGTTGATAATGGAGTCAGACAGTGAGAGAGTACATCACATTTTTTTTTGTATCATGGATGACCTCATTGTGACAAATTTGCTTTCTATCTGACCTCACTTTCCAAAAAAATGTATGTCTTTAGAAAAATAAGCAACAAGAAAATGACTGAACAGGGTTCCCATGGTCATGAAACTCTTCTCAGAAAAAGCTTTTTCCAGTTCTGGAAATGGTGTGGAATTAACAAAATGTTTTGGAAAAGTTTTGAGTTTACATTATTTGGTTATTGTTTAAAAGATGGTGATATAAATCCCAAAACATGTCAAACTTAATACAAAATATGGTCTTAGTTTTACTAATTTAAAATCAAGCTCTGCACTGTTTGTAACATTGAAGCGTCACTATAGTCACATGATATACATAGACCAGATGGGCATCACGTCATTACCAAAGCCATAATACTGGAATATCTTGAACGTCAGCCTTTTTTTAACTCGCCCTTTGAAAAAAAGTACTTAAAAAAATTGAAAGAACTGAAAAATAAATTATTTTATGGAAGGATTAGAGGAGTGTTTAAAATTAGCAAAATAGCAATAACCAGAATTTAAATTTTAGGCCCTAGTAGCATATGTTTGCTCCCATCTCTGAATTTGCACAGTTCTTTCAACAGATATGCAGAGAAATCAATTTCATCCTTTAAAGTAAAAATAAGTCCTTGAAAAAGTGCTTAAAAGTCCTTGAATTTGACTTGCTCCTTCCTGTATGAACCCTATGTATGACTAATGTATCGCTATATAGACCTACCCATTTTGATCTTCTCACAAAAAGTCATGGAAATGGGACGAATTATTATGGAAAAGTTATTGAAAGGTTTTGAGTATTCATTGGTTAAACTGTGCAGGAACTCTGACTTTGAATAAACGGGGAAATCAAAGTTTAGAATATGTGAGCAAGAAAGAGACTTATGTGAAGAAATCAGGGGTGCAAGGGGCAGAGAGTAAGAGTAAGAGGGAGTCAAGTGTTTGAGCCTGATAACCACAAAGATGGCTGAACTGGACATACTTCAAATTCCTAACCTTCATCAGAGCCTGATAATGCTTTTAATAAGTGCTTAATGTGTCAGAGCCATCGCCTAACTCAAACCTAATTACAGAAATTTTTTTTTTTTTGTAATCAGCATTGATTTATTCATCTGTTACACGTGGTGCTGCCAATAAACAGACCTTCAAAACCCGGTAATTATGGAAGCATTACTGAAGTAGTTTCCTGTTTAAGAAGTGACACTGATCCTATCCAGCCTGCTAGTAAACTGTCAGGGCTTTATGTCGAAATATTTGGCAGCAGTTATGCCGACAACTTTTAAGACATCCAGATAAGGTGTTCTGCCATAAACACTGTGTTTAAGCCTCCTCACAGTGCCCCGATATTTACATGATATCCTCTCCCAGTTGTTCTGATGTGGTTTGATATAAACCTCGAGTTGTCTCCTCTGGCACAGTCATTACGCATTCTTCTGATCTGCTTTGACAGTTTAGATATCTGTGAAAGCGTACAGTCTGCTTCATGGCTCTCTATTACAGTCACCTTAAATCTCTCTGAGAGACAGATCCAGTAAACAAGTTATTACCTCTTCTCAAATAATAGGAAGTTTGGGAGATGTCTCCATTGGTCTGCTTCTGAACTTTTTTTCCTTTTAGCAGCCTTGTTGAAAGAATTCTACAACTATTCAACGAGGGAGTTACATAACTGTTTGCCCTACAGAGGGCCTCTTTCTGGACAAGTCAGGCTGACCAGATTATAACTGATGGACAAGTCAAGGAAGTGAACTGTTTCTCCAGTGTTTAAAGAATCCATTTGAGGTGATCTCTGTTTGCTGTAACCAAAATAGAGAAAAAAAAGTGCCCACGATTAGTTAAAGTTTCTCTGATCATGTTCCTTATTGCTTTTTGTATAGATTCTTGTCCAAATCTAAAGCCCAGTTTGTCTGCAGGCAGGATGGCATGCAGTATGTTATAGGACAAAGATTGCTTTCTGAGCATGCACAGAACAGAGTTGTTTTGCAAAATCCCCAACTTTATCAGAAGATTATCAGATTGTTGGTCACAGAGAGAGCAGATTATAGAGTTTGAGTTCAAGCCCGCAGAATGATACTGTACAGTCTAGTTAAAATAATGACTGACTCATTGTTTAAGGGTGTGAAGATATTTGCTGATAGGGCACAGATACTGGCAGCATCTGAAGATTTACCTATTTTAAGGCCCTGACAGACGGCTGATTTCTGTTGCACACCGTCAACTGATGTCAACTTTCTTCAGCTAGTTCAGCATGTTGAATCAGGATTGGAGATGGCGTAACCCATTGGTGAATAGAATCACTCTGATTGGCTGTTCAGCTCAGTGCACGTGAAGGGAAACATAAGAGTAAGGATATCCAACAAAGCACTAAAGTCAAGAGGGAGTGAATTTGAAACTACATATACATATGTGCTGGTTGGCCTTTGGTTGAAGTCCTTGCTGTGTGTTCATGTGCAACCTTTTACCCGAGACACAGATGACATAAGGTAGCAATGGGAAATGCTGCTGTGTTCAGGTACTCGTGTATCATTTAGCTCTCATCACTTTATTAAGTTGAAGGCATTTTAAAAAACACCTCAGATGAACCAAGCAAAAATGGAAGACGCATATGGATTTGTGTGAATAGTATTAATATGAGTGTGAGATTTTCTTTTTATATGATCACCATGTGAACTGTGAAGTCAGCAGCACTTTACAGAAGCTCTTGCATCGGATCTTTACTGTATGTGCTAGTTGCAGTATCAGTAGCCAGATAGAACTTTTTCAGTGCCCAAACACTGTTCTGCCTCAAGTGTTTATGCTTTATGCTTTATTATTCAATGCTGACTCACTGTAGTATCAGTCTTAATCTGTTGTGGTGTGACAGGAAGAGCAACAAGTTGGAAACACAACCCTCATAAATAATGGCACAAGTCACAACAGCTCTTTTGTACTAGGTGATTTATATAGCCATACCAAAATATAAGTAAAGTCTCTGCTGTGGGAAGGAGAGTGGGATTATTATACACAAGCAGACTCTATATCATCATACTATGAACTAGAGTTGGGTCTGTTTTCAGTTTTCTGTTCCGGTCTTGTGTATGAGCTTTAACAAGTTTGATTTTATGCACACCAGTTGAACTGGCATTTGTCATGATAACACACAAGTTAGAAAAGTAGCCTACATCAGCAACATGTGATCAAGGATCCAAAACCGACTTGTATTTTATTAAAATCCCTTCAAAACCAGGATCGACATCTATTTTCTTGTGCTGCGTTCAGATGTCTTTCACAAGTATAAAAACCTTTGAACCCTGAGAGAATTGGTTTGATTTGCTTTGAAAACATGCAGCAACTTGGCAAGAAATATCTCGAAAATTGAAAGAAATTAGTAGATGTAAAAATTATTTTTTATTATTAAATTTTTTTTTATATATAAAAAGCTGGATGAAAATGTTGTTAAAACTATAGTTACAGTTATTATTATTACATATTTAAAATTATTACAGAAATTTTCCAGGTTATTTTGTTCTTTGTGGGGGTTTTTTACTCCCCCAATCCCCACCCTTCTTTTACTTTTTTTTTTCTTTTACTCCAGGTGGGTCTTTTTTGTTTTTGAACAAATTTCTTGCTGATTTTGGGGTGATTTCTTTGCTTCTTTGAAGTTGCTCATTGTCTTCTTCCTATATTTTTTTTTACAGAAATACAGCAAATTTGCTCAGGTTTTAAGGGGTTAATAAACAATATGACAACGTGACTAACATAATTATGATTTTAGTATTATATAATTATGTTTATTAATGGGCTTATGGAAACACTTTTGTCTTGCAGCCCCGCACGGTTTTCTGCAGAGCCGAGAAAAGCAATAACAGTGTGAAGGAACATGTTTCCACATCAGGTTTCTTGTGCTGCATTAAGGTGCATTCCACTAGCACTTAAACCTGTGAAACCTGACAAAAACAGTTTGATTTCTTTAAAAAAAAAAGAAATAGCAACTTTTCATTCTCTTTATTTAGACTCGAAAAATCATTGAGGGCAAGCCCTCATTTACAATTAGACGAGAAATGTCCTGCAACCTGGAAAAAAAAAAAGGTAAAAGTTGACAAGGAAATGATCCAGAAATTAGTTGGGGAGGATTAATAAATATAATGGGCATTTTCATGTTTTCTTTGTGTTTTCTTGTCTTTGTTTTTCTTTTCTTATTTTCTGGTCAGTTTCTTTTAACTAAGTTCTTGCTACCTTTTGTGCCATTTCTTGTTTTTGAAATAAATCAAGCCAGTTGTTCAGGTTTCAAATGGTGAATTTATATACCAAACTATTGTGGCAGCTTTGACCATCAATAATAACAAGCTTGGCTTTTTGCTGTTGGCTATATATTGTATGTCATTTCAAGTAAATATCACAATAAAACACATATTTTCTGTTTAAAAAGTAATGTAACAAACATAGGAAGATAGCAAGTATAATACCCACCTGTCTGTTAAGGGGTTACTTCTCCAGTTTGATTTCGAAAGCACAGCTGATGGCAATGTGGTTTGTTTACATGAGGTAACAAAAGTGCCAAACCCTACACAAAACAAAAATGTCCTGTGACCAGCCAGGCAGCACTGCGTTGGGTAAAGTCAGGACACCTGAGCCCCTGAAATGTGTGTTTACCAAAACACTGCGACCAGTGATGGCTTCTCCATCACAGAGTGTGTTATGTAATGAGGGTCAAGTGTCTGTGGCTTGATGGACAGACAGAGTTCTGATAGGATTATACTAAGAGAGCGCTGAGGGGCAGTAGAGGAAGGGGGATTGGAGGATGTGTTTTACAGTCCATATGGTTGATGACATCCATCTGCTTTTTACATGGCTAAATGCTGTGAAGACTGGATTTAAGTGTATGGTTGAGTACTGGCATGAGGCACTTTCTGATAATTAACTTTTTTCATCATTTTAAATTACAAACCAAACATTTTGTACCCTCATAAAGTACTATTCTAAATATACAGTGCATCCTGTTATATTTTCTAGAAGTAAAAACAAAGAAACATTAAAAAACAGGATGAATGACTCTTCCTCAAACTCACATTGACCCAAAACCAAATGTTGCCAGGCACTGCTGTCATAGTGGGACGACTGGAAAGGCGTTGTTTGTTATTTTGAGGCAACGTATGAAAAATGTTCATCACTGGTTAGGTTTTAAGTGAACTCTTGTTGAAATAGCTAACTAGCTAGCTACATTTATGTGGGACACATACAAAAGGATCTCAATCCCCCGATTAGAATAGACTTGTACAGCTGTCCCAGTTTTGCTGGTAACACACAGTCCTGGTTTAACAATATGCTATTGGCAATCTGTGATAGTGTCAAAGTCACATTTTTTTTTTAAGCTTATTTTCTTTTTAAAAAAAACCATTTATAATAATAATTATTAATAATAAATATTAATAATTTATAATACATTTGGTAGCTTTTTTATCATATACTTTTTAATAATGGACGTATATACATCTAAAATTATTTAAAATCATGACGTTTAACTGTTTCAATTGTTTGATTTTGTTTCTGTTTAGCAGTAATGAGACGAAAGCTGCTGTATGATTTAAGAGATAATAATGGATAATGATATTGCAGAAACTATAACTCAAGTAATTAATTAAACATAGTATTAAACTTGAAAGGTAAAATAGCCGCTCATCCGTAATTATTAAATTATTTATCTCTTGGTTTGTTACTTGCCTTTTAAAAAAAAAAAAAATAATAATTAACAAGTTGAATATGTCACCTTCGGCTCTGGGAACATGTTTCTCTTTTATCATAAATAAACTGATTAATCATGTAGTTAATATTAGGTAGAGTATTGGAAAATAATAATAAAAGTGTGTGAAAAACTAAAGGAATACACAGTCTTTCCAAACTTTTTATCTGACAAACTGTTTAAAGTTGTTGCAGATGGACAGAAAGGGGTTAAAAACCAACAGTCAGCCCCTGCTCCCATGCAGATCCCTTGTGTGCCGTTAATCCCGTCTGCTTGCTGATCACTTTAGTGTCGTCTTCTTTCCACTGCTGTCCCAGATGTTCCCTGTTATGTGTCATACTTCCCGCGTTCTCCATCTCCTTTGTCAGTGGCGGCAGCTGGTCAGATGCTCCCAGTCACGCTGAAAGACGCACAAGCCCCAGCGCTGTCATCGTTATCAGGCCTTGCACGCAGACAAACAGTAGTTATTATTAACTGCACTCCGCTAAGAGGATTGCTTCCTGCACTCTCAGCCTCCGCGCAGTTATTTAAAGGGAGCTTGCATTGCCGCCCACTGCCTGCCACAGCTTTAGAAAGAGAGAGAGAGAGAGAGAGAGAGAGAGAGAGAGAGAGACATGTTGAGAGTATGAAGGGAAGGAGAGAGCAAGAGGGCTGATAGCCAAGGATAGGACACAAGAGGAGGGGTAAAGCAGTGCTAGTGTGTTTTCTCAGGGTCTCGTCAGCACAGCATTGTGTGCGTCACAGAGAGGTGACAGCAGGCGCTACCTGCTGGTCCCAGCTCAGCTGCTGCCGCTGCTGCTACTGGAGGGAAACCACAAGTTGAGGGGGGACACTCACCAGGAAGCTGCAGCCATGGCCAGCCAGCAGGACTCAGGTTTCTTTGAAATCAGCATCAAATCCCTGCTGAAGTCGTGGAGCAGCTGTGAGTAGCAGTTTGTCTGTTGTTGCTGTTGTGGGTTTTGTCCTCAGCTGACTGACTGGATGAGGCTGCAGCTCTGCTGGGAACCTGACTTTATAGCCTCTTTCTCCGGTTGTGGTCTGTCACGGGGATGTGGTGTTGCTTGTTGCAGACTGATCTGATTTCATTGTTCAGCATGCCAGTTGCTGCAAACTTGGAAGCATCATACTTTTAGCCACAGAGCACCACACTCCGAAAGGTTTTCAATTGTCTCATAGCAACAGCCAGGGACGAAACTCCAAGTATGTAGCAGGAGTTATTGGCTAAGAAGAAGTTGCTTATTATACACAGGCACACTTTGGCACAGTTTCTCAGATTATCCTATAAAGTAAGTTGTGCTGATGGTGATTCAGCATCTCAATTCCGCTACTCTCTTTAAACTCTATTTTACTTTAGTGTGTGAGTCTCTGACGGAGTCTAAATAGCTCTTATTAAGTGTGAGGGCACTGTAATAGGATTAGTGAAGGTTCAGCTTGGTTGCATATTCTGTCCAGAGCTCACAGCTCCAGTGCCTCCCATTGTAGCCCATAAGGATGGGACAGGGTGTCTCTCTGCATCTGATCATGGCATTATTCTGTGTCATGTCAGATATGGGCTCTGGACTATAAATATGGACTCCCTTTAGACATAAATCAAACCAGTAGCCAAACCAGGAACCTTAGCCAATGAAACACTTTCTTATAATTCAGCAACTAAAGCCACATCTATGTAAAGATACTTCAAATCTAAAGTGGTATGAAGTCTTCATCACCTCTGAGGCTGCGAGGTAGCTTGTGTATATCTCTTGAATCTGAATGAAAAGCGATACCATAGAACATGCTGTCCTTGTCTACACACTCAACATTGAGCCATCTCCCAATGATGTTGCATAATCCTCACAGTGGGTCACTTTGCTGATAAAGGTACAGGCGCTCATTGTACTGTAGCAGTAGTGACCCACAGCTATGCATTTAACATTTTCATTAAATATGTGATCTCTTAATCTCATCTCTCTGCTCCAGTTTAGACAAGCTGTTACATAATGAATCACAAGATGCCAACAGAGACAGTGTAGATAATAAAAACTAATTTGAGAGGATTCCAGGCATATTGGCAGCTGATATGGAAATTGAAAATTCTATATTTATCTCCTAACTGATGAATATGTAAGGACTGACCAGGTTTTTATAGGTTTCTGGAACCAGCAGTGTGTATTTCCCTGCTATCTTTCAGATACTGTTTGCACTGTGACCACAAGGTAAACAAAGCCAAGGTCCTTTAGACAATGGTCTCTCCTTAAAGTTAGTGTGTCCAGCTGCACAGAACTGGCACTGTGCAGCAGCGGCATCAGGTCTGGTGTTCAAATTGCCTGAAGGCCGGGCCACCATCAGCCAATCAGAGCAGGGGATGAGCTGCAGTAAGCCGAGCACAGCGGCGTTCCTCTGATGAGTAGTTGTTGTCCAATCCAGTTGCCATTTATTCTATGTTACAAATGCAATGCATTTTCTCTCAAGTGTAGAAGTTTTCTGTGTCACATTTGATCCAGTTTTTAAATATTTTTTTCATGTTTTAGTGCGGCGCAACTGTGTGTGCAACACTAAAAATCATGTTTTTAATAGTAAAAGAAATTTCAGAAGTTACACTTAGATGAATCCCGTCTGTTTAGCTGGGAGAGACAGATGCAAGTGTTTTTATGGGGACTTACATAAACGAAACACTTTCACAGCAGGCTGCAGTTTCCAGCATGATGTCAGCCTGCGAAAACAGGGCTGATGGTCAATAGTTTGAGACTGACATTTTAATCTGCTTTTCACAGAGGTCTGTAATCACTCTCTCACTCTCTCCACTCTGCCCATTTTTTTGGGACACACTGTGAACTTGTAATAATGTATTAGCATTAGGATGTTGTTGCTCCAGCTGTCACCTCCTCTTTCATAAATATTTTAGCAAAAATAGTTTAGCTTTAACTCCAGAAGGATCTAAAGTAAGTCATAGATTAAATATAAGCTCTAGAGTGTTATTCTGTTTCATTTTAATATGGAAATATAGTCAGTGTGGCACATCTGGTCATTAACAGGGTTGTTTCCTTTGACCTAAAACTTTATGATCTAAACCAGATGACAACATTTTCCCGCTCATTACGTTACATGACGCAAATGTTACACCCACCTTTGGTGAAGCACCTACAAACAGTATTCCTTTATACCCAGCCTGGAAGTAAAATATATATAAATAATGTGGATACAGTGGTAGCAGAGGGTATTAAAGGAACAACATGTAAGATTTATGATGATTAAGCTGCATCTAGTGGTGAAGATTGCAGATTGCAATGAGCTGGAACTCCCGGTTAAAATTCCTGAAATGTGCATTGTTCAGAAGGTTTTTACCAGGAGTCAAATTATCCGCAGAGGTCTCTTCCTCTCCAAAAGAAAGAACCTGAGTAATTTCAACATGTAAAAACAAACAATAAAGCAGTTAAAAGTTTAAAAAAAAGTCAGTGTTTTTCATCTCAGAGGGGCTGCTAACTACATGGGACAATGCAAAAATGCAAATGGCCTTATCTAGACACAGTGTTTGGTTTGTATGTTCAGGGCTACTGTAGAAACATGATGGTAGAGTATGCCAATCTCCATGGTTGAGGACCCGCTCCCTATGTAGATATAAACGGCTCATTCTAAAGTAACAAAAACACGATTCTTAGTTTCAGCAGATTACACACTAAATAAATACTCTTTTTATATTATATTTCATTTCTGCCAATATATCCCCTAAATCCTACACACTGGATTTTTAACTAGCGATGTTTTGCAGGTTCAGAGCTTGTATTGCCCACTACTCTCTCACAGAAGTGCAGAGTCAATGCGTCTCACAGCAGCTGGATAAAGTGCTCCCAAACGTCCATGTTGACATTGGAATTTCTGGTCCAGTGAAGGAGGTCAGCGGTGTCTAAATATCCACCCACTCTGTTCACAAACGGCTGCTAAAGTGGTTGTTTACTCAGTGGGACAGTTTCTGTGGATGCATATAGTTAACGGCATTCTTTGAGAGAGTGTGTGTGTGTGTGTGTGTGTGTGTGTAAAAGACACTCGTTGGCCTGTTTGCATTGTCCTCTTTAGGGAGCACCACCATGCTCAGGGTGTTTCCAGCACTGGCGATGATGTAATGCATGCTGTGCCCGAGCTCCTTGTTTGCAGAGTCACATGTCGCTTCTGGGTCTTCGTACAGCACCCAGAGAGATAGAAAGGGCCTGATGTGCACACTGGTTGCTTTCTTCACCCCCATTTCCAGCATAAGTAACAAGCATGGAATAATTTAGATTAAATGATAAGCTGATTTTATTTTATTGAACAAGTTTTTGCCCAGAAATTGTTTGTTAAATCAGATGTGTTTGCCTCTAGACTTTCTGTTGCTGGGCAGTTACGTAAAAAAACTCATATTTTACTGAATATAGTGTTAAAAAGCCGTTGAAAAAGTCTTAAGAAGTGTGCCGAAGCATGTGCCTGATCAACAGTGGTGTTTACACTCTGGTTGTCTGTCCCCCGTGCTTTAGGATGGTGGCCGGAAGGGGAGGGCTACTCTGTCAGTATAGTGTGTACCCCAGGATAAATATAGTCACACAGCTATGCCACCATAGCATGTTGGACCTGATCACTGTGCTGTGCCTCGGCTAAAAATTCCTGCCTGACCTTCACTCTTGGAAGGTACCGGTTGGTCACAAGGCTAGAGGAAGCCATAGCAGAAGCAGCTCGGAGAGAGAGAGAGAGAGAGAGAGAGAGAGAGTGAGATCTAGAGATTGCGTGGTCTCTCGTACCAAACACTACTCCCACTTTTTAACACACACCCGCCGTTGGCTGTGTGCGCCATGGAAACTATGCCCAGCTGGACAGAGCCAGCTGACACACAAGACATGGACGTTGGTGGATTTTACTAGCAAGCATTTCTCTTGATTCAGGACAACCCTGGATACCATATCCTCCTTCCCCACTATGGATGGGACGGCTGTGTGCTGGAGTAAGGCCAGCGTCATCAGCTTCATCAAGGGCCTGGGTAGGTGCTGAGTTGTCACATGTGAGGGAAGCATGTTCTGAAAGAGATCGCCACTGCTGGAAATTCCTTGAAAGATATTGAAACGCTTCTTGTCCTGAAAAGACCTGGAGAGGAAGACTTGTTTCCCGATTCCACAGCGTTTCTTCCGTTTGTGCAGCTCTGTCAGAGCTGCATATTTTTAAAGCATCTAAAAAATGCTGATTGGGACTTTGCTCAACTCCTGTCTTTATTCTGCTGTGTATGTGTATCTCAGTTCCCTGTTCTTTTGTGTGCATTTGCTTGCAATTTCCTATTACTACCTATAAAAGTATAATAGTTTGGAGTAAAGCAGTTTAGGTCATTCTTGAGAGCCACTTTATCCTCTCAACCTTTTATCACCAAGACAATTGATGGTCCTGCTTTGGATTCCTTTTTTGGCAGACTACAGAAGTCGTACAATTAATTTGCCAGTTACCCAATTCCTCTTTAGGTTTGTATCCTGTCACAACAAGACTACATGAGCATAACGACTTCAATTGCAAGGTTCATGAGGTCTGAGTTTGTTGTACTGAAACATGTGATGTACAGGCGGACAGTATAGTTGCTGATTCTGACTAAAAGAGACCATTTTAATAGTTTAAATATAAATACTCTCATATACTCATGTAAAATATGCTTTAGATTTCTCTAGGGCTGAACCAGATGCTTCAAAGCTTTGATTATTGTCAAGTTAATCAAAATCAAAATCAAAATCAGGATTATAAATGTATATATCCCAAAATCACATAAATAAATATTTTTCCAACTAGAAATTAACTACAAATTATTTTTAGTTGTTCTCAGACAAGTACATTTAAACTTTGGTTATAGTTTTGAGACTCGTTGGTCATTACCATGGCAGCAGGACTGAAGCAGGGACAGTTTGACCACATGTGACAGGCTTACAAATAGCAGCATGTCAACAACACTGTGTGTCTGGAATAGTTTCATAATTTGAAAAAAAATAGCCCCAAAAGCTGAGTGCAAGATACAACTAAGGAAACAAGTTCATCACAAATCTACAATGAGCCATCTTGCATAATATTCTTATTTCTAGCTATTACGATTAATATTCGACACGCGTGCCAACAAAATAGCTAATTGTCACATTATTTTAGGTGTACTGACGGATGTCCTTGTCTTGTTGATCCCCCCACTCCCATTGAAGCTTCAATTAATCATGAATGTATCTTACTGCAACGTCAATGATTTTAAAAAATGGTATTCAGAACACATTTGTGATTAAGTCCTACAACTTCCAAAGTTGCCATCTTGGGCTATTTTTAGTTACACATCAATATAAAAAAACATTTTGCCACTTTAGAATCATTAGGTTCTATCTGATTTTCTTAGTGAAATCGAGTCATTCATATATATTCTTATTTTGTGACAATTTCTTTACATTATGTGAGGACTTATTTTAAGTTATATGCCCTTTTTTTATTTAGAAAACAAAACGGTTCATATCATTATTGATATTTGGAATGCAAAACTTTGAAGCTCAATATCTCAAAACCACTCAGAACACAGATAAAACCTTTGTTTTTCTAATGTGGCTATTTCACATCAGAGAAGATGCTCAATATGAGAGTTACACTGCACAAAAATGTAGCAATGCTGAGATGTTATAATATACTGTGATTTTTCTCAGTAAGCTTTAAAAAAGTTGAATTTTAAACACTCGTAAAAGGAAAGAAAACAAAGCTCACAGTCCAGTGTCTGATATTGGATTTTGACAGATACAATGTGCTCCTGACACTGTGCAGGCTGCACTTTGCTGCTGCTCATGTGATCGCTGTCCAGTCACATTTATTTATTACACGCACACACACGTGTTTACACACTCAGAATGCAGTGGCTAAAGGCAATGTGTTTCTCATTGTAACGCTGTCCTCTCTGAATATTTTACACATCAGATTTACGGCTGTTGGTGAGCTGGACGTGCATTTAGGGGTTGTAGAGTTTCAGGCTAAATAAAAATCTCACAGCTCTAATGAGATGTTTGTATGCAGCTCTTTACTATGTTTAGCACTTTTGTGTCTGGGAGCAGCTAAGTGTATCTTTGAGGTCAACTTTAACTTCTGTGTTAGTTTGTGGGGTTTTATGGCCCGAGCCAAGCGATCCGTAATTAAACGTGGGCCACATCATAATGCTGGTTGACGGATGGTCACATGCATGAGATTTTTGCTTCCCTCAAAGGGCAGTGACATCTTTGGTACAAAATGAAAACACCAGCTGCTGGCCGTGGTGTTTTAATTTCCATATGCGCTCTGTTCACTGTAGCAGTAGGAAAGAAAGTGCAGACTCGGGGCAAGCCGGTGCCCTTTGGACAGTCTCCCGCAGGAATGTTCAACATGTTGGGAACTTCATGTCCATGTTTGGAAGCTTCTCAGTAATACTCCATTTGGTGATCTCCCTTTGTAAACAGATCTGTGGCTGCTTCTGTCCTACTCATTTGTGCTAGATTTGGCAATGTTTGAAATTGTTTCCCATCTCATGCTTTGTTTGTTGTTTCCGCAGCCTCACCCGTGGGGAACGGATACATTAAACCCCCCATCCCTCCAGTCAGCTGTCTTCAGGGAGAGAAGGGTCCTCCGGCCATGATGCCCATCAGCATCGACCCAGAGAGCAAGCCGGGCGAGTACGTCCTCAAGAGCCTGTTCGCCAACTTCACCACCATGTCAGAGCGCAAGATCCGCATCATCATGGCTGAGCCGCTGGTGAGTTGGCAGAGAGTGACAGACTAAAGAGTTATGTCTCTTTATGTTTTGTGGTGATTGGTTGTTGTTGTCACGTGTGTTTTGCCTCAGATGTTAAGATGAAATCAAAATCTATTTTGGTATTATTAGAGGGAAGTAAGGTCATGACCTTGGTACTCTGTAACAAGCCTCCTTTTTTTAAACCTAAATATTACATCTGTTCATCAAAGGTCGCATGAGTACCAGTTGTGTGCAGTTCAATCAAAGCTTGAGTACAATTGTTACATATTGTTCCTTTGAATCATTTCAGAGGCTGGTAAAGCTAGATTTTAGTATACAGTAAGACAGAAGCAAAGACTAGAGAGCAGTCTTCTAAATAAGCATGTTAATGTAGGAGCATTTAGTTTTTTTTCTTGTTTGCTGCTCTGTTAATCATCCTGTGACCCCCTGTGGGTGTCCAGACCCTCAGGTTGTGAACTTCTGTAACAAGGTCAGACAGGAAGCCTGATAAACAGTCCCACTGTGCCTCGCTTGACAGTGATAAATTACAAACAGTGGTGAAAGAAATATCTAGCTCCTTTACTTTAGCAGACGTTCCAATGGCATTTTAAAACACGACAATACAACTAAAAGTAACCAGAATCCTACTAAAGTAACGGTATAGTGTTATTAGCAAAGTGTACTTTAAGCTGTAGTTGGAAACTTTAATTAAAATTACATATGTATATACAGTGTATATATATATATATATGTGTGTGTGTGTGTGTATATGTATATATGTGTGTGTGTGTGTGTATATGTATATATGTGTGTGTGTGTGTTATATATATATATATATATATATATATATAGTGACAGTTTTAGAAAATGCAAAACTATATATATATATATATATATATATATATATATATATATATATATATATTTTGCATTTTCTAAAACTGTCACTATATTCACACAGGCCCTAACTGAGACCAATTTTTGAAAAAGAAATAATTCTTCTGTCTACTCTATTGTCTCTACTCAGTGCTTCTGATAACCTTGCCACATGTGAGGGAAAACAATCAATCAGAGCCAAACAGTTTTTAATGCAGCTGTCAATCACTGCTTGTGAACTGCGGTCAAACTGTCATACTAGGCAGTGCTGATCATAGATGAATCAAGATTCTGTTGCTGGATTGACTTTTTCTTGCCTCAAATGTTTTCAGAAACGTATTTTAAGGTCTTTGTAGCTGCAAAATGAGAAAGTTGGTCTGGCTGGTTGGGATTGCTCAGTACTTTGGTCGACTGTTTCCAACATAGTGGCTGAGTCACAAACTTTCTTAGTTTACAGCTTAAAAGTGCGCTAAAATATGTTTCTGAAAACAGTTAAGGTGAGAAAATAGGCAAGGCAAGTCCTGATTCATGTTTGATCAGCGCTGCTTAGTTTGACAGCAGTTTGCAATGACTGACAGCTGCGTTACAGACAGCTTGACTCTGATTGGTTGTTGCTGCCACGCTGCTGACGATTCTTGCAAAGGTCATTACAAGCAGTTGGAAGAGGAGGAGGGAAATTATTTCTTCACTAACTGTCTTATGTACTTCTATCAGAATTCGGTGACAGTTTCAGTCAATAAGACAAAAAGCATTTTTTTTTATAAAAGTCACCAACTGTAACTTTAAAATGTAGCATAAGTTGCATTATTGCACATGAAGCATTTTTTCTGTTGTAGCTGGTGGACATGGATTTAGTTAAACTACTTCGTGTATAGCTCTGTAGTTCCCTAACCTACTGTACAGCAAAGGTTTGGCCCCTTCAAAGGGTTACGAGATAAATGTGAGGGGCTGTGAGATGATGATGATGTGGTAAAAAAGAAGAAAAAACAAAGTTATGCTGCATAAATTTTGTTGATTTTCTTCTTTAACCTTTGATGAAAGGGGTAACAGTTCATAGCCATGTGAGATGTGACAAATGGCCCCATATTTTGAAAAGGATCACAGGCATAAGGTTGAAAGCCGCTGGTGTGTTTTTCAACAATTCATTGTATTTTTAAGCTTGTATGTTATTTCACCTGATTCACACCTATAATGTGCTGATTCTGCTCATTTATATTTTTGTAACAACAAGCAGCAGCTGACTCCTACTAATGAAGCCCTTAAAAGTTTAAACATCACACTGTTACGTTACAGTCAGACCTTGGACATGCAACTGAGTCTCACACACACAAAACACAGACATGTTAACTACCATGTCATGTTTAATGCTCTCAGCTGACAGTCCGGTAGTTTTGTGTAAAGCAGCAGCTCCATTAGCACAAAGAGGGAAGCAGCCTGTGTGGACAATGTGTAGAATATTTTATTTTCTTGTCACTGAGAGTCAACATAGCGGTTGCAGGTTTGGTTTTGTTCATAGTTTCTATAAACTTGCTGCAGGATATTTTGAGAGATGTTATGTAAGCATGGATTAATATCAACCTCACGTCAGTGTTCAGTACAGTAAACTCACACTGCATTGTTATAGTAGGGCTGCTACTTGCAGTTATTTTGTTAGCAATTAATCTGCTGATTTTTTTTTTTTTAAATGAATCGACCAACCAAAATGTAAAAAAAAAAGAAAAATTGCAAATAACTTTGTAGAGCCAAAGGTAATATCTTCAAATGTCTTGTTTTGCAAAAAATATGGCTGTAATGATGTCATATTTTCATTACACAGTTATCGTGGCCAAAATAGTGTATGTAACAATATTGTCCTAATATCTGTAGAAATCTTTTAATTGACAATTGCAATGCTGTCAGTCAAATTCATCTTTGTTTATTGTGTGTTTTGTCTCTTTTTGAGAATGTACAAAAGAGCAATTACACTTGATGGATAGTGAAAAAGCAAGAAGATGGCGTTGGGAGACAGAGACGAAAACAAAAAGAAACACCTCTAGTTCAAACAAATTTCCAACACCTCAAAAGAGTCAGTGTAAAATGATATATGACAAAGAAAAGCAGCAGATCTACTCATATATGAGGTCTGAATCAGAGGACGTTTGCATTTTATCACAGCAATAAACATAATTGAGCAGACACATTTCTAAGGCTTTAAGGTAACTATCAAATGCCTGATATTTTGACTGAGACAGTATTTAAGGCTTGATAATTAATCACCAAGTCGTCAAATAATTTGCATTTTGAAGTGAATAGCAACTTTGTCTCTTCTATTTACTGTTCTTAGCCCTTGTCTTTATATCTAATGTTACTGACTAATGAGCATCTCTGGAAAATGAGATGAAGGTAAAAGCTGCACATAAAATCTCCGAGATGTTTTTTCCAGTGGAGGTTGCTTGTAGCCGATCGACAGGGCCAACAACAGCTGTCATAAATAATTCTGTTTACAGACGGTCAGGCAGACAGGGAAGAGCCACTGACTGCACCACTCACCACCTGCTCCCACAGCCACATCACAAGTGCTGCTGAAAGTCAACTAAAAATGACCAACTGATCCTTATTACTAAGAAAAGCCTCAGAGAGCATGATCACCATACCTGTGGCTTTATGTCCTACGACACTGTAGCATTGATGACCTATTAAGGACAATTGGTACCAAGAAAATCAAACAAAAATGCAACCCACCTCTGGCTGGTATAGATATTATTTGCTATCACTTTATGCACGTTTAAATGGCCTGATTCACTGTCAGTTTACTTGTGGCTACTATGGCATCCTTCAGTTTTAGGGACTGTGATTTCTGTGGAAGCTATTAGTCACCGGTCCCGGTCTGCAGGGAAGTGTTAATTACCACAGGGAACGTGTCCAACCCCCCTCGTTTCAGTGCAGCTCCCTCTGGAGAACTGCAGGCAGGATGTGTCTCTTGTTGTTTTTCCTGTCAGTGGAGAATTGGCTGAGTGATTTGCTTTAGCTGTCTTGTAGGCAGTGGCGTATGGTTGTCCCTCATTCTCACCATTTCAGGTGAATTTGTTTAACCCTATGAAACCCTGAACAAATTGTCTTGATTTCTTTCAAAAACATTGGAAGAAGGCAAAGGGCAACACATGAAATTACCCCAAAATGAGCAAGAAATTACAAGAAAATTACCTGAAATTTAGAAAAACAATTAAACAAGCAAACAAAAAAATGGTAAAGTAAAAAAAAAGAGAAAGTTACCTGAAAAAAGTTGCTTGATAATCATAATAATATTGGAAAATAACTTTAAATGTCTGGTTTATTTATTTCTAAATATAGTTTTCTGGATTTTTTGCCCTAACTTTGTGAAAATAATTTTCTAAAATCAACAAATTTCTTGCAATTTTTGGACATTTCATGACAAATTGTTCACTGCCTTTTTCCCCCATGTTTTCAAAAGTAATCAAACCAATTAGCTTGGGGTCCAAAGGTTTAAATACTTATGAAAGGCATCTGAACACAGCATGAGAAAAGTGATGTCACTACATGGTTCAAAGGGTTAAGTGATCTGTTATTAATAATAGAAGACATTTTTAAAAATCTGTACTCGAAGGTTAAATTCAGAGCAGATACATGACATGTAAGTTGCAGAAAGTGAATTAAGTAAAAGAGAAATGCTGTAAATCTGTGAGATGGGTGAATACAAATCGCATTGCTGTATCAGCCTGCCACACAGGGCAAGAGCCATCGACTTCTCTGTCATTCCTGCACAGATGGGCTCCTCAGATGTTAGCATTTTCCAAAAAAAAACGAAAAAGTTCATTAGAGCATGTTGGGGCTTAGCTGGCGTTCCAGCTGCAAGAGGAAGTGCACCATTACCATCAGCCCACGCAACGTCAATGTCAGACACATCAGACAGTTAGCTCTTTTGGATTAATCATCAAAAAAGTGATGTGCTGTGATTTGCTGTCTGGCCAGCGAGACAGCAGAGGGGTGAGTTCAGCAGAGCAGAGTAGCAAAAAGATACAGGAAAGCTGAGGCTTTGATTTGTGCAGCGATAGATAAGGTGGTCATTGTGGGTTAAGTTTGGATATAAACATACTCCAAATTACTGTTGGGTGTGTTTTTATATAGTGTGTCCTGCTAAAGATGCATCAAATATCTTGAAAAACTAAAATTAAACCTGTATAATGTATATATCATTAATTTTCATTTTAATTTTGAGAGGCAAACCAGGCAAATGTAGTAGGGCAAAGGGGCTCCGGATGGCCACTCATATTGGCACATTGACATCTGGAAACATCCTTTAACCTCCCTGTGGGGTGCCTGTAGCTACTGTATGACACCTTGATACTGTTAATTAGGAAGAGGGCCTCGACTGCCTCAGGCCCCCGAAATCTAGAATCACAGATGAGAATCCAAGGTGTTTCTTTTTTGCAAAAATGAAACCAGCTAGCTCTTCATCAAGCTTTAATGTGTTTTATTGAATCTGTGTAGCCGGGTTATAAACACTTTATAATCTTTGTTTCATTTGTTTTTATATACTGTGACCAGGGCTGGAAATAAACACCAGCCACCAGCCAAATGCTGATAAAATATGCAAGTGGCTACTAGATTTGCTTTGCTTGCTAGCCAGAAAAACAATGGCATCTATTGAGTGGCTGGTAGATTTAGGAATCCCCCAGCCACAGTCGCAGGTGGACAAAAAAATTAACTGCCAACACTGACAGTGACTAATTAGGATTGTGAGACACACATTTGATGTAAGTAAAATTGTTTAGACGCTTTTTAGAGACAGGCTGTGGTAATTTTAATTTCTATGATAATTTATAGGCCATTATTAAATGATTGTATTAAAAGATTTACCTTAAATGTTAGTAATTCAAGCATGTTTTGTCTCAAGACTGCTCTATTAAGACCTTGGTTCAATAGAAATGAGTCAAAATTTTAAATGTTTAAGGAAGTTGACAAGTTGATGTTTTCTTTAGGTGTTACAAATGTGTTGTCACCAGATGATGTTGAAGACTCGAATAAAGAGTGAAGACAAATAGATCTGCAGACAAAGAAGCTCCTGTTAAAAGGATTTTAATGCTGCGCAGCGTGTCAAACCAGCAGCTCTTTTTTAAGACTTTTAATGAACAACCAAAAGTCTCCATCTTAAATATCCATGATGCCCATAAAAGTTATGTGGCATACCAGACCTGCTGTAAAAACCCATTGTTCAGTAGTGGTAAAGAATACATCACATACTACCTCTAAATGTAGCATAGCATTAAAATACTTGTAAAGGGAGCTACTTAGTGTACAGATCTATTTGTTTGTCCACTCTGTGGGATATTTCTTCAATTCAGCACCCACTCTGCCGGACACTGGGATGTGCATGTCTTTTTTTTTTTTTTTTTTTACTGTTTTTTAAAAGATGAAGTAGCGTGTGTTTGTTATATTCACAATCCTAGTTAACAGCTCTTAATATCTAAACTCATTCAGCCTTCATTTACTAACAAATAGGATGTTCTGCTACTGTATGAACAGACAGAGGGAAGTCAAAACTGTGTTCAACCCAAATCCCTCATGGAGGCCTTAATCTCAGATGATAGAAGACTGTAATAATGGGAGCTGTCATGACTGCCCCATCTCTAATATCTGACCCTGCCTGCTCATGCCTGGCATCAGGCTGATGGATGGCTCTCTCATTAGCTAGGCTGTAATGAGCCCCTGTTCAAAAATACTCAACACGGTCTTTGGGCAGGGCGGGTAGAGTTACGAACTTCAGGCCAAACTTTTTTTATTTTTTCTGTCTTCCTTTTTATTGTTTCCATACGAAAAAACTCTCTGCAGCAACCTAAACCACGACAAACTGAGTTATGTACATATGTTGACAGATGACAAGATGGTAAAATCATCCACAAAAAAGGAAAGAAAATTAAACTAAAACAAGATAGATAAATTAAAAAAATAACTTATTGGATAGACAAGATATATTCACACAGCAACATCTACATATGTCCCTGTGATCCTGCCCCCACATCAGTTCACCTGCACAGGTTAAAGACAATGTACATACTGTGTATATAACGCCAATTTAAGACACATTTATCAAAGCGTAAATAATCAATCCATGAATAATAAAGTAAACCAACGAATAGCAAAGTAATATATCAAATAAAAAATAGACATATAATAAAATGAAAAAACAGATAACAGAAAAACTATGAGAAAAAAACAACTTCAAGTGAAAAGAAATATTACACAAATTCGATCTAAGTAAATAATGGCTGTATGAACTATTCAGGAGACAAGTTTAGACATAGTTTAGAAAACTTTGCAAGCTTGTACAAATAAGAAAAACTATAAGATTTGCAAAATGGCTCCCTTTTTTCTGTGTTTTCAGGAAAAGCCTTTAACAAAGTCACTGCAGAGGGGAGAAGATCCTCAGTTTGATCAAGTAAGTGCTATGAATTGCTGGAAACAGCACCTGTTGGCTGTATTTTTATCTCCACGTTTTACATTGTAACGTACAACATACTAGTGTTTTGCCTCTCCATATGAGCAACCAAGTCAGTTTTTAAATAATCATGCACTGTAACATGAAGCAGCTGATGGGTGAAAGCCTTGCTCACATCCCAAAAGGTCTTTCAGCTCCAGTCAAGGGCAGGAGTGTTTACCTTGAGAGCTGGCACTTGCTCTGCACTAGGTGTGTCCAGCAGGTCTGTGGCTCTGCAGAGAGGGCCCTTTCACAGCCACAGGGGTGTGTTTGTGCTGCTGCGTGAGGCCATTCAGCAGCCACACAGAGCCAGGATTCTTCTCGGGCCTCGTGCTGAATGAAGGGCTCGCTGTGTTCCCGAGCCTCACCAGGCTCTCCTCCCTTCCTGTGTGCCCGGCCCATCCCACCCGTTCCTTCCTTTCCCTCTCCCTCTCCTCCCCAAGACTGAGGGAGGGTGCCCCATGGGTACCTGGTCTCTCTGCGTAGTCCTAATGAGGACTAGCTCGCCCTTTAGTCTCATTTCTTTCCATTAATGTAGCTTTATACTTTACTTAAAAGTCTGTTTATTGTTGAAATGTTGGAATTATAATGAAACGTAAATTCTTGAGTTTTGGTTTAAATTGCTGCATAAATAAACGAAGGAAACACTGATTGCTATCTCTCACTTTGGTATGTTAATTGCCAAACACAAACATCCATTTGCACGATGTATGTCCTCTTCTTCCAGCTGATAAGCACCATGAGTTCTTTGGCTGAGTACTGTCTCCCCTCCATCCTGCGCACGTTGTTCGACTGGTACAAAAGACAAAATGGACTAGAGGAGGAGCTGCACGAGTACCGGCCAAGAGCCAACACCAAGTCCAAAAAGTGAGAGCCATTAAATTGATTTGTGAAACAATGTGTCACCTGAAGAAAATATAAAGAAACAAAGAGAAAGCTCACATGGACTGCATGACTGTAACAAACCTGTTGCTCTTGCTCTTTCTCTCCCTAACAGCGATGAGCAGCAAAGAGATTATCTACTTGAAAGGAGGGATTTGGCCATCGACTTCATCTTCTCTCTGGTGCTCATAGAAGTTTTAAAACAGGTGACTTGACTGAAATCTGTCAGTGACAAAAGCTGTTTTTTTATATCTTATTATTTTCTGTCATAAAACACACTTTAAGGTTCTATATGTAAGTTTTGTTTACCAGTATTCTTTTTAATTCCATTTGGTGAACATATTGCAACTGTATTTTAAAACTTTTTCGGAGGCTGCTAGAAGCCTGTGAATTGACTTCAATGTAAAGGACTCAGGCTGAATATTCTCGGAAAATCCAAAATTTGAATAACTTAGAAAATCGCTAAATATAGAGACAAGGTCACCAAGTTGGCAACACTGGTTTTGGCCAGTGCCTAGGTGCTCACTTACGGCTACAGAGTGCAAGCAACACGATGCTGACTGCAGTTCACTTAATGGCATCAGAGAGAGGTGTCGCTATAAGAAGGATTCTTTGAAAGTTACGTACAGAACCTTTAAATAAACCGGTTAAATAAACAAAAGAAACACCATGACCACTAGTTGGTTGATATATTTCTGAACAGTCATTATGATGCTGTTGTTTCTTCTTGTTCTTAACTAGATGCCGCTTCACCCAGTCCTTGACAGTTTGGTCAACGAAGTCATTAACTTAGCCTTTAAGCACTTTAGATACAAAGAGGGGTAAGCTCTTGTCCTTTTCCTGCATCACTCCTTCATTCTTTCAGTTCTCAGCATTTCTAAGGTATGTTGTGTTTCCTACAGGTATCATGGTCCTAACACTGGCAACATGCACACTGTAGCAGACCTCTACGCTGAAATCATAGGAGTACTAGCCCAGTCCAAGTAAGTAACAAAGACAAAACTGTGATTCTACAGTTGAATATTCTCTTTCAGCTCATAAATGTTAATTCTCTGCTCTGCTGGGCTTTGGTGTCATGCCACATCATGATGGTGTGTTACCATCCCTAACACCTTTCCGCAAAACTTCTTTGGTTCAAGAGACTGGAACAGACCGTAGGGACGACACACTTTTGGACAGGTCCCCTTCACACCAAACTAGGACTGGAAATTGATGTGTGTTTATTTGAAGTTTTCAGATCATTGCAGCAAGGAACAAAACCTTAAAATAGAGATATGGTTGGTGAGCGCACTGCATACCACCTTTCCCAGTGAGCTCTGCTTACTTTCCTGCAGGGGATTCTTCACTGAGAGGCTGTTATAGACATCTTTACTTTTCTTTGAGGTCAAGAATTTTACTAATAACTGAAATTATTTGGGGATAAGTCTTAGCTGTATTTGATGTATCTGCACAGAGGTTGTTGCTGTTTTAAATATGTCTACATATGGTTTCTCAATCACTGTTTGTGTCTATATGATAAACAATCTCTTCTCACATGATTAAGATTCAGAAACATCTGTATTCACTTTTTTATGAGTACACTACCAGGCACCAGGGAAGAGGTTAAGACGTGCTCATAGTGAGCTCCCATGATGAATTATCTTCTAAATTTAGACCAGCACAAGAATCCCATCTCTGGTTCAATTTGGGCAGGGGATCAGGTGCTAGACAAGGAGTTCATCTTGGGGCACAGACTCAGAGTCTGCACACTGAGGGAAAGACAGGGAGATATTTTTAGTAGGGTTGCTCCCTGAATATTGTCTGTATTTTTTCCGCATCAAAACTCTGAAGCAGAGGAACTTTTTAGTGGAAGTGCTGATTTGGATTTTGTCTGACTGAGCTATATGTGCATGTCTTTACATAGAATCTGATTTATCTTTTCTCTTGCTCTCAGGTTTCCTGCTGTGAAGAAGAAGTTTATGACTGAGCTGAAGGAGTTACGTCAGAAAGAGCAGAGTCCATATGTAGTGCAAAGTACAATAAGCCTCATCATGGGGGTCAAGTTCTTCCGAATTAAGATGTATCCTGTTGAGGATTTTGAAGCATCTTTTCAGTTCATGCAGGTACAACAGCTTTAGATAATCTATACTCTAATAACTTGACAAACCTTTGAATGGGTTGCAAATAATTATTATAAGCATGACTTACTACAGTATAAACTGGTTATATATTATAAGTTACAGGTTCACACTATATTATTTGATTTTTAAAACTTAAATGAGCAGTGTGTAGGATTTTGTAGCATCTAGTGGTGAAGATTGCAGATTGCAACGAGCTGAAACTTCTTCCTTCCTTAGCCAAGCATGAACTCCTGGTTAGAATTCTTTCAGTTTTCATTTTTAAGGGGGTTTTTACCCCCTTGCTCCCTATGTAGATATAAACATCACATTCTAGGGTAACAAAAACACAGCATTCTTTATTTTCAGGTGACAAACACTAAAATATACTTATTATATCATATTTAATTTCTGCCAATTTATCCCCTAAATCCTACACACCGGGCCTCTAAATATAGGCTTTTATGAACATTGTGTAGAAAATGTACAAGAAATTCTCAGGATTGGACCTTGGCTGTGGATTACATTCAGTTTTGGCCACAAAACATCAAGTCTGTTTATCTCTTGGGTAAACACTCTACCTGTATAGCAGATTTAAAAGATATATATGTTTTTATTGTGTGTTCAACAATTTACTATTCTCTTTCCTACAGGAGTGTGCCCACTATTTCCTGGAAGTCAAGGACAAGGACATTAAGCATGCCTTGGCTGGTCTTTTTGTGGAAATTTTGGTTCCTGTTGCAGCAGTAAGTTGTGTTGCATGCATTACACACTATTTAAAAAGTAAAAGAGCTCTTCTCTGGAGACGACTCTGTCTTGACATGTGACTGTGTGTGATGTTGTCCTAGGCCGTGAAGAACGAGGTGAATGTACCGTGCTTGAGGAATTTTGTGGACAGCTTGTACGACACAACCCTGGACTTGTCCTCCAGAAAGAAGCACTCACTGGTCAGTTAACTGGCGGAGAACAGACAGAAACTGATTGTCGGCCCTGTTTGTTTTTGTGCCTCCGCTTTCTCTCTGACACCCCTTGAGCATGCTTAGATTGCCTGGATGCCTGTGGTCTCTGTGAATCCTCAAGCATTTCAAGGTCACCCTTGTGTAATAGTCTCGTACAGCGTCATCGTCCACACTAGAAATAATTTATGTGGGAAGACAGGCTGCCACTTCAAAACATTAAAAAGGAGCTTTAAAACAATGGAGTATATACAGTATGTAAGGTGCCTGTCCTCCAAAGTGTCTCCAGTAAAGCATTTCACCACGGCAGTTCATGGTGAAATGAAAAGACAACATTGCTTATGGAACAGCTAGCTTTTAAAGAAGGTCTAAATTCCCCTGAGGCAGTGACACTCATGTTTTGACTGATGTGTTGTCAGCAAAAACCATAACAAAAACAGAAACCCTCATTATGTCTTCATAAGAAAACTGGTTTACATGTTAAATTGTACTCATGCAGATATGGTTCAGAGATCATGCATAATTTCTCAAATTTCCCACTCAGAGGACAACCTTAACTATTATACTATAATCTTTCAGCCTATTTTAAGTCAGTGTGAAGCTATTTTAATGATGCCTTTTTTGATAAAAGAGATCTATACACTAACTGTTCTCTACAGGCGTTTTACCCGTTGGTGACGTGCCTGCTGTGTGTCAGCCAGAAACAGTTCTTCCTCAACAGATGGCATGTCTTCCTCAACAACTGCCTCTCAAATCTGAAGGTAATGTAACTTGAAAACAGCTGACTTAAATTTAGCCTTCAGTGCTCTTTGTTTATCATAGAGGACTATTCAGATACATAAAGGTTGCATGTATCAAGTGGCTGTTGCACAAAAATATTGTCACCACTTCAGTTAGTAATTGATTTTTTAAATTAATTAAATTTTTAATTGATAGCTGGTAATTAGTGTAATGTTAGTTGTCACAAAATTTCCCATTAAATGATAAAAGAACATTTTATGACATTAATTCTCTGTACTGCATGTTTTTGTTCATGTTGCCATACAACGATAGTAAACACTTTACATCCATACAGGGTTAGTAGTGTACAATTTTTATTTTTTTAATGTCATGGTAAGCTGATAGTAACTTGATGTTGGTCGATATGTTCAGTTATCGGCATAGGTATATGGAGGGTAAATAAATGAATCCATCCATTTATTTTCTTCCCCTTACCTGGGGGACAACAGGTGGAGTAGAGTATTTCAGATGTCTCTGGAACATCTATATATATAAGCACATTGTAATAATAATAATCTTTGTGATTTTGTAATTATATCATCACCTACAATAAATCTTCAAGCTGCCACCTGTTGCAAAGTGTTTCTACCTTTGACTTTATTTAATAATTCTTTACAGAGCAGAGACCCTAAAATGGCTCGTGTTGCACTGGAGTCCCTGTATCGACTGCTGTGGGTCTACATGATCAGAATCAAGTGTGAGAGCAACACTGCAACACAGGGGTAAATATCTCATAACTCCTCGACTCAGCCAAGAGGAAGATGTGTGGATTGCATTTATATTTTTTACCGCCAATGTTAATGTCCAGCGTAAATAAAAATCTGTATTTTGATAGTCTTTTGTGTATCATTAGTGTTGGTGTTGGTTTGTTGGTGTATTTGTTGTTACTAAAAAATATTTTAAAATATTTCTTGATTTAGGGGAAGAACAAGAATGTTAATTTCAAATAACAGTTTTACGACTAAACCTCTGTCCTTGTAACTGATTTTATTGGTGTTTAAAGACAGAGACATGTTGTTTTTGTATGTAAATGGGTCAGACAGACTTACAGGAGATTGTAAGTGCCGGTGGCCCACCAGTTTATCAGCAGCTTTACAGACGTTATTATGAGCCTGAGCCTACATGAGGAATCCCAGACGGGTCAAGCCAGACTTTTCTAACGTGTTAATTAGGCCCAAAATAAACTTGTCCTAAAAATAAATCTCCTTTCATGCAATGGTGCACTTTAAAAACCAGTTAAAACAGTTGTCTCCATAATTTTACACAACCTTTTAAAACACTTTAAATGCTTGTTTAAGTTTTCTCACAACATTTGCTTTTCTCTTTGTCTACAGTCGCCTAAACAACATTATCACGACACTGTTCCCCAAAGGATCCCGCAGTGTGGTGCCAAGAGACATGCCTCTCAACATCTTTGTCAAAATCATCCAGTTTATTGCACAGGTAAACATAGGATGTGATATATATATAAATTATATTTGATGTAGCTCCCAGGCAAAACTAATATTTGTTATCTCACTGAAATATTGAAGAGCCGGCGTCCATATTTAGTTTAGTTTAGTTTATTTGTTTTACATAATACAAAGCACAATGGGGATAAAACGTATAAAAAGTACATGTGAGGGTGTGTTAGAAACCTATGCTGGCTTATATGAAAACCACACCCAGAAAATATGAATAGTAAAATGAAAGCAATCAGTACATTTACATTTTAATAGACATTGCATTTGCTTTGACAGAAAAGCGATGGCAGGGCGGTGTAAAGTGCCTCCTCCCAGGGTTTTTTTTTAATCACGTGCTATGCGTGTGTGGGGTTTGCTTCTATCACAACTATATCTTAACATTAACTTTATTGAGCTGGCTGCCAAAACTGTATGTTAACAGAGGGTTAACGTTAACAACAAGCTTACAACGCGTGTGGTGATAAAAGCACAATACTCACCGGCAACATTCAGTGACAAATGGGCCTTGTTAAGAGCAACTGAACAACCCCAAAAACGCTCTGTGGATGCAGCTCTTGTGATCTCTTGACATTCATGACATTATACTAAACACAATTTTTTTCTTGTTTTATTTCAGGAAAGGCTTGATTTTGCCATGAAAGAGATTATTTTTGACCTTCTTTGTGTTGGAAAACCCGCAAAAGCCTTTAGTCTTAATCCAGAGGTACGCATTCAACACTTGCTGATATGATGTGTAGAAATATGCTTTTTTTTCCTTCACTAATAACATACAAATTTCTTCTTTCTCAAAAAGCTGCCTGGGCTTCTTAAATTAATTTATAATACAGAAAATAAATTTAGAATTAGACTTTACTACTTACAGATATAGAATGTCAGTAAAGGTAAAATTAACAAAAAGCTGATGTGGTTGCACATTGAATATCAGAGGGGTTAAATGGACTACTATATATTTGCTGGATTTACAGCTTTATGTCACAGCATTTCCCTCCATTGCATAGCAGCAAAACAATTGAAAAGCTGCTTATAATAACCTACTATTGATCAGTAACTTCCTGTAAATGTAGTAACTGCTGGTACAATTGATTTTTTTTGCTGAAGTGGTGTTTTAACGTTAGTTTCGCAGCAGGACTGATGATGCCATTTTGTCAATAGATTTACAAAAAGCTAAAGTGTAATCTTCTTCTCTGTGCAGAGAATGAATATTGGTCTAAGAGCATTCCTGGTCATAGCTGATAAACTGCAGCAGAAGGACGGCGAACCTCCCATGCCTAACACCGGTTGCACTTTACCCTCTGGGAATACACTCCGCGTGAAGAAAACATACCTGAGCAAAACTCTGACAGATGAGGAGGCCAAAGTCATCGGTTAGTGTGGCAGACTGTGGTCAGGAATGTAAAAAATGCCTCAAATAGCAGCTTTAGTATCAAATGTGGAATTAGATGGACATTTGATGAGTAACAGTGATATCAGCAGTTTTTTTCTTCTTCTCCAGGTATGGCACAGTATTATTTTCATGTGCGGAAGGCTATTGACAACATCCTCAGACACCTTGACAAGGAGGTGGGCCGCTGCATGATGATGACTAATGCTCAGATGTTGAACAAAGAGCCTGAGGACATGATCACGTAAGTGCACACGTCAGTCTGTCAAAATGGCTATGAAAACATTTCCAAGTTGGCAAAACACCCAAGTGTTTAATGTGGTTCCAGTCCCATCATCCTGAACTTAAATAACCCTGCATGACAATCAGGTTATTTGTCACAGTGCTTCATCAGTTTACCCTTGAAGTTGGACTAATGTTGCAGTTAAACTGAAACATTGACCCTTTCAGGGGTGAAAGGAAGCCCAAGATCGACTTGTTCAGGACATGTGTCGCTGCCATTCCTCGCATCCTGCCTGACGGGATGTCCAAACCAGAGCTCATAGACTTGCTCTCTCGGTGAGTTGGATCTATAGAAGAAAACCTTTTTACAAGGCAGACAAAAGACTGGCAGCTCACTTTCTCCCTTTCTGACAACTGGAGATGTAATTAAATGTTTGTGTAGAGAAACAAACTGGTGCCATGCAGAGTAAGAACCTGAATTTCCTGATAACCCAGTTAGTGTCTCCAAGGTAGTGTTTTTATTGTTTGATGCCAACAATAATTTTATTTAATTAAGCTACAGTATCCACTGTTTTCCTATGTTTATAGACTCAGAATCAGGGGATATATCGACTTGCTGTCTTATACTGAGTTCAAACTGGACATGGAACGGCCACAAAGTGTGCCAGTTTTCTATGGAGCACCAGCCACTTGCTTTCAGTGCCTGTGTTAAGCAGTCAGACTGTTTACACTGGACGCACAGCCCCGAGCTCCGTGGCAGGCTCACGTTCCGCAGCCATAGTTTCAGCGGCTGGTCTATTTTTCCCACGAGCCGTGAGCAAATATGGCAGGGAAATAAACTAAATACTCTATTATAAGAGGTATAAATGGCATATTAGATATGATATGAATGATATGATCATGATGAATGATAAAATATACATTGAGTGCTTCCACAATGCTTGTCAGTTTGTCTACAGAGAGGGAAAGAGATGTGACGGACAGGAACACAGCGACACACACACACACACACACACACACACACACACACACACACACTCACAAACACATAAACACAGCCAGAGACACATAAACAAGCAAGGACAGAGAGACAGGGAAAGAGCTCTCTGTGTGATTAGAAAGGATCAGATAAGGAATGGCTGTTGACCGGCGTGGAAAAATGCACCTCCTGTTGTGAAGGGTCAGGTGACTGCTGACAGGTGGCTGCTTGACTATTAACATATCGGGGTACTTCCGTGTCCAGTGAGCCCAGTGTTAACAGCATTGGACAAACCTTGTCTGATAAAAATGCACTTATAATCCATAAATAACACAATAGTTACAATACTGATCAGCACTTTTGAGTTAATTTTTTTACACTTTATGGTCAGATGTGAGCCAACTGGAAGCTCGACAACTAATATTCTATAAGCAGCAGGGAAATGTAAGGTGGCTAAATTAAAAGTGCCTAAGATGACACAGATAAGATTTTGCACTTGATATCCTGTCTGCCAGGTTATCTTCAAGCTAAATTAAAGTGTAATGAAACCTACTCATTTGTATTTAATCACTGACTCAGTTTTATTTCTCTAAAGATATTTGTTTCATTTCTGTTTTTCTTTGTCTCCTTTGTCAGATTGACGATCCACATGGATGACGAGCTGCGACTCATAGCCCAGAATTCCCTGCAAAGTCTGCTGGTTGATTTCTCTGACTGGAGAGACGACGTTCTGTTTGGTTTCACCAACTTCCTGTTACGTGAGGTCCAAGACACTCACCAGGGGCTGTTAGACACGTCCCTCAAATTACTGCTGCAGCTGCTCACACAGTGGAAACTCACCCTGGCCGCCCCAGGGCAGAACTATGACACTGCTAAAGTACACACTGCAGAGGTACACACCTTTGTGTCAGTTATGACACATTTTTGTGCCTTTAACGAGTGGGAAACACAATTTGACTTCGACAGTTTCTTTTCTTTTCTGTTCTAGTACTTGTCACAAATTCCTAGAAATAGAAATCAAATGTACTAAGGTGTTAATTATGCAACTGTGAAATCACCTTTGTTTAATTCTAATGTTTATGTCACAGCTGCTACAGACCAGCTCAAGTCTCAAGATCCCTGCAGAGCGAGGTCCTCACTCCACTGTGCTCCACGCTGTGGAGGGGCTGGCACTAGTGCTGCTCTGTTCCTGTCAGCTAAGCACCCGCAGACTCGCCATTGCCATACTCAAAGAGATACGAAGTCTCTTTATGACCATCGGGCAGTTGGAGGTAAAATGAGACAAAGTTAAACTCAGCTGACAGAATACAGGATAATCTGACAACTGAGTTTACAGACTGTGATGCTATGCTTTACAGGATGATGATAAACCGATGATAGAGATCATGGACCAGCTCAGCCCCGTAATCCTGGAAAGTTTTGTCAATGTTGCAGTCTCTGACACAGTAAGTTTGTAGCTTCAAACTAAACCTGGAGTCTCAGTTAAGATGTGGCTACAATTTATTTGCATGTTACTTTTCCTGAGATTTTTCATGGAGATTATTTACACTGTACAAGGTCACAGGCCACCACACTGAATGTGGTGGCCTGCTATGATATCAGCATTTGCCCCCACCTTTTGATTTTCTGATTTTGGACCTGGGCCGTTTATTAGGCACTCTGAATATTGTTATTCAGAGTGCAGCTCTCTAAATGTGCAGAGCATATTCTTTGCACAGACAGGGCAGCAGAGCGCCAGGCAATGTGAAAGTGAATGTTTACCGTTCATTAATTCTCATCTAAAAATAGAACGCTTGGGACACCGAGTAGCTCACCTGTTAGAACAGGCGGCCATTTACAAAAGCTATGTCCATGCCGCAGAGGCCGCCAGTTCAATTCTAGCCCCTGGCCCTTTGCTGCATGTCATCCCCTGTCTCTAACCCTTTGCTATACCTGTCCTATCACAATACAGGCAAAAAAACACCCCAAAATAATCTTCAAAATATATAGAATGCTCTATTGCTCTGAACAACAGCGTTCTTATCGTAATATTGTCCATCGTATTTTTCAACCTATTTCAGATGGAACTGGCTGTGTTCCCATGGAAAATGCGCAGCCTGCTGAGTCTAAAAGTTTGCTTTCACTCACCTCTGCAGCAGCTGCTCCTCTAATCCATCAATCTGATCTGATCGTCTTTGATCAGTCCTACCACAAACTGACTGACTGAACCATTTTCAAACTGTAATTCAAACTCAACAAACTGCTGCTGAGTAACAAAAAAAATCTTAGCATGGGTTCCGACGGAGTTGTGTTTCCGGATCCACGAAAAGATCAGAAAGTTTGCTGAACCATCCATGTTAATTTGTCATGTCAACTTCTGAAATTCCAGCTACTTTTCACGAAGAGATCATTTGTCACTTGAATATCTCACCACGTGGAATCTGGCTCACAAAACAACAAATGCTCGTTACGTGTCCTGTAGGACAGACACTGGGTTTAGTAATCTAGCATGTAAAAACTGAATGAACAGCTGGAACTGAGCAGCTGTTGACCTTTTGACTCTCACTTATGCAATCATGAAGCTGCCAACATAATGCTAAGAATACAGATTTATTGAGCACGGGATAATACAGTAAATGTCCTTGTATGCATTATAATTGTGTTTCTAAGTAAACTGATTATATGAGGTGGGATTTCCCTTAATAACGGTCTCATTCATATTTATAGAAAATAATCTTAAGCATAAGAATGAATATATAAATGGAGGACATATATATAATTCAGTTATGGCCTTTGACCTTTGCCCTTGTTTGCAGGCTGCCCTGCCAGCTGGCCACCACATGGAGCTTCAGTGGCTCGTGGAGTGGAACGCACTGCTCGTTAACAGTCATTATGACATTAGGAGCCCCTCACACGTTTGGATCTTTGCCCAGTCTGTTAAGGACCCCTGGGTGCTGTGTGTATACAGCCTCCTCCGACAGGACAACCTGCCCAAACACTGCCCCACAGCGCTCAGCTATGCTTGGCCCTACGCCTTCACTCGGATGCAGATGCTCATGCCTTTGGTAGACCCAAAGTAAGTGTCCTCTAACACGTCTATTTTCTGCTTACTGCTGCTTCACCTTTTTTCTGTTTTGAGTACAGTCACCTGATACCACTTCCTCATCATCCTCAAAATACCCTGTTAAAAACAGCTCAGATAAATATAGTTATTTTCTTTTTGTGTGATTCACCAGTAACCCAGTGTATGCGAAGAAGACGAGCATGTCTGGCAGTGGGGATAATTACGTCACCCTGTGGAGAAACTACCTGATCCTTTGCTTTGGGGTGGCCAAGCCCAGTATCATGAGCCCCGGCCATCTGAGAGCATCGACACCTGAGATCACGGCCGCCACGCCCGACAGCGGTGTCAACTATGATAACAAGGTAGCTACCTCTGTGTCCTCTGGCCCTATTAATTCTCCCAGTGCTTTGTCTCTCCAGGATCAGGTGTTCAAACGGAGCTTGTTGACATTCAAACTCGAAGCGTCAAATTACACATCAGCTATCTGACATGAATGGAGCAGGAAGCTGATATATTCTTAACTATACAGACACTCACCTCACTGCACCCCCCTTGCAATTTGTGGTGTTCAAGCAGCATGAGAGATTCATTTATCTGCCTGAACCGTCAATGTTTGATGTTTCAGGTTATCGGAAGCCCATCTGTGGCTTGGCTTTTGAAGCAGTTGGTGCCACTGATGAGGGCAGAGAGCATCGAGCTGACAGAATCATTAGTTCTGGGTTTTGGTCGCACCAATTCCCTTGTATTCAGGTATATCAGAGATCTCTGTTTCAGGTGTTTTAATTGAAAGGGTTTTATTGCCTTAATCATTTGAAACCTGAGCAAATTGGCTTGATTTCTCTCAAAAACACAGGAAGAAGTTACAAGCTATAAATTGCATGAAAATTACCTGAAACTTAGCAAAAAAGGAAAGAAAAAAAGGTTAAAAAAGAAAAAAGCAACAAAACAAAAAAATAAATGTAATATTTTCTTGTCACCTTTTCCCAGTTTCTTGCAGTTTGTAAGGCATCTCTTACCAAGTTGGTCAGTGCCTTTCCAACCAATGTTTTTAAGAGAAATCAAACCAATCTTCTGGCTTCAAAGATTTAAAAGCATGTGAAAGGTGTGTCCGAATGCAACACAAGAAAACTGTTGTCATTCCAGGTTTCAAGGTGTTAATAAACCAAAGGTCAATTAAAATTTCCTGTTAGAAATGATGATTTGTTATCTTAATTTTTTGCAATTTTTTTATCATTGACTGAGTGGTTTTAAAGACGGGTAGCAGCACAGCCTCATAATATTATAGCTGCTGATTGTAGCGTTTTTTTTCTTTTGATGGGACAGGACTAGTCAAATGAAAGTTAAAGCACAATCCATTATTTTCTCCGTAGCTTAAGTGCATGTTGACCTGTATATGGGTGGATTTGAAGTGGAGATAAACAGGAATTGAGTGGTGCCTTGTTGCCATTTACAGCTGCATCCACATTGTTTCATTAAAAAAAAAACAGATTTTTTTAGCTCAAATCCCTTTTCCCTAAAAAAATAAAAATTAATAACAATAATGTTACTAAAGTTTAATTTGCCCCTTTAACTGATGTTTGTACAGTAGTTGTTTGATAAAGCATTTAACATTTTATCTTATGATGACTATTTTCACTTTCTGCACACAGGGAACTTGTGGAAGAGCTACATCCCCTTATGAAAGAAGCATTAGAAAGAAGACCAGAGGTTGGTTGATTGTATCTCAGATTGTATCTCTGGATTTAATTTGTGTATGAAGTACATAGTGGGGCTGTGATGCTACCAGAGAGATGACGTGTAAATATGTGAAACTTTCAGTTACTAAACAGAGACGGTGAACATTATTGTTACTGGGACTTTTGTCTCTAAGGATTTCTCTTAATGATTTTCTTGCAGAACAAGAAGCGCCGTGAACGTCGAGACCTGCTGAGACTGCAGCTGCTGCGGATCTTTGAGCTGCTGGCAGATGCAGGTGTCATCAGTGACAGGTTAGTATGGCATTAGTTGACACATTACAGCTTCACAATTCACAATATCACAGTCACTGTACAGAATGGGTTAGCATAAATAAGACAACAATACAAGATATAACCTCTGTGGTATGTGACTTCTCATCATTAATTGCTGTACTACAGTTTGTGTGTTGACACATATTGAAAAAGCAATTGATTTATTACTGTTAAATACTGTTTGGTTTGTATTTTATTTTCATTGGGTGTGATCTCTGTTTATTCTGAAGTACAAATGGAGCTCTGGAACGTGACACCCTCGCCCTGGGCGCTCTGTTCCTGGAGTATGTAGATTTAACCCGGATGCTCCTGGAAGCTGAGAATGACAAAGATGCAGAAATCCTCAAGGACATCCGAGCTCACTTCAGCGCCATGGTGGCCAACCTCATCCAATGCGTTCCAGGTACTCTGAAAAGATTCAGTATGAAAGGTGTTTCTTGTCATGCCAGCCACTGACCATTCTCTTCAGGTCTGCTTGATAAATTACTGAAGATATTTCTTTGGTATAGACGCTTAATACAAACCATCTGTCTTTTTCATCACTTTGCGGATTGTGCATTATATAATGGGCTTCAATTTGGCAGCACAGCACATGGAGCACAAGACTCCTGACATTGATCTTGATTTGGATGTAGCCCAAGGGGAGTAGATCCAAAAATAGTGCAGCTTAAGGACAGAGCAGGCAAGGACAGGTGATGACTCATAGGTTGCTAAGTATTCACGAGTCCCCACGGAATGGCTAATGATCTGTCAGGGGACACCGTATTATCATAAAGAAAAATGCACTTTTAGTTCAAAGTTTAAGATTCTTGAATATTTTTGCTGACTCTTACTGTAACCCTGAATGAACAGACTTTAACAAGCTTTTTTTCTCCCTCCACAGTGCACCACAGGCGCTTCCTCTTTCCACAGCAGAGCCTGCGGCATCACCTCTTCATCCTCTTCAGTCAGTGGGCCGGCCCTTTCAGCATCATGTTTACCCCTCTGGACCGGTACAGTGACAGGAATCACCAGATCACAAGATATCAATATTGTGCCCTCAAGGTAAATATGCTTTAAGCAATATGTTGCCTTCCAAAAACTCTTAGGGCCTGTGTCCATTAAAGAGATTTTTTCCTGATGCTGTATATTAGGGCTGGGGCGACACGTCGACAAAATCGGCGTACCGTTTCACACAGCGCATGCCATGAGAGCGTGAGCAGCATTGATCGTGTTGTTTTTGTTTCGGCGCTCATGTATCAAGTTATAACGTGCACACTGCTCGCCCGAGCAGCACTTGCCGGGTGCGTCTGAGCTGCGTGTCAGCTGCAGCAAATCTAGAGAAACAGTGGCTTGCCGTTTTTTTATGCGTGACGTTCGCATTTGTCAGCAGGAATAGACTGCTGACAAACTGAATGATTATATTGACTCTACACCTATTTACACCATGAATGTATTATAGTGAAATCACTGCAGTTTAAAGACTGCAAAGTGAAAAGTGAGGAAATACAAAGATGTTTGTTTCACCTCAACTTCCTTGCTTCCCTTTCAAAACAAAAGCTATCTGTGTTTGTTTCTGTGGACAGAATGCCATCAGCTGCTGATACAATGCATTTTATTTTGAAACATTTACAGAACGGGGTTGTAGTGTTATTTAAATTGCATTAATTTTGTTGTAAGGTGTTTTGTTGGACTGCTAAATTTGAGGTTTGTTATTGTGACAAAGAGTAACTGTTTTGTTACTCCTCCTAAAAGTGACTTGAACTTACATTGTTTTATTTATGTTGCTTTTGGATTGTTAAATGTAGATTGCACTACATTCCTTTTACTTGAGTGGAACATGCTCTTTGCATTGATTATTATTTTGGAGAAACTGTATATCAGACTGTAAAACACAGATTACCAGTTAAGACTGGGATATTCTTTGCTGGGGTATAATGCCCTGCAGCATTTTAAAATGTTATTTTTGGTAAATTTGTTGTGATATTAATTGATTAATAAAAAAAATAATAGTTAGATCAGTAAAAAAAATAATCAATAGATTGATCGATTAATCAAAAAAATAATCAATAGATTAATTGACAAATCGTAAAAATAAAAAAATAATCCTTAGGTGCAGCCCTAATATATATATATATATATATATATATTTTTTTTTTTTTTCCTCTCATGAACCCATAGAGACTGGCAGGTCCGTCCTCTCTTTCTCAGCCTTCCCTTCATCCGGAGAAAACCCGTCTTTATGCTGACATTTGTACTTCCAGGGATATTCCATATTATAGCAACCAGATACAACCAAAGAGTCTCAGCTGACAAAGCTGTGTCTCCAAATCGCTCTGAAGTGCTCCCAGCTGGGGGTTTCCTGAGAAGCTCCATGTGTTTTTTTTAGCTGGGAAAAAATGTTTTGATGGACATGGGGCCTTACATATTTTCATATTACCCCCTGATGCTCAGTGGGGAAAAAAAAATGGTAGCAGATCAGTCTGTGTTTATCACACTGAATAAAATACTACTACTATTCTTAAAAATACTTCTACTACTACTACAACTTTATCCAATTAAAAAGCATACATTTGAGAACAAGTGCAGAATAAATCTATATATGTCTGTGATCTAATGTGGAGTGAAACAGTAAAATATGTTTTGTGTATCTAATGCTCTAACCTAATTTGTTGACCAACAATGTTTTGTGAAACAAGACACTGCTGTGTGTTTAAGCAAAATATCTAAGAAAAGTATTCTTTTAAAAAAGAAGTGGGATACGTAAGGGACAATGAGGGAAATAAAAAATATGGACATTTTTAAGACTCATGGGATAACAATTATTAATATAGCAAGACACATTAAATTCAAAAGTCCTTTAGATGATCCTTGACTTGTTACCTGTTTCTGTACTAAATTAGTAGTACTAGACGAGACAATTAGTAGTACTCAATTAAAGCAAATTGATTATGTTAGATGAAATGTATTTTATGAAACTTTGCTTTTTTATGACTTTGTGATACTTATAGCTAATGTAAATAAAGATAATCTCACACAGAAATGTAACAACAAGACGCTGCCATATACCTGTATGGAAAATATATTTTTTTAAAGTGGTGGTATCTTTGGGATACCGAAGATATTTATTGATTTGTAAAAGGGACAAATCTATGGTCATTTGTAAGACTCGGGATAAGATAATTAATAATTATTTATTTTTAAACTAGAAAGACACATTAAGTTGCTCAAAAGTCCTTTAGAGTCCTTTAGATAATCTTTGACTGATTAACTGTACAAAATTAGAAATGTAAGGGTATTCAATTAAAGCAATGTAATTATGTTAAATTGAATGTACTTCTTGACATTTTGTTCAAATTAATGTAAAAAAGTCACAATAAATGTGACTTTGTGACATTAATTTGAGCTTGACAGTTAAAGCTAATGTAAGTAAAGATAATCTCATGAAAAAATGCAAACAAACAAACAAACAGAAAGAAAAAACAAGACTGCCACCTTTTGTAATGCGAGCAAATCACTTTTGTGAAACGAGCTCTATGAGTGATTCGGTGGCGCTGCATCAGAAAAAAATCTTCCTATCATATCTCTGCCAGTCAAGATATTTATTTAGATATAATTCTGTTGTTTGGTACAGACTCTTCTCCACCCAGAAGAACAACATTAGATGTTAACATCTCTCCTCCCACTGCTATCTTTAGGTCTGAAGAAACAACAGACTGTTGTTTGGTAAACATGAGCTCTGCAGTTTGATGTCACACAATAAGACTTCTGGGAACTCAACACATACTTCCTGCCACCATACATAGCATAACTGTTGACTGTTTGTTCTACAGGCCATGTCTGCAGTGCTGTGCTGCGGGCCCGTGTTTGATAATGTTGGCCTCTCTCCAGACGGATACCTCTATAAGTGGCTGGATAATATACTTGCCTGCCAGGATCAGCGGGTATGTGGCCAATTCTTTACCATGGCGGTGCATTTAAACAAAGAGCTGACCCAGAAAGCCCCTCTGATAGCTCACTGAAGCCAGCTTTATATAAAAGCCCAACACTGGAGCTTGCCAAGTGCTCACCATTATCTTACAGTAGGGCTGGCAAATAGTGAAGGAGTTTCGTTGTTCAAAATAAATTTGTCTGATATTGTCTTTTTTCAGTTTACTATGATACAAGATAAAGCACCTGTGAGTTTATTTTACACATTCTGCCTCATTAAATTTGACTTAAAACCCTTGTGTTATCGTAACATGCCTTGAGGAGTAGGAGAATTGGGGCTGGTAGCCAAGGAAATGTAATTCATCTTTTTTTTGTATGCATGTAAGAAGTAAAGCTACAGAAATAATGTTACACATAATCCCTGAATCTTTGAAAAATACACACAGCTAAGATATTTTCTGTAATGATAAAGAAAGAATAGAAAAGATCTTTAAAAAAAACACAGTCATGAGAGTATGTGTTGTGTCCTCCTGGCTCAGGTCCACCAGCTTGGCTGTGAAGTCGTCATCCTGCTCCTGGAGCTCAATGCCGACCAGGTCAACCTCTTCAACTGGGCTGTGGATCGCTGCTACACGGGCTCGTACCAGCTCGCCTCAGGCTGCTTCAAAGCCATTGCTACAGTCTGTGGCAGCAGGTATAAAGTCTTACAGTTTTCTGTCATCTGTTCAACGTGTTAAGGTCAGCTGCCTGTGCATGGTTTTCTCCAAGGACAATATGCTCTTCATTTTTTGGTCTTGTGCCATTTTGTGTTTGATTTTTGAGTTGTATTCAATCTGCAATTTCTCTACTAAGTTTCAATACTGTATTGTCTAGATCATCCAGATTTCTTGTCCAAGTGGGGAAACATCTTGCAGACTAGCTTAGGCTTCAAAGTGTCACCTCAGCTAATACTCTTAAAGGGCTCATTGTTTGTCTGAAGTCAGCCTTTCCATCTCGCTTTATCTCAAAAACATGAACCAAACATTACATGGAACATTTAAAGAGGTATTTCACAGCTGGAATGATTGTCTTTTCATAAAACTGGGCTGAATATTCAGCAGAAATATGCAAAAGATTTTGAAATTGGTGCTACATAACCAGAGAAAACAGAGGGAAGGGGATGTGGCATTCACTCTTGTTCACACTGTATAAAACCCACAATAACCAGAATGCACTACTCTGCACCTGACCAATAAATGTTACTGCTGGTGGTTGATGTAATTCAAGTTTGGCAGGAAACGATATGGCAGCTGGCAAGTTACAAACAATCTCGAATAAACGTTTCGTAAACGGCAACACAGTAACATAATCTTGGTTCATATTTGATCAGCACTGCTTTGTTGTCCAGATTAATGTCTGTATTTACAATAACAGAAACTGTAAGGTGCTCAAGACAGGAATCATTACTTTCTGTTCACAGATTCTTGTATTACATCCGGTGCACTTAAAATGTGTTTCTGGACACATTTTATGCAAGAAATTGGCAATACATTTGCAGAACCTTGGTTTGTATTTGATCAGTGCTGCCTAGTTTTACAGTTTGATCTGAGATTGAGAGAAAGAGAGGAACATCTCTGTCTCTTGATCCACTTCTAAACTATTTGTGTTTTCCATGTGAAAGTACAATTTTTAGTTCAAGAAACAGCAAGAAATCAATAATTTACACATACTACCGACATTGTTATGATACAAAGCTTTTTGAAAATCTGCCTAATATCCTTTTAATATTGATTTCTCAATATTGACACATTTTTTTCTCTCTCTTTACTAAACAGCAGAAACTATCCAAGTGACATAGTAATCCTGCTAAATCTGGTCCTCTTCAAAGCATCAGACACCAACAGAGAAATCTATGAGATTTCAATGCAGCTAATGCAGGTGAGAGATATTAGCACAGTTTTCCTTTTTTGTGCTTGTGTGCAGCTTTTTGTGGTTAAATGGATAAATGACACGTTTCTCTTTTTTTAACAGATTCTTGAAGCCAAGTTGTTTGTGTACTCTAAGAAGATTGCAGAGCAGAAGCCAAATAGCATCCTGTATGGCACCCATGGTCCACTGCCACCTCTATACAGTGTCTCCCTGCCTCAGCTGTCCAGCCAGCTGGCCAGGATGTACCCTGAACTCACACTTCCTCTCTTCTCAGGTATCTGAGTATGTCATATGCACTGTGTGTGTGGCTACACTATAGTTAACCATGGTATTTCAGCCCGCTGTAATACACTCACAGGCTTATCATCTTCTTATGGTGTCCCACTAAATGCTGCTCGCTCGTCTTCCAGAGGAATCTTCCTCCTCCGCCACCCACACACTTACTGTACATATGGATACTCCCATTAACCACAGAAACACTGAGAGCTTTGATTTAGGGACTCTCAGATTTAAGTTGAATTCATATGCGGATCAGGATCAAACTGGCAATTATGGTGAAACTGAGTATGTGTTTGATTTCCATGTAGAATGTGAACACTGCAGTGAGATTATTCTGATGCTAGTATTGCTTTTCTTCTGCTTGTTCCAGAGGTTAGCCAGAGGTTCCCCACCACTCACCCCAATGGGAGGCAGATCATGCTTACCTACCTCCTGCCCTGGCTCGGTAACATCGAGCTGATGGATAGCGGCCTGCTGCTCCCCGTCTTCACTCCATGCACCTCAGATTATGACGCTTCAATCCGGACGACCAGCACGGGTTCTTTGCACCAGCTGAAGGGCAGTGGCTGGGGCTCCTTACAGGCCACATCTATGGTGCTCAATAACCTCATGTTCATGACCTCCAAGGTAAAGTTGTGTTATGGAAATACAATAAAATGGAGCACTGCTAATCAGTCAGTGCAGCTAACACAGGGTTCCCACAGTCATGGAAACCAGGAAAAGTAATGGAGTGTCACAATCACATTTTCAAGGCCTTGAGAATTCACAGAATTAGTATAATAGTTTTTGACATTTACGTAACATAAAAGTTCATTTACAACGTAACGTAACTGTTACAGTTTTTGTTTACTAGTTCATCACAAAAGTTTCTTAATTTTCTTAATTGTATGCTGTCTCTTCTATCATGTCTGCCAATGAGGCATGTCAGATACTTTTTTAAGCACTTTTGGCTTGAGGAGAGGGGCATAGAATTTTAAATGGCTGTATTTTGTTTTTATTTTACCACCAATTTTTATATTTCTATAGAAATAAATATTTTTCCCCCTATTTTTCTTTTTTTTTTTAACAAAACAGGTTTGAAAGATATGTTTTAAACATTTTTGGTATTTTTTTTTTTCTTTTTTGAAATTTTTGGCTATTTTTCTATCTTTCAAATTTTTTAGTGGTATTTTTATAGAAAACTCAAAAAAAATTCAAAGGCATATATTCTTTAAAAATCGCCAAATTAAATTTATCACAGACACAAATAAATTATTGTTGGGTTTTCAAATTTAGGACGGCCCTTGACTGCATCATGTGGCATGCTTAAATTATGTTGGAATAGAGACTGAATCTTATATGTTTGGGGGAAAAGAACCTGGGTCCTTGAAAAGTCATGGACATTTTTTCAAATTTTGTCCATGAATATGACCCAGGTAAAAAATTATTGAAAGTTTTGGAAAAGTTAGATAAATTTGTTGTGTATAATGAAATTGTTACAGTAATCTTTTTGGACAGCCTTACATGAAATCTAGCACAACGGCAAAACTTATTTCTATAGCTGTCAGTGTAACAGCTCTGATATGCGTTGATGTGTGGTGTTTTGTAACCACAACACACGTTTCTTTTTCTTTTCTTTTTTTCTCATCTTTCCCTTTATGTATGGCATCTAGCTGAAATTATGTTTGAATAGAGTTTGAATGTGATATGTTTGAAAACGCTGGGCAAGTGAGAATAGAGAGCAAAAATTATTATGGGTCCTTGAAAGGTCATGAAAAAGTTTGAAAATGTTATGCATTAAAATGTGAGGGAACCCTGCTAACATGACGGTTTGCTCTTTTTTAACCCCTCTGGTCAGTATGGCGATGACCTACCTGGACCAGAGATGGAAAACGCCTGGAACGCTCTGGTCAGCAATGAGAAGTGGAGCAACAATCTGAGAACCACACTGCAGTTTCTCATCAGCTTATGTGGTGTCAGCAGCGACACCACCCTCCTGCCATATGTAAGCTATATCATTCTGGCCAACTGGAAAATATCATCTAGCTACTGTCTTTCCACTTTCTCACGGATATTCTGCGATATGTTTGTTCAGATCAAGAAGGTGGTGATCTATCTGTGCCGGAACAACACCATGCAAACCATGGAGGAGCTGATATTTGAGTTACAACAAACAGATCCAGTGAACCCTGTGGTGCAGCACTGTGACAGTCCTCCTTTCTATCGATTCACTGCCACGAGCAAGGCCTCCACAGCAGCTTCAGGTACATCTTTTAAAAAAACAGAATGAGCACCAGTTGTATTTTTCTTAAATGGGGAAAAATGAACCATCCAGGAAATCCCAACAGCTCCAGTGGAACCACTTAGTGGCCAACCATAGAAAATGTGTTTGCTTTGAACAAATCCCAGTGGCGATGTGAAGCTGGTTGGTGTTAAAGATCATGCTCGGCTGACTTCCCTTGCACATAGTGTAAAATACAAGTTTTGGGTTTTTTTTCCCCTAGGCACCACATCGAGCAGCAACACAGTTGTTGCAGGCCAGGAGAGCTTTCCTGACACTGATGATACCAAGACTGTAAAGGAGAACGAGGATAGGTAAAAAGCAGCATCTTAAAGCTTATCATTAGATTAATTATATTCCTGTCAAGGCCCATCATGATTCATTTTTTTTCTGATGTCAGGCTTAGCCACATTATAAGAGCCCACAACCGCCTGGAATCACGCTACAGCAACAGCTCAGGAGGATCTTATGATGAAGATAAGAGTGAGTTCATTTCTGTACCAGACAGCCTTTGAAAAAATGTGGGTGTCATGGTCTGGTGAGTGTGGAATACACAGGCTGGTTTTTGAGGGTAAGATGGCGGCCGGCATGGTGTCATTGATAATGCATGAGCAGCGCAGAGTGGCTTGGGGTTCTTAAAAGGCTTCTGTGAGAACTGGCACTGAAATAAAAGTAGTCAAGCCCAGGGCCTCTGAACTGCTGCTGCCAGTGACCTAAAAACAGCTTTGTTATACTTGCTTGGTCTGAACAAGTCCTCTAGATTAATTTGAGAAAGAACCATAGTCACTGACTATAGTTACATGAACAAAATATTCCAGTCTTTGACTTTATTCTGACCTCTACCTCCTGTTTGTTTGTTTGTTTGTTTGTTTGTTTGTTTGTTTGTTGCTGTTTTGAAATCTTGTGTGTGCATGTGTCCCCTCTCTAAATTCGGACATTTTGGCAGGTCAGTGAAGGCAGTGCAAATGGAGCTCGACACATTAGTTATTTTTTTCCTTGGCCACAGTTTGAGAATTGCAGTCACAGGGGAATAACTGATCTGTCGATCTGATCAGAGCTGATCAGATTAGATCAGTGGATGAGAGAAGCAGCTGTTACAGAGGGAGTGAAAGCTAACTTTTAGACTTTACTTGAAGATAAAGTTCAGCAGCATAATTTTCTTTGTCCGTTTAGGTGAACCTCTGCCCCCCTATGCTGATTGGCTTATGGTTGTCATTGAGACCAATCAGCCCCATCCTCTGCCCATGCCTCTGAATGGAGGCTGCTGGGCTCCGCTGGTGGACTTTCTGCCCGAGACCATCACTCCCAGGGGACCACTGCACAGGTCAGACTGATGCATATATTAATGCAAAAATGTACTGATTTGACTCAGAGTGTAGTTTAAAATGTCAAGACAAACCTGCTGCTGATAGCTCCAAAGGATAGATTGGGGTGTTGACTCTATCATCAGCCTGATCTTTGACCTCCAATAACCTGTCACAGTTTACCTCTAAACGCCTGCAGATAAAAGCATCACCACTCAGCTTTTTCATCGTGATGCTGTGCACTTCAGTGTCATGTTTTTGTAGGCTAGATTTGTTTGTGTTTCATTTGACAGAGAGGTTTAAGAGTTTATATGTTTTTGTTTGTTGTAGGTGTAATATTGCAGTCATCTTCATGACAGAGATGGTGGTGGACCACAGTGTGAGAGAGGACTGGGCCATGCACTTGCCTTTATTGCTACATGCCTTGTTTCTGGGTGAGTTCACATTATTATCAATTTTCCGTATGATTCATCTATGTAATTACACAATATTTACATATTTTTGATGTAATACATAATAAATCTCAGAGTTTAAGTTTAAAAACTATGGTTGAGTGCAGATTTTAAAATAATAATTTGTTCAGTGTTTTAACTCCAATAGGATACATTATCATTGTTGTTTAAGTACAAAGAGAGAATTCACTAAAGCTTCTTTTCTGGGAGAAAATAGGGCTGCAAACCATTAATACCATTAATCAATTAATAATTTAGTCTGTAAAATGTCAAAAAAACATGGAAAGATCCTCATAACAATTTTTCACCACCCAAAGTGACTTCCTTATATTGCTTACTCTGTCTAACCACCAGTCCAAAATCCAGGAAGTCTCCATTAAATCTCATAAATGACGAAAAGCTGCAAAGTCTCAAATTTAAGAAGCTGGAACAGCATATGTTTTTTTGCTCGAAAAGTGACTGAAAAAGTTATTTGATTATTAAAATAGTTGGTGATAGATTTTCTTATGATCAACTTATCAATTAGTTAACTAGTTGTTGCAGCTCTAGGAGAGATTATTCCATTTCCAACAGTTGAAACCTGACAGTTTATTTTTTTTTCAACACACTCTGAGATCAAAGTTGTGAAACCAAGAGGAGCAAACTCCAAAAGAAACTCTTGTCCTCGCTATAACAAACAATACCTTGTCTTAGAGTTTGCAGTGTACAGAAACAGCCTGACTGGTCTGTTTTATTTCTCCAGGTATGGATCACTACCGTCCAGAGGTGTTTGAGCACAGCAAACGTCTCCTCCTCCACTTGCTCATCACATTGTCCTGTAACAACAACTTCCAGGCCATCGCCTCCGTCTTACTGCAGACACGTGAGATCAACGGCACCAAGACCCTCACCTGCAAACAGAGTTTTAAGCCGGAGTGTTTGCCCTCAGGTAAAAAATACAGGCCTGTAGAAAAATTCATCAGTTTGAGGTTTTTAATTAGAAATTAATTTAAACAAAAAGGCTGGAGTAGACCAGCTGACAGAGCTGCCGGGCATTTGACACATCGCTCTTCTCTCTGGCTAACAGAAACTTCAACAACTGGAGGGAGAGGCTAACATTCCTTTAAGGGGATAGATAAGTTTCTTATCAGGGGAGAAATATTTGGACACGATGCCAGAAGCAATACTGAGCTCAGAGGACATCAAAGGTCTTGATTAAAGCATTCCATTATGTTATTTTTGTCCTCTTGCCCAAATTGGGGCCATCTGCTCGGGCTTGGTGAGGCTGGTCTGCCCCCTCCCACCCCGGATGTTAATTTGTTTTGCAAACGTCTAGACGTTTTTAAATGTCCAGTCTGTCCTTTGTCCTTTTGACCATTCGAATACAACTTTGATGCTAAAAATAGTAATTTATTTTTTTCTTTTTATTTTTTTTAACCCTTTAAAAACCTGGATCAGCATTGCTTAACTTGTGGTGAGTTTGTGCTCTTTTGAAAACATGGGACAAAAGGGAATAGGGAATTTGGCAATAAGTGTCTCGCAAATTGCAGGAAAAAATAAAAATGAGCTAGGGAAAAAAATCCAGTAAACTATATTATCAGTATTCTAATTATCAATATTATATGTTGAGAACGATGTTACAGAATTGTTATTATTATTCAGAACTTTTTTCAAGTCATTTCCTTTGTTTTGTTTTGGGTTTTTTTGCTAATTTTCAGGTAAGTCTCTTGTGCTATTTACAATTTTTTATTTTTTTTACTGATTTCTTACTAATATTTGGGTAATTTCTCCTGTAGTTGCTCATTTCCTTCCTCCCATGTTTTTGGAGAAGTCAAGCCAATTTGCTCAGGTTACAAAGAGTTCATGCAATTCCACACAAAAAAAATCCTTGTCAGTCTTTGTCACATCCCTAGCTTCCATGTGTCTTACATCCTGCAATATCTAGCAGAAAGTATCAGTTTGTAAATTCACCAAGATAGCAGATGTGCAGCAACTTCATAGTTTAACTTGACAGATCCACTACATGCATAAAACGTTGTCAGTAGACAGGGCTAATTGGATTTAAATTCCAGTCATGTTTAAACAGATGTCATGCCGCTCCTTATGTGTCCTCTTCTCACACTAACCCTGCAAGTTGCATTCAGGGAAATTAAATCAAACTTCCAAATGAACCACTGCAACCTGTTCACACACCTGTCCCTCTGTTGTGCTCAGGAGGAGGTTTTGACTTCCTGCGGGAGTGTCAGGCATCTCCTGTGCCAGACTCTGGTCTGAGTTCCTCTTCAACATCGTCCAGTTTGAGTCTGGGAGGCAGCAGCAGCAACCTGCCGGAGATCTCACAGGAGGTAGAGGAGCTGGTGGCTTCCAGTAAAATGGATGAGAAGACGAACAAGCTCATTGAGTTTTTAACCACAAGGTACTGATTTGATTTGTTGTTCCTGCATTTAAAACTGTTTCCAACAAGTTCAGCAGTTGAACTCCAAGAATGGAGTTTTACTTAGAGGTGGCAAAGGAAAGCTGGGAGTATTTTACACAAAAATTGCATGTTATACAGCAGAAAAATCTCTCTGACAGGCTGATATGCTTTCTCATATTTCTTGATGTAGATTACCACCTAGTGGTGCTATATGCACAGTGCAATAGATTCTTACAAAAGGAGACACTGTGGATCATGCAGATGGTATTAATTGAGAGTAATTGTACACATTGGAAATTCCAATTACAACACAAAACTCCTGAAATGTTTTTAGGATTTAATTTGAATAGAAAAGCTTTTTAAGCCAGTTTAAGTATGAACAATAGGCTGAACAGAAGCACAGTAAATGAACAGGTTATTCAGATTAATCAGCTAATTGTCACACTTTCTGCAATAGCAAAACTCCACATAAACAACAAACTGTGTATTGTTAGTGACCATTAAATTGTTGTTTTACAGAGCATATGGGCCACTGTGGTGCCATGAAGACATTTCATCAAAGAACCAAATTTCAAAAAGCACGGGGCAGCTGACCAACTTTCTGCGACACGTGATATCTGTGTTCAAAGAGTCCAAATCAGGTAACCCTTCAGTGTTTTCTTAACAGTAATTTTGATTAATTAAACTACAGAACAATGTCTTCAATTCAGTAAATCTCGATTTCATCCGCACATTCGTCCGTCTGTCCTTGTTAGATTTCCACCTGGAGCAGCAGCTCAGTGACGTGGCGCTGCAGACGGCCTTGTGCAGTTCATCGCGTCACTATGCTGGCCGCTCCTTCCAGGTGTTTCGAGCCCTCCGCCAGCCCCTCTCTGCTCATGCGGTCTCTGACCTGTTGTCAAGGCTGGTGGAAGTCGTTGGTGAGCATGGAGAAGAAGTGCAGGTTAGTGCTCTGTGCATGTGAGCATGTGCATGTGGATATGAGAGAATTACACGTTTTCAGAGATAATCAATGTAAGAATTTTTCTTTGCATCTTGATCACTGTTGAATGCCATCAGCAATACAGATTATTAGTTGGTAAAGCAAAAAATTAGAATAGCAAAAAGATAAAAACTGTCTCAGTAATAGTTTATATTCATTTACTGTTTCATTACTGTTTGTTTTCAGGGAAGTAGCATATGAACTCATTGCTGTTTAGCAAATCAGTTGGATGCCCCAGATGTTTGACCCATTTTGGAGCACATTAAAACCAATAATCATCTAATGGCAGAAATCCTGGATCATCATAAAAAGTCTAACCAGCAGATACTTGAACTAGCTGTCCATCAAATATTTTCCAAATCCGTCTGTTACTTTTTTTAAATTAGAAATCTTGCAAAGGGACAAACAAGCAGCACTGAAAACATAACCTCTTTCTAGCTTCGTCAGATCTGGTTTTGTCACAAAATGCTCTCTTACGTTTGGGCTTTTTCTCTCTTGCAGGGCTATGTGATGGAGGTTTTACTTACACTGGAGTCTGTGGTGGATAACTTGGCTGAATGTCTTAAGAACAATGATCTCATGGCTATCATGACGAGGTTTGTTTCTCATCTACATATATTTATGTTGAAAGAACGGATTTTTGTTTTTTATTGTAACTTTATTATATTGTTTGTTTAATTCCAGGGCCTCGTCTCCAGATTTCCTCACCAGTCTCAAGCTGCTGTCCAATAGAAAGAGCACCGGGCAGCTCAATCTTAGAAGAGAAGAGAGGAGTCGACATCAGAGGAGCTCCTCTGTCCCTAAAAAGTTTGGTGAGGCAGATAGATGGTCTGATCCACCCCGCAGCGCCACGCTGGACCGCATCCAAGCCTGTGAACCGCAGGCTCTGTTGGCAAAGACTCGCAGCTCGTCCTCATCTAAAGACAACATCAACGACCCAACCAACATCAACCACCCCAGCAACCTGCTGGCCACCATCTTCTGGGTGGCCGTGTCACTGATGGAGTCTGACTTTGAGTTTGAGTATCAGATGTCTCTGAGACTGTTGAATAAGCTGCTGGGCCACATGTCGCTCGACAAACAGGAGAACAGGGAGAAGCTGGAGAAACTGCAGAGTCAGCTCCAGTGGAGCAGCTTCAACGGGCTCCAGCAGCTGCTGCTGAAGGGCTTCACCTCCGTGTCCACCACCGACCTTACGCTGCAGCTCTTCTGCCAACTCACGCCTGTCTCACGGGTGCCTGTGGTGGACACGTCACAAGCCATAGGTACACTGTTAGGATTGATAAGGTTTTTTTGAAGACAGATAAATGAATGTTGATATTATTCAATTGTAGGTGTCTGTAAGCTGTTACTGTTTGCCAGTGTTGTTCAATGTCAGAAAATCCCATGATAAAGCACAAATAAAAGTGATGATTTCTATTTTTATGTGAAATACTGAATTAATCTGTGTGTTTCATCCATCAGGTTTTCCCTTGAATGTTCTCTGCCTGCTGCCACATCTGGTGCAGAACTTTGATGGTCCCACACCGTTCTGTCAAGATGTTGCTGAGAAGATAGCCCAGGTTCGGCTCTGTTCTGTTTCTTTCCTCATTTTCTCTCAAAGAGATCATACCACATTTTAAGATAATGCCCTTTCTGTGTGTAGGTCTGCCTTGAGGAGAAGAACGCCAAGCTCGCCAACCTGGCTCATGTCATGACTCTGTACAAAACGCACGCCTACACACGAGACTGCTTCTCTTGGGTCAACGTGGTGTGTCGATATCTTCACGAAGCTTTCTCAGATATCACCCTCAACCTGGTCACTTACATGGCAGAGGTGTGTGAAGCTGTGTCAGCTGATCATATGTTTGCTGAGCAGTAGTTAAAGGCTACAATCAGACTGCAGACAAATATGATTTCTTTCTCAAGTCAGATCATGAAGACAGACTGTCCACACTGTTGTTTGCAAGTGAGCTGATCGAATTTGTGCGTCTAGACTACGTAGCTAAACTGGTGATCAGCTTTCCAATGCAAAAGCATGAGAATTGAGAACCATCATTTCATCCTTCAACTTTTTCATTTTTTTTTTTTGCGTCTCTTCACAGACTGTTGCTCCTCACGATGTCGTCTTTAGTGCTGTGTTAGTAGCAGCATGGAGCTGCTCAACTCTTATGTCACTCTGGATTTGATGTTATTGTTGTGTGTTGTGTTTGAAGACACTTTGAAATCCAATTTAAGTATCCAGAAAGAGACACTTCTATAAAAATGTAATCCAAATTGCATTTCAAACCACCTCCAAATGTGGTTTGGATCAGATGTGCTGTTCAGACTTTCTAATTCTAGATACAGTCTGAATATGCCAAAAAAGATTTGGGCTGGCAGTCTGAACAAGGCCAAAGAGTTGCTCAGTAATTATTAATATTACGTCCTCTCCAAAGTTACTCAATAAATTACTCACTTCATTCTTTTTTAATAGCTGTTGGAGAAGGGTCTGCCCAGTATGCAGCAGACCCTTTTACAAATCATCTACAGCCTCCTGAGTCACATGGACCTGAGTGGGATTCAAGCCAAACCCTTTAACATGGAGGTGCTTAAGACGATTGAGAAATTTGTCCAGGTGAGTTCAAATCACAGCTGAATGTGTGTCCTGCAGATAACTAGTTTAAATACACTATGACTGTATGCCTAACATTGATTTTTAGCAAATGGTTTTTGATATTTTCAGGATATTTCTGTGTTAACTTTTACTTTTTGAGATATATGTGCTCAGATTCAGATCACCTACATCAAATGTGATCAATGGAAACCTTTCAGTTAGACTCTGTTCCTTTTCTAAGCGTTCATGGGAGAAAAAAGAGAAAAAAGCTGTCTTGTGTCAGCGCAGTAAATTTGTAGACACACCCAAACTATAAACAGTCTACCCTTCTGCCGCAGGCCAGGCCTCTGCTTATTCTCATACTGAGTCCATGTTCCCTTAGCTTCCTCCTGTAAGCCAACTGCAGGAACACTTGTCTCTAAAAATAGAACCATGTTAAACACGCAGAAAGACGTTTGTGGTTGTTCCTCTCTAAACATGTGGTTGTGTTGGTTTTTGTCTGTACGTACGGATGAATCTGTGTGTGTGTGTGTGTCTGTGTGGACTATAGACTGTCCATTGGGGGGAAGCGTTGAATATCCTGAAGCTGGTGGTTTCTCGATCGGCCAGTTTGGTGCAGCCGTCATCTCCACACAGTGACCTCTGCTACGAGGACATCAGCCGTGTCTGGGACCGCTCCTCCAAGGCCCTGCCTGGGAAAACGCTGGATTTCCACTTTGACATATCTGAGGTTAGAGACTCTTTTTAATGTGTTCTTGGTTTAAAAGTCCGAGTAGCTCGAGGAGAGCTTAATGCTGGTGTATTTTTTCCTGTATTTTCCAGGGTGTGGTGCTTGTTGTTGAGGTCATGTGGAATCTTGTTAAGCTTTTTGGAAAGGAAACATTTCTTCCCCTTCCTTAATGCTGATATTTCTTTTTGACCAAGCCCCTTGAGATTAGCTTGAAAGCTTGAAAGGTAAACACAATTAGCCAAGCAGTGCAGAGCTGGAAAGTGATGTCAAAGATACAGACAGAGTGGTGAATGTGTGGGAACCAAACAGGGAGCTATTTGTGTAGCTCATGAATGGCAGGAAATGATGTCAGCTCTTTGCTGCCGTCCTTTGTATGTGAATCAGTGAGTTTTAGTGGATAGCCAACAGCGTGTGTATTTAAACTTGAGACACACAGGACAAACCACTGATATTTCTTATAATATCCAGGTATTTTTAGACTGAGGGATAAAGCAGAGTAAGAGTGGGATTCTTTTTCCAAAATGCTTGACACATTCGGAATGCATAGTGGAATAAAAAACGTTCAAATTGATTTTAAAAAATCAGTGCCAGTTTATGTTGGAACATTGCTCATCTTGAAAACTGTCAAAGTCCAGAAGAAACAGGAGCTGCTGCGGTGCCTGAGTCACACATTGACTGAGCAGAGAGGGACTTTCTCCTCTTCAAACTTCCCCTGACTCATGGAGCTTTCTGCCTGCACATGTCCATTTGTTTTTGTCCATGCTGTTAGACGCCGGTGATTGGTCGCCGTTATGATGACCTGCAGCGCTCTCCAGGACAAGATGTGAAGAGCAGAGCAACAGCAGTGACCCGCAGCACCTCCTCTACCTCCTCTGGATCCACTTCCAACAACGTTCTGGTGCCGGTCAGCTGGAAGAGGCCTCAGTCTTCACAGGTAAATGTTTCATCCCATTCTTTTTTAGAATTATGTTTATGATATGAGGGGTGAAATTGTGTTTGATAGTGACTAATCAACACATTATTACCCCATTAACACCTGCACTGTAAAATGCTGTCTGCACATTTACAGTAAATCACTGGCTACTTGGTGCATTTCTTTCACAATAAGTTACTGTATCATTTTTACAGTAATTTATTGTGAAATATTACAGCTACATCCAGCAAAATCCTGCAAATAATCACTGAATCTTTACACTCTGTTGATTATTACCAGGATTTTACATGATGTCACTGTTATATTTTACTGTAAAATGATACAATAATTTGCTGTGAATGCAATGCAACTAGAAGCCAGTCATTTATTGTAAGTCAAACATTTTACAGTGTGTCTATATCACTTCATCATTTTATAGTAATTTATTGTGAAATATTAAAGTTACATCCTGTAAAATCCTGGAAATAATCTCAGTATTTTCATATCTGTATTACGTCACATTTTTACAGTAATTTATTTTGAAATGTTACAGTAACATTTTGTAAAATCCTGGAAATACTTAACAGTATGGCATTAAATTGTGATCTGTAACTTTTGTTCATAGTGTTTCCTTTTTCTCTTTGCGTCTGCAGAAACGAACACGGGAAAAACTAGTGAATGTGTTGTCTTTGTGTGGACAAGAAGTGGGGCTGACAAAAAATCCTTCAGTAAGATACACTTTATTTTTGCTTTGCTATGAATTTCAACACAGACAGGTTTTGTTATCATGCATTCAGAAACAGCCCATAAGCCCTTCTTATTTTTTGTCCATTTTATTTTTCTGTGTAGGTTATTTTCTCCAGTTGTGGCGAGTTGGACCTCATGGAGCACCAGCCGAGCCTGGTGTCCTCCGACGATGGGACCCGGGACCCAGATAACATGGACGACACCACGTCAGAGCAGCAGTTCAGAGTCTTCAGAGACTTTGACTTCCTTGATGTGGAACTTGAAGATGGAGAGGTGAGTCTGAGGACATCAGACATTTTCAAACAGTAGCAAAGAAAATAATTTATCTTCCCTCTCACTTCCTCTAATATTTGATGAAAAACATCAAGTAAAACAACAACACTAAGAAAAACTGACATTATCTTGAGGAGAGCTTCCTGTAAGGAGCACTCTTGTACTTTATTGGGTCAGCTCGGCCTGCTTTGTGTAATGGGGTTTCTTTTTTCTGTTTTTTTCTGTCTGTGCTATCTAGGAGCTCCAGGTAAGTTTAGTCAGGTCACATTTTCCTTGCTGTGTTCTTAAAAAAGAGTGTTTGCTTGTGCAGATAATTTAGTGAGTCTCCACACTGATGGCAGAGTAGCAAAAGTGTGTGCATGCCGTGTATTATAAAGCAGTATATTTAGCATTTTTTTCGTAGACATTTCATCGGACAATTCATTGTCACAGTCTGACAGTCACCAGTGAAATTCATGTCAACATAAGGTATCTTTGACCAGGATCACTGATTTTGTAGCTGAAGTACACATGTACCTTCAGTTGCTTTATGATTGATGGTTGATTGGTTGATTTTAACACTATTTAATATTTTTTTCTGGTTATTAAGACAAAAGAAGTATTCTAGTTTTGATATTACACACAGCTATCCAATTTAGAATTGTTCTTTCCCCTTTAAAAACGTCAGAAATCTGGCTACATTCAAAGGATTCTGAGTGTGAACTCAGCTGTGTGTCTTAATGGTACATAGAATGGTAGTAATAGATGGGATGCTATCTCCATGTAGAGACTCATTAGAAGAAACTCTGTTCAGTTTCAGCTGTTCACACACGCATAACAATAAAATCATTATTTTTGCAATCTAAACGGTCAGTTATACACAATTTAATTACACAATTTGACCTGTGTACAATTTGTAAGTTCATTCATTGGACATTTTTGTTCACCTTGAGGAGAAGAACATCAAACTCTCCAACCTGTTCAAGTCAAGTTTGTCAAATTACCCCAAGGCCCAAATGCTGATGGTACACATTCTTCGTATTGTTTATAGCAAAAACATTGTTTCTTTAATTGTTTACATTTAACATCACTCATGTTAAATTGTGAAGATCATCCTAGAAGTCAAACCACAATACCGTCTTGGCATTTTTAGAAAACTGAAGCTTTAGAAATAACATACTAGTATATTTGTGTGTGTATATGTAACTATCTTTGTGTATCAAAAACTGCAGACCTTGTATCTTAGAACATAGTGTCAGCTATTCTAACCATTCCACTAAAATTTCACACAGACTGAAAACTAAAACAAGTGCTATGGTCAACAAAAGTGCAACACAGACAGTTTTAGAGGTTGGCATAACACCAACTGAAATGGTAAGGTGTGAGGGAAGTTTTCTGACCAGATACAAACTTTTTTTTTTTATACATATACATGTAGTAAAGTTTATTTTTAAAACAGGCTGATGGGACAAAGCCCTTGCTTTCTATCTGTGTTAGGCATTAAGCTAATAAGTCACCCTTGTTTGATCTGCTGAAGCGGAGCTTTGTTGGAATGTGGAAGTTGACTGACATCTCCAGAGTCGCGTCCAGTTGAAAAGTCATTCTGTGTTTAGAAACTACCAGACTCAGAGGGTTTAAACCCGTAAATATTTACAGTCTGACAATATCAGGTGTTTCTGCCAGTTTCACCATCACCCTTGCTATTTTGAGGGGTCAATATGTAAGGATACACTGTGATGGGCTCATAACACTCCAGTATTCCTTCTACTCTTAGCTATGAGGGTAAAAACTCCCTCAGAAACTGTCCCCTCCCTGAACCTGCACTGCATGGTTGTGTATATATGTGGTTCGTGTGTGTGTGTGCATGTGTTTGTGTAGAGAAGAGGTTGCGCTTTACTTCGTGGTAACTCAAAGCCATTCTCCTCTGCAGGGAGAGACTATGGACAACTTTAACTGGGGTGTGCGTCGACGCTCCATGGACAGTCTGGACCGGAGTGACCTGCAGCCCTTGGAGGAAAGTCAGCTGTCCAGCAGCATGCCGAGCCTCAGCAAGATCACCCATGAAGATTCTGACGAGTCATCTGAGGAAGATTCCCTCATTGCCAGCCAGATACTCTCCCACTCACAGCTCGTAAGTTCACCTTTGTTTGTATGCCAATAAATTAATGTCATAATGAAGGAAAAAACCTAGCTGTTGAATCATCAGAAAAATTACACGTCACAGGGTATTTGCAGGTCTTAAAACTGTCCTAATAAGTATTGAAAAAAGAAGCTGAGAATGCATTTTTACATCTAAAGTTTCTGTTCGGGAAACAATTTGCTGGGTAAGAGCTGTTCAATCATGTTTTGTTAGGTAGGTCTGTAAAACTTTACATTCATTTGCATCGTATGTGGTACTAAAAACATATTTTAAAGTATGAAATGTAACTTGCTGAAACCTGCAGAAACTCTTTATCACTATCATACTGATTTCAACTGTAATCCTTACAAAACATATTTAAAATCCAGTTTGCACATGAAATTACTTTTAGAGGGGCATTCAGAGGATAAATTATTCCCATCATGGACCCCTCCCCCATATGCTTTCCTCTTGTGCCACCCTCAGGTTATTGTAATCTTTGCGCACAAGCTATCTCATAATTTATTTGCTGAGCACATTTACACTCTCAAGGGAATAAGGCCTTTTGATTTAAATGATCCTGTAGATTTTCCTCCAGTATCAACCACAGGACCACATGTTAACAGCTCTAAAAATAGCAAAAATCATCCATGTGCTGCTTGTTGGTCCAACACAGATTGCAGGATGTTAAGAACACTGCCGTATCCACAGGCTGCTAACAGAGCAAGAAACTATTGCATCATCTCTTGTGTTGTTTGCATCACGTTTCTGTTATACCATGACCACTGGTCCTCATGCAGTATTAACTAAAGTTTGAGAAACTGGCGGCAGATGGAAAGCTCATGTGGCCACACAGCTGTCAACCCACTTATCTCTTGTTCTTGATTGGTCAGCACCTGTCAGTGCTTACAGATAATTCAGGAGCATTGTAAAATTTGCAGTTTTACAGTTTCCAATACTGTGTTTTGAGCTCTGCTTTTATAGAAGCATGTAAGAGACATGAGTATTTGAATTTTAACAGATGCTGAATACCTAATATTTAAAGTGAAAAAATGTCTTGATTTGCAGCTTTAAAAACTGAATTTTTTTTTTTTTTTTTGAAATTTCAAATTAAAATCTAAAAGCAGTCAATTTAGAACAAATAAATTCAGATGCATAGTTTTTAAATTAAGATATTTAGATCATAGACTGTATGAAGTACATTTTGATGCTATGAATCAGTGTTGTTTAAATTCAATACTAAGTATTCCGTATCTGTTCAAATTCAAATACTTGTGTCTCTTATATGGTTCCAGATAATTTTTCAGTGTTTACTGAATTTTTCAATGTTTACTAAAAAATGGCACTCATGATATTTAGAAAAGCCTCCAACATTTTTTTACTTTTTGTGTCTTACAGATGGTCAACCTCTCTCCGACAGCTGAGAACAGTAACAGGGACTCTCCCTCCGCCTTTTTTGACACATCAGCTGATTCAACTCCCCTGAACACCAAAAATCCCAGTTTCGAGGTCCAACTACCAGAGGACTCGAAGCAGCGGGTGAATAAGGGCTTCAGAGTGTCAGAGATTCTGGGAAATACTAATTCCTATCGCAATTCTATACTAGAGTTCTTCACTAATTTTGCCAAATAGGAGCTCTTCTGTAGCATCTTTCCTTGTGAGATGTCTTGGATGTTTTATGTGCTTTGGGTTCGGTGTTTATTTTATTTTGTGGCACTGTGACTTTTCTGCGTTTCATCTCTTCAGAGTAGAGCATGAGCCGGTCTTTTCTTGATATTTTAGTTGTTGCATGCTAAAGGGGAATGAACTAAAACCTGCAAGCAGGCAATCTATAACGCTTTGGGCTAGTTTGTGCCTTATTTTAATTTTTGTAGAGGTTGTCTGGGGACGTTAGAGGGTCGTAGCCAGCAGTAGAAAAATATAAGTCTCTTTCTTTCTGTGTATGTCTGTTTAAGGCAATGTGTATACCTATTGCTTCTGTGTGGGTGGCTCTAAGCATCAACTAAAAACTCTTGGCATGTGGGAGGTCAAGAAAGGTTTACACATTGCCTGCCCCCAAACATGAGTGTGCAGGGCCACAATGCTGGCTGAATGAAATTAATTTATAATAATTGGCACAATTTATGCACACTACATTTACCAAATAAAAGAAAGCACCACAAGGAGTGTCCATAGTGTCCCACGCCAAGGTTAGTGTATCCATTTTAATAATCAAGTTTTAACAGAGGGAACATATTTCAGTTTGATGTTAACCTTTAGTGCATGCTGTCTCTCTCTAGATAATTTTGCCACTTGCTGAGGAAGCATTTGTCTCTTTTGCTTTCTTTTAGCATGAGGTGTCACAAGAAGATGAAGACACCAATGTGCATGAGGAGGACATCTCCCTCTCCATCAGTGAGCTGCCCCTTGAGTTTCACTGTGGTGACAGTTTAACGATGGACATGGTTCACGCTGATTACAAAGGAGAACTGGACCTGGACAGCTGCTTACCCAGGTACCCACTCACAGTTTTTCTCAATAATAACAGGGTTCGCGAGGATTCTTAAAAAAGTCTTATAAGACATAGAATCCACTGATCCTAAAAAAAGGCCTTAATTGGTGTTAATGTGTCTTAAATCACTCTTTCAAAAGTCTTAATAATGCATGGGAAGAAGGATTTTTCTCAAGTTTTTCTGACGTTGCATTGTAAAAGCTCCAAATAATGGGTAACTTTTTTTTTTTTAAATACTGAATGCCTTTTGCAATGACATTGCCAAAAAGCTATGGCATATGGTACAATAAATATTTGTTAAAATTGTCCCACAGATAGGCAATTAGGTAATTGATTTTAGTTCATTAATTTTTTTCCTTCAGTTTTGGCTACTGTAAAATTAGTTTTAAATTTCATTCTTAAATCCTATTTAATTGAAGCCATAGGAAGCCAGAATACATAAGTTTACATAAAATGGCATTGTCAGAGGAATAGGTCACCTGAAAAAAAATGATTTGTATAATACTTACCCACAAAATACCTTGAATTCTTGAAGAAAACTCGTTTTTTCTTGCATGACTCCATGGTGAACGAAGAATCCAATAAAGGCGAACATGAATTAAAGTCAATGTGGGCCTAAACAAGAGCTAAACTATATCAAAACATCCTTTTACAAACTTTCACATAACTCCTGCACTGCAGTATAACCTACGTCTCATTTAATCAGTCCTGTGCTCAGTACTTGCCAAACACATGAATTTGTGATTATACATTATGATTTCAAACATGCCAGTACAAACAGTTGCTGTTGCTAAGGCACATTCAGGGCATGCTACTTCTAGGCAGAAGTGTTTTAAATCATGATGTTTTAGCTAAAATGCATGCTTTGGGAAAGTACTGAGCACATGACTGGATAAATGAGACTTGGATTATACTGCACGAGTTGTATAAGAGTTTATAACCATGTTTTCCCTCATCTACTTCAATTCATGATGAATTTTTCGTCTTTCTTGGATTTTCTGTTCACTGTGAAGGCGTGCAAGAAAATTCATGATAACATGGCAAGTAATTTCGAAACAAATGGTCACTTTGCTGGTCAGGTTTCCCTTTAATAACATGACTTTATGTCCACTCAGTCTCACTGAGGAGGAGAGAGACGACATGCTGGAGCCTCGCTCTTCACCGCCACCGTCACCCTTCTTCTCCGCCATTCTCGCAGCTTTCCAACCAGCAGTGTGCGATGATGCAGAGGAGGCCTGGCGAAGTCACATAAACCAGCTTGTGTCAGACTCAGACGGATCATGTGCCGTCTACACGTTTCATGTGTTTTCTTCACTATTTCAGGTATTACAGCACTACAGACATATTACACCTCGTAACCAGCATCGACCTAAATTCCATTAACAATGTGCCTGCTCAAACTGAATAATTAAACTGAAAGCGTAACAGGATTAGTTATCTGGCTCATTAAGCTTTAGAGAAAGAGGCTTCCTTTCAGAAGAGGTCTGATTGATTACAAATTGAGGGCACAGTGTGGATGCCTTCAGCTTGAAAATCTTCACAGATTCATTAACCGGATGTTGTTCACTTCACTGACCAAAGCTGACAATGAAGAATTTCAGAAAAAAAATGACAGCCTGTGAGTTCCTAAAATGATGTAGGAGTGACTTTGACGGTATCACAGCCAGCCTATTTTACTTTGTGTTCAGAATATCCAGACCAAATTTTGTTCGCTGACCTGTGACGCTGTGAGTTACCTCGGTGACAGCCTAAGAGGATTAGGATCAAAGCTTTTGAGGTCCTCTCAGATGCTGACATCATGCTCAGAGTGCCCGACATTATTTATTGATGCAGACACAGTAAGTAACCTGAGAATTTCCAGTTTAACAGTATGACATCTTGGTAGTAGTCGGACAAATTCAGCCACAAAACTCTGTTTTCACAGATTATGTCTTATGGATTCCTGGAGAAAATGAAATTCAGCGTGCTGGAACTTCAGGAGTATCTCGACACTTACAACAACAGAAAGGAGGCAGCGATCACTGTAAGACATATATTATTATGCCCTCAAGTCTGAATGTCATCTGTGTCTTGTCACTGAGTTGTTTAAGCTGTGATTCTGTCATCTTTCTCACAGTGGTTGAGCAACTGTAAGGCCACCTTTCCCCGGAGTGCTGGAGGCACTGTGATAACATGTCAACCAGCCGAGCATGAAAACAAGGTAAAGGCTTCACTTTTTAGGAATATCAGCTTTAACTCTGATGGTAAATAATAATGTAATGATAATATAAAACGCTGGTTTGGTGTTTTTTGTGGTTTAGCTAAGCATTCAGCCAGTGTGCACACACAAAAAAAGCTGTATAATTTTTTTTTTAAAAAGTATCCTTTTCTATAAGGGGCTTTGTCCACCAAAGTGTTTTTTCTTCAGGCCAGCACATTTTTAAAAGTTATTTACAATGGGAGTACGATGAATTTATGCAACGCTATAAATGCCAGCAGAGTGACAAAGCACTGAGCAGGTATTCTTTGCTGAGCGCTGCATGGCATTTTTTTACTGAGCACAGACAGTTAAAATTGTTCAACTTTAGATAAAACACTGTGTTTTCAGTGTCACTTTTCACCCAGCCATCCAATCACAGTGGAGGAGGGGTAGGACAAATAACACAAATGACCATATTTTACAAGTGCTTAAAAAACAACAGCAATGGAGGAGAAATAGGTTAATATACTGTATATATATATATGTGTGTGTGTGTGTGTGTGTGTGTGTGTGTGTGTGTGTGTGTTTCTTATCATGAACCCACTTGCCTCAGCCATGCATATTTCCAGAATAAGTACCTCGTGCCAACATTTTTACCCCTGCAGATATTCCTTCTCATAGAAACCAGACAAAACCAAAGCATCTCAGCCAAAAAAAAAAAACTGTACCTCTGAAGCACTCTCAAGCCCCCCAGCTAAGTGTTTCCTGAGGAGCGGCTGGCCTTTTAAGCTAGGAAAAACACTTTAATGGACATGTTGGCTAAAAATGTAATTACAAAAATGACTGAAAATACTAAAGATTCCACCTCAACTGACTTTTCATACTGTGCTCTCTGCATTGCGATTACTGTGTGATACTGTAGCTCTGTGAGTGTTACCTTTAATTTTCTCACACTATGTAAATGCCAAGTTTCTGACAACCTTGAGTTGCCGCTCGTCACATTGATTATCTCATTCCAGTGTGCATTGTGATCATTTTTTTAGCTTTGCTGGGCATGAGAGCAAGTTATCGTATGTTGCATTTGATCTAGAAGAAAACAATTATGCTCACTTCCCAGCTGAGGAACGGAAACAGCAAAATGAAATGTTTTGCTGCTAAAACTTGCCTCTTGATAGCTAAGAGATATCCACCAGAGTAAGTGCATTTGTGCTAATTAACGGGCAAAATCTTTACTTTGCTTCACTTTTTTTCATGTGGCGTTTTGATTAAAGGAGCCCTGTGAGTTTTTTTTTCTTTTTCAAAAACAACCAAAAATTATGTTAACATTCAGTTAACTCACCAAAACACATTTTGTGCATCCTGCATTTTCAATCCAGCATTGTTTTCAATCATGTTAACTAGCTTGTAGTCTTTTTCTTGCCTCTATCTGTAGATGCTTTGCAGAATATCTTAGTGTGTCACCGCCACCTGTAGCTCAGTTGAATAATGTAACACCATTTGCAGGACTGGGTATTGGGCCAACTTCTTGTGCGCACATGCATGCACGTCTGTATGTGCATGCGCAAGTTAAACAAAAAAGAGACCCACTCACAGAAAAAACACCAACATAGTGCTGCTTAAAAGTTAAAAACTCCACAGGGAACCTTTAATTCATGGCGACTACCAGCCGTCTTTTCAGTTCTGATTTGCATATACACCAACCCTCACTTTCTCCTTCTCTGCATGCCAATAAAAATGACCTGTGCTAATACTTTTCACCTTCTTTCATGTGGAAATAATGAGGAGTTGCATGCCCCTCTTTTGATTCTCTGTTTTCCCTACTTCTTTTCTGTCCTATAACATGCTTGCTTTGTAGCAAATGGAATCTCTGGCTGTAAGTTGGAAAGACTTGTTCCTCTTTTTAATGGTCATTTTCAGATTTTAAAGGCAGATTTTGTCTTATTTAATCCCATTTTAAACATTTGTAAAGTCTTCTGTATAGCTGCAGAAGGTTTGACATTTAGACGTGGTTCTATAGTAGTTATATGTGAGTATGTTATCCACCAAATGTAGAACTCTATAAATATTTGATACAGTTTAAATGCACACAAAAAAGGGAAACCTATTCCAATAAAAGGGCCATTTGGTAACAGTCACTTTTCTTTCACTTTTAGCAACTGGAGCTCTGTCAAAGACTCTACAAACTCCACTTTCAGCTGTTGCTGCTCTTTCAGTCCTACTGTAAGATGATTGAACAGGTCCATGCAATAAGCTCTATTCCCGAGGTAAGTGCATCATGCATTTGCTAGCCCTCTGCTTTTTGGAACCATGACACCCATCTAATTCATGTCCCTATTTAATATTTATCCCACTCAACCTTTAGCTTACAAATATGTCCAGAGAGCTAAATGAGTTGAAGAGCAGCCTGAGAGCAGCAGCAGCCTCGGTAACGAATGATGAGGTTTCTGTCCGTGAGAGCTCCTGCTCTGAGCCCACCTTCTGCTCCTCTGAGGCGGCTGTGCAGGCCATCCTCGAGTGTCTGAAGAACAACGAGTTTCCAATGGCCATCCGTTACATTCGTGAGTGCAGGTGAGGACAGAAAAGGGTTGTTTTTCTGTATTTGAGAAATGCATCATGTGTGCAGTCATTCAGCTACAGCAGTCTTCTGTGCAATTATTCAAATGTGCAATATTCTTTCAAGTCTCGAATGTAGGCTATATTAATCATATGTTACTCATATTGTATATATTCCTACTCCTATTGTTGTTCTTAATTATTTTTATGTTTTGTTGTACATTGTTGCATCATACAAATTTGTTCTATTTCTAATTATACTTACTAGTTTTATACATTGTACTTAGCACATGACACAGTTTTTATATTTTACACACTTTACACACTAAGCACATTATACATATTTTATAATTTTTAATATTTACATATTTGTGCCAGTTATTTTTTATTACTACTGTATTTTTATTTAATATTTTATATTTTTTACGTATTCTGTGCTGGTACTTATTTCCTCTTTCTGTTACTCTCTATGCTTGGCATCAGAGCGACTGCAACAAACCACAAATTCCCCTCCAGATCAATAAAATATTTCTGATTCTGGTTTAAAAAAAATGTCTCCAGTCAGACAAGAAACATTTTCCTTTTTCACTGCAGAACAAGGTGGCCCAACGACATCTTCGGCAGCCACTCTGAGGACGAGGTCCAGACCTTACTCAACATCTACTTCAGACATCAAACTTTGGGTCAGACAGGAACTTTTGCACTGGTGGGCTCAAAACAGGACCTGACAGAAATCTCTGTCAAGCTGATGGAACTTAACGGAGAGATTCGGGACATGATCCGACGAGCCCAAGGCCACAGAGCTATCACAGCTTTCCTCCCAGACTCCAGGCTTTCAGGCTCAACTCTTTGATGGCGGTCTGGCAGCGATTGACACCCATTCCTGCACAGCACCCTGCCCCACGTCCAGCCCTGATCCCGTCTGGGGCTGCTGCTATCATCTCAACAAGCACTCTGCTCTCTCCCCGGAATAACCAAACCCCCTCTCCTCTCCTCGCTCAGAGCACATCAGAATGTCATTAAGTCAGATCTTCAAATGTGCAGCATTACTATTGTGAGGACTTTGACTTTGCTGTTGCAAAGAAATTTTGGCTTTTATTGCACTAATATTAGAACTTGTCACAGAGCGACCACTTGCTACTGAGGTCAGCTATTTTCACATGTAACAAATGACATACCAAAGCTAAGTGATTCTCTTTCAGTTATGTTGTTTTAATTGTCAAGGGAAAATGTGCAATCCTACACAGAAGTGGAAGACTTACTGTATCCTGAAAGAATGTATTTGAATATCATAGCATTGGAAAACATGAACATTGTTAGTACAGAAAAAGGGAGGCATCATTACCTGGTTAAAGTCGTGGGTCTTTTTGTGTGTGTTTGTGTGTTAGTGTTGTGTGTGGGTACTCGAGTGTGTGTTATAAACCTGACAACCATCACAGATGGAATTATGGATCCTGATTTACGGAAATTGTTCACATTTAACTACTTCAACATGCTGCAGAACTACTGTAAGGTCTCCCAAACCTGTACACTACATGCTGCTGTGTGGGTTATCTGTTACTTAAAAACATTTTACTGTACCTTTGAACTGTGCAGCTTTTAGCAGTTAGGTAAATTATTTAATACGATTTGCAATAGAAAAACATGCTTTTATCAGACTAGATTTATAGAAAACAATATTTTGTTTCATCTGTTAAACCTGCCAAGCTTGCATATTCTATGTACTATAAAGTGGAATAGTAATGTTTATGAGCAAATACAGAAACTATTTTAACTGAATAATTGTACATAGTGCAATTTGGGGCTTTGCTCAAGCTCATAAGATTGTATTTTTATGAACTTACAATATGAGTTGCATGTAGAGTGAAAGAGATAAGCTACCTGTTTGTAAAGCTTTCACAAGAACTATTTGTGTAGCCTCTCGCCTTGTAAATACTACTGCCTTTGCAATGTACTGTATTTTGATGTTCTGTACACTTATGTAACAATAAAATAAACTTACGTTTGTTAACTGTGGTTTCACTTTGGAATTTGTATGATGTATTATTGATGTATGTTGTGCTGAAATCACCTCTGGCAGGAGGACCGTGGATGGTATCTGACTGCTTATCCTCAAGGCTGAATTTAGGAAATATAACAAAAACAATTTAAGCAAAGCATTCCATTCCATACATTTTACACAAAAAATGAGGAACTACATTTTAAAACGGTAAACATTTCAATCAGTAGATATCACCATGAAATATTATGTTTAAATTATGTTTTAATATGCAAATAAACCATTCTGATTAAAGAGGCAGTTTTTGCATAAACTTACAGAACAGAAATCTGAACTTATCACCTAAATGCATATTTTGCCTGTTTTCTTTTCACTATTCTGAAAGAAGATCAACATCTCAAAACTGATCAGTGTTTTTTATTATTTAGTATTTTTTCACCTGGTGTGTCTCTTACACAGAATGTGTATAATCTTCATATACAGTCTGTAGTCTCGTCCGCTCTTAAACCTTTTATATTTTAAGCCTTTTAGTTTAACATTACTCTTATTTTGAAGTCGTGCTGACTTCCGGTGCGCGGCGCGCGAGGTTTGTTTTTGTAGCAGGGGCAAACTAGCTAGCAGGTTTACTCGCAGTGAAACCTCTCCGTTATTCGGGTTTTTTTGGTTTGTTGACAACATTTTGTCAAAGTTTTGATCGCGACATGAAGGTCAACACTCTCGGACGCCGACATGGTAAGTTAGAACAACCTTAAATTTAAACTAAATCTACTTTTGCCGTCTGGTTTCCTTTTGCGAACGAGCATCGTTAAGCATTCACTGTAATTACAATCAAAAACTGAAGTTATGGGTTTTTTAGACATTCGCAACTAATTGTAACACTTTCTACGGCTGTGAGTCAAACGTTAGCTAACTTAACCCTCTCGACAAATACTCATAAGCAGTTTTACGATCAAGCTACCTAACGTTAGCGTAAACTAATGTGTTTGAAAAGCAGCTAACGCTAAGCTGACCGTGCCCACCCTGGGGAAACTCATCGCTCAGTTTAAAGCTAACTTACCTTAGATACGTGCCTGGTTTTTAACTTATTCATGATGAAAGCTTTCTCTTCTCAGGTGTGCCACGTAACAAACTTTAGAGATTACATAAACTATCTGGAATGGATTTACCCTCAAAAACCATGTACGACACGTTCAAAGATGAAATCTGGAAAGGTAAGACAATAGTCGTCTCAAAAAATATTTAACATTATAAGCTGCACAAAACATTGTCCATGTTTCAGGATGGACTGTTGTAATGCATTACATTGTACAGCTGTTCCTGATATTGCGTCCAACCTTGAAATCCACTTGCATAATCATGAAATGATACTTTTTTTGCAGACTCAAGACAAAACATAATGTTCTGTATGCTGGAGGCTGTGAACTTCTCACTGATCTATAAACTGTTGTTGTTGTTTATTTTACAATTATTTTACAATTTAGAGTTGGGACCACTGGACCCCAACTGGTTTGAGGCATTGACAGCTCAAACGTTCACTAATGAGGAAAGTATCTCTGATCAAGATGACCTGTGTGCTAACCAAGAGGGACATTTTAAAACACCTGCTGTTGACAGTCAGCTGTTTTCCACACCCAAAGTTTTCAGACGCAGTCGAGTTGTGTCACCTGAAACTGAGGATGAGCAATCATTGACTTTTGAACAAGGTAATGTTGCAATTAGTTCAAGAATATGCTAATCAGGAGTATGGATTGTCTGTATAGGATATTGTAAGTCATTGTTGGAAAGTATTATATCTTGCTTGTGTCTGCATTGATAAGCTTTTGACATTGTATCTAAAAATGATGTTTCTCTGTGGTACGTCCTAGAAAAAGAAACATTGCCATTGACAGCAACGCAAAGTCCATATTTGTTTCGGGTGTCAAAAGAGGGGTGAGTGCAACCATTCAGAGACACTGCTGGTTGTTGTTTTTTGAGTAAATTCATTTCTGCATAATTATTACTTCAATGGCTGTTCAGTTAAAGTAAATAGGGAACTAATATTGATTTTATACATAGGCTAACTCTTGATGGTTGTTCTGCACAGGGTTCCAGGTGAGAAATATGGAGGTTCCCAGCCTCAGTATCAGGACAGTTTTGGTAAGCTGCAAGTGTATGTGTATTTCATCTGTTTAAATTACATTAAAAAACAATTTGATAATCACTGGTTATTTTATTTGATTTTGTCATCTATACAGATCTGCTTCATACCCCACAAAAATCCCCAGTAAGTGTATTGACTCCAACAGTGATGTCAAATTCCACTTTTTGAATGTTTGTAATAAATAACGTTTTTATTCTTCTTTCTTCTTCTTCTTTTTTAATGATACAGGTGGGCCATGCCAAGCATATATCTGAAAGTCTCGGAGCACAGATTCATCCTGACATGTCATGGACCAGTTCTCTAAATACCCCACCAGCAGTGCCATCCACTCTGATTTTATGTAAGCAAATGACACAGGTGGTTGTCTTAAAAAGCCTTATCTGTGATTTGTTAAATGATTAGTGTGTCTTCTTGTTTTCATAGCTAAAACTGATGAGAGTCCCTGTCCTGTGAGTGTTTCAGCAGACAAAAATGTTGAGGTGAGACCAATAGACCTTACAATTTGTAGAGTGTTGCTAAAAGTTGAGTCTCTGGTTCTGTTGTATGCGCACCTGACTTTTGATTTTGTATCAGCGACACAATAGTTTTTTTGTTTGTTTTTGTTTTGTTGTTGTTTTGTGTGAAATGTCCAAGTTAAAAAATAATATGCTCATTTTCTATTATATGACATTGTAAAGAAAGGTAATATGCTGAAAACACAAATTCTCCACATCATATGATATTAAATGAGAATAGATGAGGAATCAAGAGGAAGAAAAAGGGCATGAGAATTTCACTTTTTTTTGTCGCTCTTTTATAACTCTGTAGTGAACTTTCCAGGTTATATAATAAAGAGGTGTCCCAACATACACACATGCAGAAAAAACTTCAGTATAGACCACAATATGTCAGCCCTAGAAACATGCCATTACATTGAACCAGGAAATACAGGTGTGGCTATTGAAATTGCTTCTGAAACTCCGTTTTTGTGTTTTGTCTTTCTTAGTTTGTACGGAAGCTTTTCCCCTCTCTTTCAAATGCATCCAAAGTTGGAACTGTGTCACCCAAAAATGATGACATGCCCTCTGTCCACCAAGGTACTGTGTGGTGCACTAGCTCTGAATATCAGTTGCATAACCATGTAGTGCAACAGATTTATTTATTTGTTGCACATGCTTCTAGATGCATAATGCGAAATTATACTGATTTCTGATCTATCATCAACAGGTGTTGTTTCCCCTGAAGCTAGTCAGAATCCAGAGCCCCACGACTCCCCCCAAAGTTCACTTAATCAGAGTGGTGTTGTTTGGAAACAGAAGCTACCAGATGCAATTGAAGATGGAGAAATTCGCAGTGCAGTAGCAAGTGTTCTTGATGGAGCTGAAAATGTTCTGTCTTTATTTTTCACCAAAAGTAGTTCAGCGCTGAGAAAAGCAAAAACTGACAGAAGCAAAAGAAAGCAAATTATTCCTACAAAAGAGCACACGGACAACAATGCACACAGTGCTGAATCCAGTGAGCAGAGAACAGCTGATCAGGAGCATGGCATTCTTCCTTCATCCCCACCCATTAAAACTGGAGATGTTGCAATCACCCAGTGGTCTCCTTTGAGTTTATCTGAAATTCCACCTTGTACTGTGGATACTTCTTGCCATGATAGTAATTGTGCTACACAGATGGAAAACAAAGTGTTGACAGGACAACTGCAAAGTGACTCTGATTCTGGCCTGTCGGTCAGGCCACTGATGAAAACCCCAGACTCTGGATTTACAACGAAAAAAAGAAAATTTGTTTACACTGTTGTGACTTCAAAACTGCAAGTTCAAGGAAAAGACACACGGTCTCAGAGGATGGACTCATCACCAGGGATTCCAGATTCTGGTAACATTTCTCAAGTGTAAAAATGCTATAATAGATTATGTATTATTAACATGGAAAAATACACTTTTTTAAAAATTAATTAATCTGTTTTTATCATGATACTTTGTTTCAGGACAAGGTGTTCATGTGAAGCAGTTGGAGAAAGCCCGAGATGAAGCGGATATTCGCAGTATTGGGAAAAATGAGATGCAAAAACAGGCAAATCTTGCAGAAGAAAATCTACCTCCATCTGTCCAAGCAAAAATCCAGGATCTTGACATGTCACAGCTTTGCAAAGATTTTGCACAAGACTTCAGTCAAATGTTAGACCCCAGTAATCTGAGTAAAGGAACAGAGGACACTACTCGAAAGGGCTTCTCTCCATCAGCTTGTCTGTCAGCCATGAAACAAGCTAAGCAGAAAGCAATGCAAGCAAACCCTCACCGTGACTGCAATGGCAACAGTGAAAGCAGACATGTCTCTACCACTAATCAAAAGAACTGCAATGAGGGCACAATAAGTGACAGTGGGTTCCAGTCTGCTGTTGCAGATAGCACTCACGTGACTGCATCATTTGTTCTTCCCAGCTCAGAGATCAGTGGTCAAAGTCAACAGTGGACAGACTTTAAAACTGACATTCATAGAACCTCTTCTTTCACGTCTACAAATACAGGAAATGGAAAAGCACATTTGGATCATATTGTACAAAAAGCTGAAACGGATGCCAAGCTGCCCAGCGCAATCAAGGAAAACCAGATGCCAGGACTTGGCAGAGAGAGTGAGTCTAACATAGAGAGCACATCAGCACAACTACCGAGCTGTGCAAAAGGAACTGTTGATAACATTAATTGTGCTCCACTTAATGGTCCAGTCCATGGCAGTCTGCCAGAGAAAACAACAGTTTCTCTTCCTTCCGTCCATACATCAGGATTCAAAACAGCTTCAAATAAGGGTATAAACGTTTCCTCGGCCAACCTGAAGAGAGCCAAGCGTCTCTTTGAAGAGACTGAGGGGGAAAGAACTACAAGCAACAAGCCCGCCAAATGTGCCTGTGACATTAAAGAAGAAATCAGTGTGGGTCATGGATCAGTGAATAATCAGGCCACTAAATCGAACCAGCCACTTTCTACAACCGAAAAAAATGTGGATATCAGTTGCCAGTTAACAGCTTCACAAAAAGCTGACGTGACTGAGCTTTGCACTCTTTTGGAAGAAGCGGATAGCCAGTTTGAATTTACACAGTTCAGAACTGCAAAGCCAAAACAACATAGTCAAGATAATGCCACCTCTCCTCAAAAAGTTGACAAAGAACTTGACAGTGATTTTCTTTCAGGTATAGATTTTGACGACAGTTTTAGCTTAGAAGCTGAAAAGCAAGTGGCCGCACCTGTGATGCATGACAACATGACCTTAGTTTCACATGTTGAAACACACTGTGGGACATCCAACATCACAAGTAAATCCACAGGTTTGCCATTGTCAAGTCCAGTAGAAAAAGAATATTCCTCTACTAAAGATGTGTCTTCCTCTTCAAAGCATAGCTTTGAAGGCAGCAGCAGTATTATGTCAGTTGAACCCAAAAATCTTGACAGAGCTGGGCACACTGAAACAAGCAACCTGGAGAACAAGAATCCTTTAATGCTTGGTGTGGGATTTAAGACCGCTGGAGGAAATGTTCTGAGAGTCTCAAAAACGTGTTTGAGCAAAGCCAGAGCTTTGTTTGCAGATTTACAGGACAATCTTGTGACATGTGAAAAACCACCGGACAAGCAAAGTAGCAAAACTGAAGCTGAAACACAGCATAAGCGCTGTGTTGATAATCACAATGGTACCGTCTTGCATCATAACAATATTCTGAAGTCCACAGCTTATGGTAATGATAAGAAAAGGACGGTTCAGGGCTGTTTATCCAACATGAAAGAGTATGTCTGTTCAGGCAAACAAGTCACAGGCATTAGAGATGAAGGCGCCACAACAAGTTTGAAAAACAACATAATGGACACAACCACATGTCAAAGTGGGTTCCAGCTGGCCAGTGGGAAAGATATTTCTATTTCAGCAAAAGCAATGCAAGAGGCAGATGCTTTCTTCAAAGACTGTGACACAATGGACACTGACACTGGGATGTCAGTTAACAAAAAAGAGAGCAAAGCACCCTTGTCTAGAAATGTCATTCATAAGAAAACCCTCCTAAAATATCTAAATGTTCAAGGGATGGAAGTACAGCTCCCTGAAAAACCAATCAATGAGTCTGAAAATGGGAATGCTTGTCAAGCTGCACCCCTTACAGAGGTTGTACAACAAAAAGAGGAGATTCCCAATTTTGGTTTTAAGAATATGGCGGCTTTAACAAATGCAGCCTTTTTCAATGGAAACCCTTCATCGACTGTAGAGGTACTTTCATCTCTCTCAGGCACAACATCAAAGAATATTGGCTCATCTGCCATCGATGAGTTGAGAAATGATAGTTGTTCTTCTATAGCCAGTGGGAAAAAAGTTTCCATTTCGGCTGACACAATGAAAAAAGCAGAACATCTTTTGAATGAAATTCATACACTTGAGGGCACTAACAAAAAACTGAAACCGAAAGGAGATGCTTTAAGAACAGGTCATCTCACCAATCACAATCAGCTTCTACCACCTAAAAATTGTGGATTTCAGAAAGCCAGTGGAAAAGGAGTTGTCATTTCATCTACAGCTCTGAAGAAAGCAAAACTGTTGTTGAGTGAATGTGATGGAGTTGAGGATGAAATTGGTGTAAAACCAATGCATTCCAAGACTCAGGTTCCTGGTCCACAACCCAGGAATAGTGAATTTCTTGCAGCCAGTGGTAAACCAGTGGCATTTTCATCTGAGGCCCTCCAGAAGGCAAAAGCTCTCTTTAGTGACATTGCTTTTAGTGCAGAATTCCCTGCTGCTTCAGACACAAGGAACAGGGATAAGAAACAAGGCAATGCTGGAAATACAGAGAAAATGCATTGTGGTTTCACAACTGCGGGGGGAGCAAAACTCCATGTGTCACAGAATAATCTGCTGAAAGCAAAGGACCATTTGAAAGAGTTTGATGATGATTGTATTTCAGCAAAAGAAATGCAAGAATCAGATGCTTTCTTTGAGGACTGGGATTTTGAGAACAGTATTGATGGCAAGGCGGTCAAACATGAGAAAAGTACACCACCCTTGAGTGGAAGTGGCTGTGAGAAGAGAAGTAGTTCTGGAGAGCCTGGAAGTGGATGCATTGAGTTTGACAACGTGAATGTTGGACCAGACATAAAACATGAAGAGATGCTGCATCCTCATGATAAGGAGATTCACAAAGGTGTTTTTAAGAACACGTCGGATTCTCTCAAAGCAGCTTCTGTGCATGGAAACTCATCTGTGATGACCCAGCCATTTTCTGCTCAGTTGTGCACCACATCAGTTAACATTAGTTCATCTGCCATCAATGAATCAAGCACTGGTGGTGGATTCTGTACAGCCAGCGGGATCAAAGTATTTGTGTCAAATGACGCAATTACAAAAGCAAAGTCTTTAGTGGATAAGAGTACTACATTTGAGGACACAAACAAACATCTGAAACACAGAGAATATACTTTTTTACCACAGAACAGTGGATTTCAGACAGACGGTTGCAAAGGAGTTCCCATTTCATCTGCAGCCCTAGAGCAAGCAAAAACTTTGTTAAATGAATGTGAAAGAGCTGAGGGTGGAGTTGATATAAAGCCACCCCATTCAAAGATGCCAGTTCCTGGTCTACCACCCAGGAATAGTGGATTTCTTGCAGCCAGTGGTAAACCAGTGGCATTTTCATCTGAGGCCCTCCAGAAGGCAAAAGCTCTCTTCAGTGATATCAGTTTCAGTGCAGAGATCCCTGCTGCTTCAGACACAAGGAACAGTGACAAGAAACAAGGAGATGCTGAAAATACAGAGAAAATGCATTGTGGTTTCACAACTGCAGGGGGAGCAGAAGTCCATGTGTCCCAGAACAGTCTGTTGAAAGCAAAAAAACTTTTGAAAGAATTTGATGGTGACTGTATTTCAGCAAAAGCAATGCAAGAAACAGATTCTTTCTTTGAGGGTTGTGATATTAAGGATGATAACAATAGCAAAAGAAAAGCACCCATGAGCAGAACTGGGGGTGAGAAGAAAAACATTTATGCAGAGCCTGGAGGTGGACACTGGATGCTGCACCCTGATGATGAGGAGATTCACAAAGCTGTTTTTAAGAATACATCGGATTCTCTCAAAGCAGCTTCTGTACATGGAAACCCATCTGTGATGACAAAGCCTCTTTCTTCCCAATTGAACCCAACGTCAAAGAACGTAAGTTCCTCTACCATCAATGAATCGAATGGTGGTGGATTCTGTACAGCCAGTGGGAAAAAAGTATCTTTGTCAGATGATGCAATGACAAAAGCAAAGTCTTTACTGAATGAAATTGCTACATTTGAGGACACAAACAAACATCTGAAACAAAAGCAAAGTACTTTTCCAGCACAAAACGGTGGATTTCAGACAGCCAGTGGCAAAGGAGTTTCTATTTCATCCGCAGCCCTAAAGAAGGCAAAAACTTTGTTAAATGAATGTGATGGAGTTGAGGATGGAGTCGATGTGAACCCATCACATCCAAAGATGCAAGTTCTCAGTCCACTGCCGGGGAATAGTGGATTTCTTGCAGCCAGTGGTAAACCAGTGGCATTTTCATCTGAGGCCCGCCAGAAGGCAAAAGCTCTCTTTAGTGACATTGCTTTCAGTGCAGAGATCCCTGCTGCTTCAGACACAAGGAACAGTGACAAGAAACAAGGAGATGCTGAAAATACAGAGAAAATGCATTGTGGTTTCACAACTGCAGGGGGAGCAAAAGTCCATGTGTCACAGAACAATCTGCTGAAAGCAAAGAACTTTTGGAAAGAATTTGATGATGGAGAGTATCGTGATTCAAACTCATATCCAGGAGGCCCCCATAAATCTGATTTATCAAAAGTAAAAATAACTTCAAATTCTAATCTCACCACAGCCAGTGAAGAGAACAAGTTCAATGCCCCTCGGGTATTAAAACCTTTGCAAGAGATGGACCATGGAAACGAAACTTCTCAAAATCCAAGTTTACCTCGTTGCTTTTCTATTAAAGACAAGACACATACAAATCCATCAGGGGTGTGCAACCTCAATGACAACCCTGGAGAAGAAATGTCAAGCATGTTGGACTATGAAACTAATCAGACAATCAGCAGCGAGGGACCTGATGCCAAAAGGCCACAAGAGTCTTCAGTCCTAAACTTTAAGTCACTTAATCTAAGTGGCTGCACTGACACCCAGCAAAGGTTTTTCGCCCAGGAAGCTCTGGACTGCACTAAAGCTTTGTTAGAAGATGAAGGTCTAGCTGGCCAAAGTCTCTCAATGACTTTAGAAGATGTACCACTGCAAGATAACCCCAAATCCAGCTTCAGATCTGAAGAGGAACAAAAGGGAACAGGGAAAAGATCAGTGGAGGACCCAGATGTGACGGGTAAGTGTCTGTGTTATTCAGAATTCTAAGTAGGATGATATGTTTTTGCTAATGATGCACGGATTTTCTGAATGTTTTTAGGTCTTATTGAATTAGAAGTATTTGAACAAAATCATTTCATAACAGTTATTGCAATCTCAGCCAAAGTCCTGACTATTTTAGCTTTATGGGATTAGACAGTTACTAGTCCTAATCTGTGACTGTTAATGACTGTTAATGCCTTTCTGATTTGAAATATTCTTCTAGGTCAGCCTCCCCTGAAAAGACGATTACTTGAAGAATTCGACAGGACTATTCATGGTCCAAGAGGTTCAACACTCAATCCAGAAAAAAGTTTTCCAAATGGTAAATCACTAGTCAAGTAACAAATTATCTGAAAAACACATATTTTCTCACATAAAATTAAATAACTTTTGATATTTTATCTGTTTTTGTTCTTAATTAAGGTGTAATGAAAGACAGGAGAGTTTTCCAGTACAGTGACTCTCTTAAACCAAACATCACAAGGCCACACAGGTATGTTGCCTGTAATTGTTGACCGTGTTTTTACGTGGCTGACAGGTTATCGGCTCTGTGATTTTTCTTTCTTTTCTTTTTTCCTTTTTTGCAGGAATGGAAAAAACTCTGTGGAAACCACGTTGCAGAAGACAACAACAACACAACACTCAACTCCGGGAAACAGAAAATCAGCACATTCAAAGACGCCAGTGTTTGTTCCTCCATTCCTCAAGAATGCAAAGACTGAGCATCGCAAGAATACAGAGCTTAAGGACACAATAAGAACACCTTCTGTATTTGTGCCTCCATTCAAAAAACAAAGAACTGTTGTTCAAGAGATCTCCTCTAAACCACAGGAGGAGGAGGAGGATAAACACCGCCATCTCTCTGCTACGCACTTTAACGGCAACACTTTTGTACTGCCCACTAAAAACACACAAAGCACTACAGATGAAACTGGTAATAAAAGCAAAGAAGACATTCAGACAGTGGCTTTGGCTGACACTCCAAATGATTATTTGATGAATAATCAAAAGCTTCCTGTTGGGTGTGGATCAGAGGACTCTGCTGCAGAGGTATCACTTGTGGACAACACTTTGTCTGCAAGCCAAGGTGCAGTGACATTTTTAATTAAGTCGGTATGTAACACTGTGAATATTCTGCACAGCAGGTAAAATAATGATGTGTTTATGGTCTGCAGCCATGTTTCAGAATCTTCAAAACATAGAGCTGGCCCGTGATATGCAAGATATGAGGATCAGAAAAAAGAAGCGCCAGACCATTCGACCTTTACCAGGCAGTTTGTTTCTAACCAAAACCTCAGGAGTATTGAGGATACCATTAAAAGCTGCAGTGAATGGAAAGTCTCCTGCAAGATACAGCAAAAAACAGGCAAGGCCACAACTGTTTATTCAGTCAGTTTTGTTTTATTTGGTTATATATGAGATCATTGTCACGTAATAAGCTTTCTGACATGTTCATGTTCTTGTTTTTCAGCTGTATGGACACGGAGTTCATCAGCATGTGTTTAAGATCACCAGTGAAACAGCAGAATCTTTTCGCTTCAGTTTAGGACAGTTTATCAAACAGGAAGCATTTATAGACGGTGGTGGCGTTCAGCTCGCTGATGGAGGATGGCTGATCCCCAGCAAGGATGGGACTGCAGGGAAGGAAGAGTTTTATAGGTATTATTCAACTTTAGTTGAGTTTAAACCAGACTTTGTAGTGTTGAACCTATTGTAAGGTCTGAGTAACCAGGTGTATCAGACTGCTGTGCTGAATATTGTTTTGTTCTTCACCATCAACAGAGCATTATGTGACACCCCAGGTGTTGATCCAAAACTGATCAGCGAGGAGTGGGTGCACAATCACTACAGATGGATTGTGTGGAAGCAGGCGTCCATGGAAAGATCATTTCCAGAAACAATGGGCAGCCTCTGTCTCACTCCAGAGCAGGTTCTCCTCCAGCTGAAGTACAGGTAATGTAGGATTAAAGCTATTTCAGTTTAGTGTTTTCCTTAAGTTGAAGTTAATTTCATCATGAGCTTAAAGGTTTACCATGCAGAATTTGACTTTTTCATAAGTAATTGCTCTCAGTCAGCACTTATGACCCACTAGTGTGGAGCGGTGTATTTTTTTCTTGCAGAATTTGTACGTTCGTACGCTCAGTACGTTTATGGGTGTGCAACCCATAGCGCTCAGGGAAGGTCAGGGCTTCATAAACAGGTAGCGACCAGTGGCCAGGCCATAAGAAGCGGGAATTCAAGGGACACAATGCTGGAATAATGTGACTATAGCAAGGTGAAACTAGAGTGAATCAGGTTGGCTTTTACTTTGACTTTCACTGTCAAGCGTTTTTGCTAACAGTAACCAACAATCCTGCATAGTATACCTCTGACAAAACATCCACACATCCTGTTGCAAAATACGTGCAAATATATGCCTGAACGAACAATGGTGTTACACATGTCCTGCTGCCATTTTGTGATTTGAGGCGGGATAAATTACATTTTATAATCATTCAATGAAAAGAAATGAGCGAAAAAATATATTTTTTTCAATTACATTTTTTAATGAGTGTAATTAATATGGACAAGATTATTAAATGTGTACATTTTAAGGGTGATTTTATTGAAATGCCTGTTCGATAAAGCATATATTTAATTTTACACGTATCAGATATGATGTGGAGGTGGACCACAGCCGCAGGCCGGCTCTGAGAAAGATCATGGAGAAGGACGATACATCCGCCAAAACCCTGGTCCTCTGCGTTTGTGGGGTCGTCTCCAGGGGTCACTCCCTAAACAAGCAGAGTTTCAATGACGCCAAGACTCCACAAGGTGCTGATGCAAAGGCTGACAACCCATCTGCAGTTGTCTGGCTGACAGATGGATGGTATGCTATTAAAGCTCAGCTGGATGAACCTTTGACTGCCATGCTTCACAAAGGTCGAGTGGCTGTTGGTGGCAAGTTGATCATCCACGGGGCTCAGCTGATGGGATCACAAGATGCCTGCTCCCCTCTGGAGGCTCCTGAATCTCTCATGTTAAAGGTATTTTAGAGGGAGGGCACAATTTCTTCTCTTTCCACAAGGCAGCCGGATAAGTCTTGATTGTTTATGTGTTTAGATTTGTGCCAATAGCAGCAGACCTGCACGATGGAATACTAAACTGGGATTTCACAGAGATCCACGGCCATTTCTGCTTCCTGTCTCCTGTTTGTACAGCAGTGGAGGACCAGTAGGATGTGTGGACATTATTATACTCAGAAGCTACCCAATACAAGTGAGTTTAGTCTTACATCGATGTTGCTCCTGGAGGTTCGTGTTATGACACCATATGACTGTGTGTTTTTAATGTTTCCCAGTGGATGGAGAGGAAACCAGATGGAGGCGTTGTCTTCCGTTCTGTTCGTGCAGAAGAGAAGGAGGCAAGACGATACAACAGCCACAAACAAAAAGCTATGGAGATCCTGTTTGCCAGGATTCAAGCTGAATTTGAGAAGGAGGACAAAGGTGGGAATTGTGTTTTCATCATGTTAAGTATAGGTTGAAATGGAACGAGTTTTAACGAAATTGTCATCTTTAGGTAATAACAAACCTCAACGTAGAAGACGGACAATCAGTCGTCAGAGTATTGCAAGTCTTCAGGATGGAGAGGAGCTCTATGAGGCAGTGAAGGATGACCCAGCTTACTTCGAGGTGATAAGAAATGTACTTTACAGTTTGTTGATGGAATTTCTCTTATGAATAGAGTTTTAAAGTGACACTTATTTTACGTACATGTTCAAGGCACATTTGAGTGAACAGCAGTTGGAGAGTCTACAAACCTACAGACGTTCTCTGATAGAGAGGAAGCAGGCAGCGCTGCAGGATCGCTACCGACGAGCTTTAGAAAATGCAGAGGACAGTGAAGGAAGCTGTCCCAAACGGGACGTTACACCTGTGTGGAGACTCTGCATTGCTGACTCCAGCGACAAACCCGGCAGTGGTGTGTCTGTCATTTTTATTCATTGTTTGATGCATGGGATGTTGAGTACTCAAACACTGAATTAAAATATCGTTGTTTGTTTGTTTGTTTTAGTTTACCAGTTGAACCTTTGGCGACCTCCCTCAGATCTTCAGTCTCTACTGAAGGAAGGCTGTCGATACAAAGTGTACAATCTCGCCACTTCGGATGGAAAGAAACCTGGCGGTACCTCAACTCTTCAGCTAACTGGTACAAAGAAAACACAGTTTCAAGACCTACAGGTACCATGGGGACTGTTTATCTTTAGCACACTCAGTATTTGTCAGTGTTTAGAAATGTGAGACGGATGACAAAAATAATTTATAATGTTTGTGATTTGTTTAATTATTCAGGCTTCTCAGGAATGGTTATCAACACGTTTTCAATCGAGGGTCTCCACCCATTTTGTGGATCTTCAGAACACAGAATTCCAGCCGCTGTGTGGAGAGGTTGATCTCGCAGGATATGTCATCAGTATCATAGATGGACAGGGTAGGTGTTTTTTTTCTTAACTGTTTCTGCCTTAATAATTATATTATTACTAAATGATTGTTTGTGCTTTTGAACACAGGTTTTTCTCCTGCATTTTATCTGACCGATGGGAAAATGAACTTTGTAAAAGTGCGCTGTTTCAGCAGCTTTGCCCAGTCTGGCTTGGATGATTGGGTAAAACCACGTGCCCTGTTAGCTCTGAGCAACCTGCAACTGAGAGGTCAGTCCACAGCTCCCACTCCTGTTGTGTACGCTGGAGATCTGACTGTCTTCTCAACAAACCCCAAGGAAGTTCACCTGCAGGAAATCTTCAGTCAACTCAGAAATCTGGTCCAGGTAAAATTGCCTAACTATAAAGCAGAAGATGTGCTTCAAAAACTTTGCTCAGTCTTTCATATTGTGCTCTATCAAGCATTTTATACCTTGTTTGTCTTCATATCACATTTGAAAAGAAACAAACCCATGTTGATCAGCATTCAGATACAAAATTGTGCATGTGAAAATGACATAACTATAATTAGCATCTTGTGGTTTTAGGGTCAGGAGAATTTCTTTCCCATCGCTGAAGAGAAGCTTTCACATTTAGTCAAATCTGATGGCCTGAGGTCCATCTCCTCTCCGGCTCTGCAAACACGAGCCTCACCTTCTGCAACAATCAGAAGACAAGACACGAAAACACGTGTGAGTTTATGTATTTGCTGTGGGGCTGTTTAATGCACTTACTCTCAGAACCACTTCATATTGATTTAAAAAAACAAATGTGTCCTGTTATGCAGGTGATGTCTCAGCAGCCAGCCAGAAGCCTCGGGTCCTTCACACCGGTCAGCAGGAAACCTTCCGCAGCAAACTGTTCGACTGAGAAAGACCCCTGCGCCCTGAAGAGGAAGAGAGCTCTGGACTATCTGTCTCGTGTCCCGTCTCCACCACCTCTCTCCCATCTGGTCTCAATGGCTTCTCCGTGTGTAAATAAGACTTTCAACCCCCCTCGAAGGTCAGGGACACCTAGCACTTTAAAAACTGTACAGACTCCAGTCATTACACCAGTGGAGGACGAATGGGTGAATGATGAGGAGCTGGCTATGATTGATACGCAGGCATTGCATGTTGGTGATTTACTGTAGGTATGTGAGACTGTGACTTTTAAAAACTGTACAAATGACTGAATGTAAAGGCTGTGATGGCACACGTTATGGTTGCTTTTATAATCTCACTGGAACTATTAAAGAGTTGAAATCACTTGACAGAAATCTTGCTGTTATCACTTCATGCTGATCTACATTGTTCTCATCAGTCCATGTGTTTTGTCTGTAAAGTTCTGTATGTTAAATGCAAATTTAGAATTGTAGTCCTGCAGTTTAGCTCCATAATCCCTTATTTGTGCTGGCTTTGAGGACAAAAACTGAGGGCTGATCAAGGAGTTAGTAGTTAGTTATATGTAGCAGTCTAAAATAACATACAGATACTGCATAGGATAATGTAATATTGACAAAACTGAGGCTCATGGTAGGTTTTTAGGGCAAAAATTTAAAAAGCTGTTACATTATTTAGGTACTAAGGGCTATTTTGAAAACATAAAAATGATTTCTCCTTTATCATTTTAATAGTAAAAGTGCTAACTACTGCAAACCTAAAGAACTAGTGCATGTGTCAACTACAATTTCACTTTTATAGGAGGATTGTTTTTGACAATATAAGTGACCACACTGTAATGTGACATGTTTTATAATAAATGATTGTGTTTTTACATGACAGGTTTCATGTAATAAGGTAAATGATAGAATAGAGGTTTCTTGTTATAACATAAAAATATCTTGTTAGAAAGAAAAAAATCAGTGTCATCAAAGTCATAATAATGAATTTCTCACATTATTGTGGCACTGATCCCTTTTTTTTGTAGCATGACAAATCCGTTGTCGTATTAAAGCATCAAAAGTATATATATTAAAGGGGATGACCACCGAAATTAAGAATTCCATTATGTTGTTACCATGGTCAAGGAATGTTCAGTCATTAATTGTAAACATGATCTACTCCCTCAAAGCCAAAAACCAGAAAGCTTACACTCATATTAGTGATGTCATCCAGTATTAAGTTTGGAGCTGCTCTGCAGACAGTGAATGGGAGCCTGATTCTGAGGAACAACAGCATGTAGCTTTGTTAACTTAACATCTAACTGGTAACACTCACTTTATAACAGCTTTCCTTAATTCATTGTCTGTGGAGCAGCATCAGACTTTTACTGTATGACATCACTAATATGAGTGTAAGCACTCAAGTTTTTGATTTGGGAGAAAGATGTTCATGTTAACTAATGTTTTTGGACTGACTTGTTACTGGCTTAGGCCATAGCAATGACAAGTATGAACTGTGAAATGGGCTTTATATTATAACTAGCCCAGTTTGTCTTAAAACATATTTATTTACAAATAACAAAGCCCAAGGGAGAAACAGAAAGGGATGAGTCAAGTCTATTGTCCAAAATAATTATAATTTTAGTGCATGTTTTATTCCTAACTTTAATGACGTCTCCTGTGTCACAATCCAGTTCATCTGGTGGCGCTGACGCACTCTTTTATTGGTTCCCCGACCGTCAATGAGAAGAAGAAGAAGAAGCGGAGTGATGACGTCACTTCCGTAAACACAAGGCATCTGCAATGTGGAAATTGTTTGCCCGTTGTCTTTTGTTAGTGTCGTATTTCCACCATTTATGCGTCCTGAATGTTCACGGTAAACACAGTAACATTTGCTTTACCAAATTAATGTAGCGAATTGTTTAATGTAATAAAGTTGTGTTTTCACCGTCTTCTGTGTAACTCGTGAGGCGACATTAGCTAACGGTGGCTTAGTTTCGGTTTTAGCTTAAGTTTACATCGACATGTAGTACTTTGGAAAAGTCAAAGGCCACCTTAAACTTTCTTATTTTAGCAAGGTTATATTAATCATACGTATTTGTTTCTCAGTGGTCTATTTACGAAAATGCAGTCAGAACATATAGGAAGCATTGTATGTGTCAAAAACACAAAGATTTCAGAAAAAAACAGCTTTAACAGGCTAAAGTTGCAAGCATTTAGTGTGACCTCCCTCTCACTTAGCATGCATTGAAGTCTCTGTCAGTGTGAGATTTACAGTACTAATTGTGTGGCGTATTATGACATGCTGCATTCAGGACATGTCCAAAACTCAGTATTAACTGTTTGAGCTACCTGTTGTAATGTTTGTACGATTCCAGGTTTCACACGAAATATCGACTTCAGTCTGAAGAGGCCATTTTGTTCTGACGTTTTTGATGTGTAAATCCATTGTACTACTGTATCTCCTTATGTATGTATTCATTTGCTAACTGAAATTGTAACCATTAATTCACACTACATAAACCTGTAATAATGAAAATAACTACACATATTGTTAATTTATAAGAGAGTATTTTTGTGGTTGTGTAATATATTGGCTGTGTTTTAATCTGTGTCCGTGCAGATGTCTCATCCTGGATTCTCCTGTACGACCTCTCCTGACATAGAAAACCCCTGTGTTAAAGAAGATGGTGGAGATGACTCTGCTGACAGAGACGCTAAAGTTGAAAACAGAGACTCCAGCAGTCCAGTTAGTGAGAGGGAGCGTGTGTTAAAGCAGGTAGGATTCACCAGCACCACCTTCATTGGTCCAGCATTTCCTCCACCATCAACAACAGTCCAGTCTGACATTGAAGACTCACTGAGTGAGTTTTACAAAGAGCTTGAGAAAATCGATACACCTGATGGTGCTAATGATATCCCAGTGAAACAAAATGCATCTTTTGTTCAACCATCTATACCTCCTGAAACATCTACCAGCAGAGACACTCAGGGGATAAGCGAGGAGAAAAGTGATAACAAATCTGCAGGCTACCAAAAAAACAGGCCGAAACAGCCGCCACGGTCACACTGGTATCAGAATGAGCCATATTGCACCAGGAGACCGAGGCTGGCTGCTCCTACTCAAGATGAAAGACATCATCCTCAAACTCTAAACAGAACAACAAATCCAAGATTTCACAGACCCCCATTCTGTGGTCCACCACTTCCTGCATCCCCAAATCCACAAAACCCACTGTCCTGCATGGAGCAAAACTGGAGCTGTTCAGGCATCTCTTACCGGTATCAAGAGGAGTCGCACTTTCCAACATTTTCTAGCTTCCCACCTCCGAATGTATGCAGTCCCCCCTCTCAGGGCTTTTATGGAGATTCTCCTCACCACTTCGACAGGGACGAACGAGGCTGTAGCTCCGATGTCTACTCCGATAATAAAAATGTTGGATGGTCCAGAGGTGGAAGAGAAAAATGGTGTCAGTTTGATGAAGATAATGACAGACTCCAGAGGTATGAAAGTGAATCTTGGGAGCATCACAGCCGACCTGCGGATAACACTTATGCACACCATCCTTCCTTGGTGCTGATCTTGATGAGGGGACTACCGGGATCTGGGAAATCAACACTGGCCAGGTACATCTTCAGTGTGTCCCATCAATAAGTGCAGTGGCAGTTTAAAGGAGTCCAAAACTCCATTTTCAGGCCTGAATGTATTATTCATTACCACAGGGAGCTGCTCTCAACTGGTCCCAGTGGGCTCATACTGAGCACAGATGACTACTTTGCCCACAGAGATGGCTACCGCTATGACGCAGGGCTTCTTGGAGCGGCTCATGATGGAACCAGAACAGAGGTATTGTCCCCGTAAAAGATCACACGGCTTAAATGATTCATAAAAGTTGGTTCTTTTTCTGTTATGAAAAACTTGTTATCACATCATTGTGAAGGCTATTCACACACACACACACACACACACACACACACACACACACACACACACACACACACACACACATCGCTGCAGTGCTGCCTATAGCTATGCTCCTTCTGTGTCTCTCTTCTCAGTGTAATTCAGTCCACTTCCATAGGGCCATATATAGCCATGGGAAACATCCGTTTACATTGCCAAAGCCAGTTTGAAATTAAAACAAAAATATACAAAAAAAAATATACATTCAAAATGCAACAAAGTTAAAAAAAAAAACATAGGTTTTTTACTTTATTGCATTTTGAATGTTGACAGTCTCAGAGGCTTTTGAACATGCTCTCCCGCGAGAATATTGTTTTCAGTAATTAAAACATTTATTCATAATTTTTACTACAGTAATGCTGTTCTCTGCAACTAACTTAAAAAAAGAAAAGTAATTTTTGTCACGTTAGAGCCTTGTTACATTTATTTTTTACCAAAAATATTTAAATTGTATGCCCTGTCATTTTTTTCCTCTGTGGTATTGACAGTGGTATTGGATTTTTTTTTTAAGCTATTGTATCAAAGCTATAAATTGTTTTTTTTGTAACCACACTATTAGGTGTCCTTTAGCTAAGGGAATTGATGTATTATGAAAGCAACAATTTTTCTTAGAAGGATGACAGTAATGATTTCAGTCTTTTTTTGTGTTTAACAATTTGTGTTTTTTAACAATTTGTGTTTAATTTTCTTTCAGCAAAAGATGCTATGCATGATGGCCGCTCTCCCATCATTATAGACAATACAAACATCCAATCTTGGGAAATGAAGCCATATGTCCAAATGGTGGGTATGCAATTTTACATACAAATGAGTGTTTTATGTACCACACCACCTTCCTATACCCTAATCACATTTCTAACTGTCGGGGAACACTAGTAGCTCAGTTGGTAGAGCCCCTGCTCCATGTTCAGCAGCCCCGGGTCAAGTCCAACCAGCGGCCCTTTGCTGCATGTCATCTCCACTCTCTCTCATCACCATTTCCTGTTATCTCTCCAGCTTTCCTATCAAGTAAAGGCCTTAAAAGCCCCCAACATATCTTTAAAAAAATGCATAAATTTCCAACTGTCTTAACAGGCCTTGGAGAGAGGATACAAAGTGGACTTTTGTGAACCCGACACCAGCTGGAAGTTTGATCCATATGAGCTGGAGAAGTATGATTTCCCAATTATCATGTTGTATGTACGTATTAGTGCAGCCTTTGAAAAACACATAGAAACAGTGACATTACCAAACTGCACTGTTTTCCCTCCAGGAGGAACAAACACAGTGTTTCACAGGAGAAGATAGCACAGATGATGGATCGTTTTTCATTTCCAATATCTGTGGACATCGTCATGAACTCACAAGAACCGCTTCATGTGAACCAGAGACGTCGACCAGAGCAGCAACAGATGATGAGGAAGAACCAAGGTTTCCATTACATGGTTTCCAGATGAAAAACACAACATCTTGAATATTCATAGCTGCTGTTTCTACTTGATTTTTAATACATGATTTTGTGTCTGTAAATTTATGTAAAGAAAGAAGAAATCTATTTTTCTCTGAAGAAGTTTTCATAGTTAAATTCGCACTGAAAATTTTTTGTGAGGAATGGAAATGTGCATTATTTTTACATTTTGTATTTGATGACTAGTATTTGAGAGTTGTCCTTTTGCAGTTTGTGTGTTTTGGACAATATGAATAAACATGGAAAACCAAAAGGTTGTCCTCATCTGGCTCATGTTAGGTTCCTTTCTTATCGATTGTTTGTTAAAATAGTTTTTGATAACTTCTGATTTGCATAAGTCAGCAGAGTAACTGCTGCAAATTTATATTCTGGTGCTTAATCTACCTCGGTAATGCAAGCATGTTTTGTTTTTTAAGGCAAGGAGCTTTTTTCTGCTGATGCCTGTAAGGTGTACCAGAGGCCATTTTCCATTTGTCTTACTAAGTGCCAAATATCTTCTAGTGACACATTTAATTTAAAATAATAATAATAATTAACTTATGGGCTCAACACTCAGGAGTGAGTTGTATACAGCTGTATTAGCAGAGAAAAATTATATTCTTATTACGGTGAGTTCTGCCATGTGACTGATGCATGGATACCCAGCCTATAGATTGGCAGGGTTCCTGCGGATCCTTAAAAGACTTAAAAGGCATTGAATCATTGAATTTATTAATCAAAAAATAAAATAATTGTATAAATAATAATTGGTGATATAAAGTTAAAGTTATAAAGTTAAATAAATCTTTCAGAAGTCATACAAATACTAAGAGAATAGAATCATTGGTAGTATTTGTAGTATATATATATATATATATATATATATATATATATATAATTTACTGAATGCCTCTTGCATTAATGGCAAATAAAAATTCATGTTTTATCTTAAAATAAATTGCAATAAAGTGCAAAATTGTCCTATCCCAAAGTAATTAAAGCCTGTTCATTTTGTTTTGGTTACTGTTAAAGTGGTGTTAAATTTAATTCTGAGTGGCATTAATAAAGTATTCAAATCTAACTTGCGTTAAACTGTCAAAACCCTGATTAACATTTCTTAATTTTACTATTTTATATCTATAAGGTAGAAAAAAAATCCTTTACAAATCATAGGAAATCTCTCAGTTCAGGTGTTGGTACAGTCACACCTCAGTTGCTAAGCAGAATCTCCAGGTTCATTCTGTGCAAAATAGTATTTGATTGTTTGTCTGAAGCTCATGTGAGGCTGCAACAGTATGAGTCAGACAAGTAATGAGGATATCTCCTCTGTAAAGATACACGAAATTACTGTGGGAAATGATAAAAGCCTTCTCACAGTAAAAGCCCTGATGTAGAGCAGAATGGCAGTGAGTGTGGGGAGGGTCTGTATCTGATAGCAATCATGATTGTGTCTCCCCGGAAATCACATTTCGCCCTGTATTCCCTCTGGTGTTCATTAAAGCAGCACACAGAGATGCTGTTTTGTTGACTTCATGTTTTTTTTTTTTTTTTTTCCAATCAGTGAAGTCCTGTGGAGAGACAGGATTTATTTTTCTGCTTTTACCCAAATGCACGTCTCCATTTGAGCCTGAAAATGCGATCCAATCGGTTTAGGATTCTTCACAATAGATGTGGTTGGTGGAAATCTTTATGCTAATTTGTTTTTTGTTTTGTTTTTTAAGGAAACCACACCATGTTGGACACCAGTGTTTAATTGCTCCCTGTGGATTTTGGGACAGTTATTTTTCAGTGGAGCTTCATGTGACAGATCTGGGTTACCTTTCCTGTTTCCTGCTGCACATTATGCCTACTCCACAATTCCATGTTTAAAAATAGCATAAAGGAAAAGAACTCTGACAACTGGGTGCACATTAACTAAGATTTTTTTCCAACCAAAAATTTGTTGAAGAAATGAACAGTGGAGGTTACATAAGGGGGTGGACAAAATAACAAACAGAAGTAGAAGTATAACAGAAGTAGTACTGTGAATGGTCATTTTTGAAATTGTATTGTTTTAAAGTAAATATGCCTGTTAAGTCTCGTTTAGTCAGTGATGATGAGGATCTCCTCTCAGTTCAGTTTCAGTTTTTTCACCAAAAGCAGTTAAAACACAGTGGCACTTCTTAAGATAAAATGGAGATGTGAAATGGGATACCCAAATAAGACATTAGAATCTTGACAACAGAGAACCCCAGTAATGTCTCCAAAAACCTGGAAATCCATAACCATTTATCTCTGATTCTCCAATTCCTTTGTCTCAAAGTCAAAGGCTTTTTTGAATGGGCTTTTTGGTTAAAAGCCTTAAATTAGGTCTGTGGTTAAGCAGCCCGTTCTCACTCCGAACTCATCAAAGCTGAAGAAACTTTATCATTTTGTTTTACGACATGAAATGCGTCAGTAAATTTGAACTTTGAAGCTTTAAATTGTTTTAAAAAAGATGGTTGCTAACAGCTGGAGAAATGAGACTACAGAATGTCATCACATCGAGCTGTACTGATAAACATTTGGTCACTTAGATGCTTATTTTCTGCAATGATCCAAAATCCAGTGGAAAAATCCCACAGGCCTTTTGATGAAGGAACCAGGGTGACATGAACTTCTGGGTTGGCCTACAGAACTACATCATCCCTGGGGCACTGTATAGTCAGAGTTATAGGCAGAGCTTGCTGTATGTCTCTGGTAATAATAGTGCAATTTAAATGGATTATAGATGAGTGACTAGTGACTGATTTTTTTAGATGCACTGTCATGTTACCAACATTTGCAGTGATATTTAATTCAGTTATCTAAGTCTGTTGGATAAACAGAGACATCACAGATATTCCAGCAGCACTTTGATTTCAACAGCTGTACATGTTTCAGTCAGACCTTTGAAGGTATTCCATAGACTAATGCATTTGCAGAGGAGCTTGCAGTATTTTTTTCATTAAAATACCAGTGCAAGTCAAGTTAATGTTTAGCAAGCTTCAGTAAATGTAAACATGCTTCTTGGTGTTTCGAGGTTGGCTGACATATTGATGACTCCAACTGCAGTATACATTGTACTTTTGTCCGCAGCTTTCCATCTTTTCTCTGGAGGTTTTTTTTACACCGCACTGACCTTGATCTTAAGAATCCAGTTTTCTGCAGTATAAGTAGAAGATGGAGGATGTGCCAAGATATACAATAAATCCTTTATTTTACCAGGTAAAAGTCTCATTGAGATTTAAAACTCTTTTTCAAGAGCAACCTGGTCAAAGAGGGCAGCATCTAGACATCATTTCAACAATTTATACAAGCGGACAACAACTACAACTGTCACACTTTACAAATAAACCAGCATAAAATCCAGTCAAAATGAAACACATGGACCACTTGAATACATAAATGTGACAATTTTAGTGATTAGATTTGAATAGCAATCACACTGACCAAGGGTGCTCAGTCCTTTAAAATTGACTTAAATTCCACGGTAGCTGATAGTTGATTTAGGGAAATTTGTTACAAACTGAATGTCGGTCTTGGGGAGATGTGTGGGATTATAATAACCTAATTTCCAACAGGTACAAGAAAGGAAGGACAAAACTGCTGAAATTGTTTTTGAAACAAAGAAAATGGCATTTTGATTTTGGCATAACACAATATATCTAAAACCAAAGGAAGATGAAAAAAAACAGACATTAAAGAAGCAAAACATTTTCAAATGAAGTATTAATCAAGTAAATGTAAGACTATCATATCTTGGTAAATAAGTTGTGGAAGAAATCCCTGACTCAGACATAAAGGCTCAGATGTTTAGTTGGTTCTCTGGGAGAAAGCGATGACCTTGTGTAAGAGCGTCAACGTGGAGGGAGGCAGCTTTAAAGGAGCTTTTATATCAGCGTCCTTTCCATCATATGGATGGCTAACCTCCTTTCCCCCAATGTTAGTCAGCACTTTGAGTTTTTGTGAGTTAATTTATCTTAAGATGTGATCTCATCCAGGAATGCACAGGGCTCTGCTTGTGATTTATATTGCTAGTTATGGAGATTTCTGTTTAAACTTTGATGACTATGAAAAGAAGAACATTTGTGCAGTATTTATTTCTTGAGGCAAGCTTTCAGTCACTGGCATTCTTCAAGCATGCTCAGAAATTATCTTCCATTATTAGGAACGACAAAATGTTCTTCCTATCATTGTATTGTACATTTTAGCTCCAACTCTTCCAAACAACCCTTATCTGATGAGGATTTCAACTTTGATTAAAATGATTAAATTTTAAGCTAAGCTAAGTACTATTTTTGCGCTCCATATACACAAAAAATTGTTGGTGCCTTTTGCATCACTGTATATCTTTTGTACATGCACTCTCATACATGAGCACTGTTTAAAGAGATTCAAATCAGCCAGAAAAAAAAATCCTTTCTTGAGCAGACAGTAAAACTACCGGGAAGATCATGCCAACCGTGAACTCGAATTTGTGCAATACTGACACAATATCCTGCTGTTTTTTAACAACAGGATGTCAGACACAGGAAAAGTCATACATTTTAATCTGAGGAGGAGCTGACATGCCCATACTTCCTGCACTGATGACACAAAAATAACTGCCCCCAATCACTGAATACTTAACAGAAATATTCACACGGAAATGTAGATCTGAAAATCTAAACCCTGTACTTTACCTGTCTAAATGCAGCACTAAGTGTTATCGATCATCCTTTGTCCCGCCTTCTATACTTTCCTGAAAAAGCACTGACCCTTAACGTCCATGATGACAGGGTGTGATTTGGGATTGTGTGTCTTTATGTATTTTGTAATGCCTGTTTTGCTGCACATATGACTACTATCTGTATTTCATATGCCCCACGGCAACTTTAAAGTGTTGCTTTAGCTTACCTAAAGTGCGTTCACTTTATGAAACTTCAGCAAATTGGCTTGATTTCTTCAAGAAACGTGGGAAGGAGGCAATGAGCAACTTCAGAAAATATGACCCAAAAATTAGCAAGAAATCAGTGAAAAATACAAGAGTATTAGCTGAAAATAACAATAAATAAATAAAAATCAACAAAAAAGGGAAAGTGAAAACACAAATAAACAAAGAAGTGTCTTAAGGGGAAAAAATTAATAATAATTATGTACCTTAATTTTCAATATATACTTATGTTGATTATAAATGTACATTTTCCTTGTTTATTGTTGATCATTTTCTAAATTTGCTTTTTTTTTTTTTTAATTTGCATGACATTTCCTGCCAAGTTGCTCATTGCTTTTTTCCCCCATGTTTTGTAAATACATTGCACTAATTATGTCAGGGACCAAAGTTTGAAATACTTGTGAGAGGCGTCTGACAACAGCACAACAGAAGTGATGTTGATCCCTGTTTCAAAGGGTTAATATGTTTTGTTTTTTTTTAATGTACCAACATTTTGGTTTGTTTGTGTGACTACAGTGAATAAATACACATTTTTTGTTTGGTTTTGTTTTTTTTTTTTTTTTGCTATTAGCTACCTCCTCTCTTACGGCTGGCATTTTTAACTGTGCTTTAGTTTCCTTAGCCAGAGAGATTTTTGGTTTTTAGATTTTCCTCAACCTGTGAGATTATTTCTGCCTCTGAGGAACATTTTCAGCTGTACATAAAGCACTCTTCGCACTGTTAAGAATCCTTGAAAGACAGACATTATGAAGAATGGAGCCAGACGGCTGTACGAATTCATGGTAGAAAACAGTGATGGAACAGAAAGTGACAGTAATAGCAGCTCTGTGGAGGTGGAGGTTTGCACAGTCACTGTTGTTTATGAACCCTTTAAACCTCACCTGGAGGCGACTGTGTTAACAACATCTCACCCTTTTCATTGGCCACAATGTAAAGAATTTGTTTGTACAGAGCTCTTCCCAGGTGTCAAGGTGTGTAATTATAGTGCGAGGCAGCCAGCAGCAGAAAAAGAGCACGTGTGCTCAGAATGCTGATGATTTGAGAGCGATGGGATGAGTGCTTTGTGCTCCCTGAATGGCAGTGATGAGCCACAATAAAGTCACTGCCATTAACCATCTCAGAGACTGAAAGGGCAGATGGAATCAGAGCTTACACCAACATGAGAGGCAGAGGACAACAAAAACTGGATTCGACAGGCTAATGTGTGCTAAGGTGTTGTGGCTGTTGCATTACTATATCACTAAGGAAACCCTGATGAGCACTGTTGCTCACTATAGGCCTAACAATGCATTATTTAGTTTGTGAAAAAAACAACAACCCAAAAAACAGCTCTAATGAGTAGTGTAGGGCTACTTGCCACCATACAGCCCAGGGATGTTCAATTTGCTTTGCTTGGGGGCCACATTTGCAAAATGTCAGGAGGCCAGGGGTCTGTCGCATCAGCCCCATACATGTCTCTATAATTTGTAGATATTTCTCAGATTTTAAGATGGTTCTAGAATTTAGACCATTCTAGGATTTTATTATATGGGGTTGTGGGACATTTCTAGAATTTTAGCACATCTCTAGGATTTTAGGACAGTTAGATCTATAGATTTTAGGACATTTCTTAGGTGTTAAGACATTTTTAGAATTTTAGGACACTTCTAGGATTTTGGGGCATTTTTAGGGTTTTATGACATTACTCAGATTTTAGGATGTTTCTCAGATTTTGGGACAGTTATAGGAATTTAGCACATTTCCAGGATTTTAGGATGTTCCTAGGATTTTAGGACATTAGTGAGATTTTAGGATGTTTCTCAGATGTTTGGACAATAATAGATTTTAGGATATTTCTTAGGTGTTGGGAGAGTTTTAGGATTTTAGCACATTTCTAGGATTTTTGGACATTTCTAGGGTTTTAAGACATTACTCAGATTTTAGGATGTTTCTCGGATTTTGGGACAGTTATAAAAAATTTAGGATGTTTCTAAGATTTTAGGAATTTTGGGACATTTCTAAGATTTTAGTACATTACTAGGAATTTAGCACATTTGTAGGATTTTAGGACATTGGGGGCTATAGCACCTCTATCGGGGGTGCGGGGGATCCTCCACTGGCATTTTTTTTAAATAAACAAGTTCTATTTTGTTGTTTTATGCTCTCTGTATACTTTAAGTACATAGTGTGAATTACTCTCTTTTCATTGTGAATGAGAAAATGGTCGGGGGGCCACCCAGCACCCTATAAGAGGCCAGATTTGGCTGGTTGTACGGTGAGTAATGCTGATCTACGCTATACAAATAATTTACATCTTTCAGATTACTATTAGCAAAGTGTGAATAATTATGGGTTTAGGCTGAAAACTAGAGTAACACACATTAGCCTTTTTAAAATGTTTCCTGTAAAAGTCCATATCCAGGAAGGAGGTGTTGTCTGTTAGTGCCTCAGTGCACGTTGTTTATTGTGGTGGTCACGTGACTCTGACAGCCAATGACAATCGTGTTCTGCAACCGCACAGCGTGTCATCTTTTTACACACCAGCGACCAATCAGCTGAGTCAAGTCCACCACAATAAGACAGGACAGTGAGTCCGTTGCTATTCAAAATAAAAGGGTAAAATTTGACAAGAAAAATGACATGTAGAGAGCAGCTGTATAAGAAAGGTGTGTTATGCAAATACATAAATATGGAGTAAATAGGCTACTGGGTGAATGAACAGCTATATTACTGCCTTACTGAAATGATGACATTATACCCACCAGTATTTTTTTTTCTAATTTCACCATGCTAGTTTTTGTTACACCAAATAGTCACCTGCATCCACTCAGCTAAAGAGAGGGAGAACAAAGTTTAAAATCAATCAACCATAAGGCAGCAAAGAACAAGAAAAAATGCATTAAAGTGGAGTGCATGAGTAGGTCATGACATATTCACACTGAAAACTATCTGGCTTTACATGTATATTCTGCTATTGTAATCTCTGTTTCAAATGTGATTATAATTTTAGGAACATTTGTATCAAACAGATCAAATTACTGAAACCTTTCCTAACAATCTAATAAATATTAAAGGGGGGGGGGGCTTTGCAGTGAGGACACAGCCTCTGGGACACCCACTCTACCAGGTGCGCTGCCCAATTTAATACTTTTTTTAAAGAGTATTTATTTATTGTACTTTCACACAGAAGAAAACTCTTGTGTTATTGGGTATACCTCAAAAGTGCTGGGTGAACACAAAGCTTATTTTTCTGGGCAACAATTTCACGCTTTCTTCATGGAGACTTTCATTTTGAAATACCTCACCGGAAGTCTTGTTGTAACTCCTCATTACCTTGACAGGTGTGAAGCTCAACACGCTATGGATTTGATACCGTACGGTGGACAGTCCACCGCTGGCGGTCATACACACAAGCACGGCAGGTACTTGACGTTTTCCGTCCTCGCGATGTCGTTGATAAAGTGCTCGATGGCACCGTGCGGAGCGCGTGCAGCCTCTGATCCTGATTGCAGATCGATGCCTTAGATCATAGAGGGAAGTTTACCTCCAGCGATCTGAGCAGAGAGGCGGAGAATTGCACGGCGGTTTACACGTTGTACGGTAAGAAGCTTTGCATTAGTATCAAAAGGGTGCAGGAGAGGATGTGCGAATATTGACATGATCGTGGCAGTTATTGCAGCGTGGCAATGAGATGTTGTTGTTTAAATGCCAAAAATCCGACGTTGGATGTATTTGAATTTGAATCCATCCATGTAGGAAACTTTGATGGGACGTGAAGTAGGACCCCATTTGCAGGACATTTCGAATGGATACTGTACTTTGAAAAGCGCACAAAATACATAAAAATAGAAACGATTCTAAATCAACAAAGTTGCATTTTAACCTTCTAACAGCTGGATCCTCATCAGTTTTCTTGTGCAGCATATTCACAAGCCTTTCATTAGCATTTAAACCTCTGAAACCTGAGAAAATTGGTATGACTTCTGTCTAAAACAAGGAGGAGAAAGAAACAAAAACAAGATTAGCAACTCTGCAACAAATGAACCGCAAACTGTTTAAAAAAAAGTAGTGAAAGGTGATAAATAAATGAATGGTAGGGGGAGTATTAGATATAATAAAAAATGGGGAAAATATCCAGAAAAGTATATTCATAGTTCTCTTAATTATATATCTAAAATTATTATTACAGAACAAAGAAAAATATATATCATTTTTAACACTTTTTTCCACATAAAAAAAACACTTTTCTTCTTATTTTCAGTTAATGTTCCTGTCAATTAAAAAAAAAAAAAAATATGGGTATTATTTGGGCCATTTCTTGTTATGTTGCTTGTTGCCCCTTTCCAATTTTTTGAAAGAAATCAGGCTTATTGGCTCAGGTATCAAAGAGTTAACTGTCCAATGATTGTGCTCCATATCTGTAGCTTATCAATAAAGTCATTATTGTTTGCATATTTAAATAAAACCCACACATTACATTATGTGCTATAGAGAAAATTATTAGATATTTTTTAAAAAAAAATGACCAGGAAATCATATTTATATTTATCATAATTATATATTCAAAATTAGGTTACATAAATAAAAAAACTTTCATCAGGTAATTTTATTATTTTTGTTCGTATTTATTTATTTATTTATTTATTTATCGTAATGCATTTATTTATTGTTTATTTCACCTTATTTTCAGGTAATTTTTCTTGTAACTTTTTAAAAATGTTTTGCTTTTTTTTTTTTTTTTCACCATTTCTTAAGTTGCTCGTCACCATCTTTGAGTGTTTTTGCACAGGTATCAAAGGGTTAACTGTGCAATGATCATGCTCCTACCTATATCCCATGAATACATTAAAATGTTATTGTTTACATATTTAAATAAAGCCCACTGGTTACATGATGTCCCATAGACTGCAGCACGAGAACAAGAGGTGCCTGCAGCAGTGAGGGGAGGCTAAGTTTAGCAGCTCAGCTCTCACCACATGTTGATTAACTGCTGGCACACTCGATGGGTAAACCTGTTTTCTGTGGTTCCTTGTCTTCATGCAGCGGTTAGTGGCAGCTGGCAGAGTGACTGTGCAGCCCTGTCTCCTCATAATAACACCACTAATCAATAAAGACCTGTTGAGGTTTGACCTGAGGGCTTTGCTTTTCAGGAACATTTGTTTAAAGTTAGATATGTGCAGAATTGTGAATCTACTTATAACCTACAGCTCCTGCTGGCAGGGCAATTAGGGAAAAACTGTTGTTTTTAATGGGTTTAATAGGGTGGACTAATAAAAATGCTAATTTCAATATTTCACCTAAGAATTTTTCAATTAATGCTCTCCCATTGTGTCCTGCTTCATTTTTATAAGCACTCATCTCTGCTCAGATTTTGTTTTATGGTTTCTTAGAGCTTTTGGGCAAATTATTCATTATTTCAAAGATATATTCACTCTAAAACTGTAATGTTTTTTCATGCAAGGACAAAAAAAAAAAAAATTTAATCTGGCTTCTTCCTTAATTTAAATCTGCTCCAGTAACATACATAGTAGTTAATTTGTCATGTTTAGTCTTTAATCTTGAGCCTTGTGGTTGCTGAGATATAATATTTATTTGAATACAGAGAATTTCTGAGCGGAGACCTGAAGAAGTTGGAGGGGGGGGGTTCTACTAGGTTAAAGGCAATCTGCTGCTCATGTTGTAAGATAAATGCAGTTTTTTGTGGCTTAAATGTCCTTTTTTTACAATTTATTTTGTTATTTAGAGATTTACGGAGAAGCTAAATACAAAAACAATCCAGTAAATGTCCCATACATCAGACAAATCTGTGTGCCAGACGCAGCCTCTGATTTAATTTAAGTTCCCATTGTCAGTCAGAGGCAGCACTCGCCTGTGAGCCTCCCCAGCTGCCAGTTACATAATGTCATCCGAGGACTGTCACAGTTTACTGAGCAGACGGGGAAACTCAGGCAAAATTGAGCACCAACAACAGAGAGGGAGGCCAGATTACATCGTTACATAAGGGCTGTTTTTCTTCCACTTGGCTGGGATGATGCAGATGATGGTGGTCTAGAAATAGGTCTGAGTGAAGGAAGAAGGGGATGCTGCTGCATACACTATATTTACCAATGGACGAGACACACAGACGAGCCTGTAATGCACAGAGAGGCTCTGACAATCAGTTTATGGAGAGGAATATTTGTATTTCATGCAGCAGAGACTGGCCTTTGTTAATAGTATCCTGCTATCCGTTAATGTTCTCAGTAATATTCATTGTGTATGGCCGTGCACACGACAGGTAGCAGACAATGCTACATTCAAGGACATATCAGTCTAATGTCTTTTAAGAGAGGTGGAGGGGAAATGACTGATAGCTTTCCTGCTGGCTAACCTCATCAGCAAAGTGCACTATGGCATTACATGCTTCATTAGGTTACATCTGTTTTGGATTTGTTTTTGTGAATTATTTTACGAGCAAACTTAAAATAGAGAAGTTATATGGATGTTGGCTAAAATGTAGATGCTGGAGTAGAAGGACTATTCATGTCTAAATTTGGTTTGACTTAATAGAACACAAAAAACCCTCATAAGCAGATTTTCACACTGTGGATGAAGCCTGATTAATGAAGCCAGTTATTCATTTTTTCCCAAGTATCTGCTGCTATATTTGTCAGAGTTGGATCATATTTTCAGCACTTATTGATTTTTCAACATATGGCAGCTGTATGATGGCAGTGATACATGCTGCATGCTGGTATGAGCTGGCAGTGACAGCTTTGATCCATCACATGTGATTCAAAATGGGAAATACTCCAACATGTCACATGGAGCAAAAAATCCGTGCCACGTTGCTCAAGATGATTTCAAATCAGCAAACATACCTGCATTGTGCACTGATCTTGCTCTCTGATTTAGTGATGATTTGTTGCTTGATTTTGTGTTTGCACAAATCAGATGTTGAACGCAGACCAAGACAGATAGCTTACGTCTCTTATGGCTTTATTCACTTTTTGGAAAGTAAGCTTTGTTTGCTATTACCAAATTTAAAATAGTGTTTTCTTCACAATGACTTAAAGGAACACTGTGTAAGATTTATGGCGACTTAGTGGCATCTAGCGGTGAGGTTTGCAGATTGCAACCAGCTGAAACTTCTCCAGGTTAGGATTCCTTCAGTGTTCATTGTTCAGGAGGTTTTAACCTGGAACCAAATTATCCGCAGAGGTCTCTTCCTCTCTAAAACAAACGGACACAGCGATTTCAACCAGTAAACACACAGAATAAAGCAGCTTTGCGTGAAAGATCTGTGTTTTTGTTTACTTTTTGGCATGTTGGAGACGGGCTGCTAGCCCAGAACCTGCTAATGTGTGCTCACCGGTATTGTCTTAGATCCAGATGTTCAGGGGGTTTTTACCAGGAGCTGAATCATCTACAGAGGTCTCTACCAGACCTAGTCAACATGATTGACTTTGTGGACCAGGTCCTGCCCCTCATGTAGATTTAAACAGCTCATTTGAAGGTAACATTCCATGGAATATTCCATGCCATTTCTGTGTCCTACACACTGGTCCTTTAAGTCTTTTCTTGCAAAGGTTTGAAGAGTCAAATGTCAATGTGATAACTGAATATTTTGTTAACAAGCTGTATATTTATATGTACTCTGCCCTTTCGAAACCAACTGATGCCATATTGCAACAAAGCATGTGATGATGTTTCTGAGAAAAAGACAGCTCTGACAATCCTAATGCAATCACTACAGTTGATGAAATTATTCAGCTTTGCAAACATGCAATATGACACATCAGTTTTCAAAATCTTTTTGTGGTCAACATGCTATGCTTGTTAGTTGTTTAGGTTAGCTTTGCATAACATTAATGAAACCCAATGATAATTAGCTGTGAAAGATAACCACACAGGTCGGATGACAACTCTGCGTGTTGAGATATCTATCTGCTGAAAACAACGATGTCATCCTTTTGGATATTAATGTTGAAAAGACTCTTTGTACATGTAGTGCTTGAGGGAGCCGCAGCAGCACTGCAGGAGCTGTGGGCCGCATCCTAATAACCTGAGATGACTGCAGTGGGAGCTTTAAAAACCAGACATAACACAAACATAATTGCCCCAAACACAATTGCCCCTCATTTGCAATCAGTTCTGAAATTCTGTGACGCATCTCTTAGAGTTAAACAGCAAAATCCTCATTCATATGATGAGCTATTAACTTTTTAATAAACAGATGTCACAGATGACTTTCAAACCGTATCACCTCACTTCTCTGTTTTTGGCTTGACTATATTTTTTTTCTAACAAATTGTGAGAATGTCATTTCTCAGGAATCCTGTTTTTTATGTGAAATCATTTATCAAAGGAAAAGAACAGATCTTTCTCATTTGATGAAACAACCTCAACTAAAGCTGTTATCACGGTAAAGGGAGACTCAGTGATGCAGTGCTGTCAGAAGAAGAAATAATGTAGTCATACTGAAAATCTTTCCACATAAATATATATATTAGTTTGAATTTCCAGTGAAATTGAAAGTCCTCCTCAAAATCAATGAGGATCAGCACAGGTGAAAGTGATTCCTAAAATGTGAGCAGAAGCTGAAAATGTTTCATTGTGACACTGAATAAATTAAATATTCTAATAAATAAAATCCTCTTACAGAGGTTAAAACGTGACAAATGAAAATCTTTGTAAAATGAACTTTGACTCAATATTATTGATGTTGTTTGTTTTGCAGATCGTTCCCAGCATAAATGATTTATGTGTGACCTTTTGCTTCTGTGTGACTGTGAAAACAATTTGACACAACTGCTGTGGAAATTGACCTGCGGAGTGCTCTGAAAGATGGGGACAACCTCTTTCCTGTTACCTTGTTAGCTAATTTATGATCCCTGCTCCATCTTCTTTTTTCTGTTACCGAGGATCGATGACAAATTAAACCTAATTACTTTTATTCATGGTGCTGAACATGAGTCTGTCCTTCTGGAGGACTGCATGTTGGATGTGAGAGGGGTGACTGATCATGACCGTAGTGGGTACTTCAAGCACAAAGCGGATGATTGGGTGTCAAATTGCCCCTGCTGCCTGACAGATGTTTGAGTGTGTCTGCTGATTAAGGTTTCCAGCCAACCTTTTTAGGGACCATAACAAGCTTGTAGAGAAGACCACTGCTGCGCTGTTCCCTCCAGGGGGTCCACATTGCTGTTTTTTTATTTCCCTAATAAAATAGTTGATGGATTTATCATTTGTCCCCGCAGGCATGATACTGTGAGGCCGCTGCATGAGGCAGCCTGGACGGACATGATGGAGGAGGCTGCCAGTCAGCTCGAGAGAGACCATGTGCACAGTGTCTATGACAAAATTGCTCCATATTTCAACGACAGTCGCTACAAAGCCTGGCCAAAGGTTCGACAGTTCCTGCTGGACCTGCAGCCGGGGAGCATCGTGGCTGACATCGGTGGGTGTCACCTCCAGCAGTGATGTAATCTTTGCAATCCTAGATGCTTAAATTATTAATGCATTGTTCTTGCTTATTTTTGGAGAGCTGTAGCTGACTGTCTTGTCCTTGGCAGGTTGTGGCAATGGCAAGTACCTCCACATCAACAAGGAGGTGTTCAAGCTGGGGTGCGATGTCTGTCGCCCCCTGGTGGACTTTGCCTGGAGCCAAGGACACGAGGTCCAGATGTGCGACGGGTTGCATTTGCCTTACAGAGACGGCTGCTTCGACGCTGTGCTCTCTATTGCAGGTAATGGAAAAACACACACCGCGAAAAAGGGACATTTGGATGTTGTCGGTTCCTCCCACTCAGTCACAAATCGCTCCCCTCATTTGCATGACGTCCAACCGCTGTAGCTGCCACTTGCGTCAAATTAAGTGAACTCATAATAATGATAAACATCAGTTTACCAAGAGCTTGTGTTGCCTAGCAAACCGTGTGGAATAATTTATGTGTCTTCCAACAAAACAGTGTCATCAGGAGCAAAGATGACAGCACACAACCACACTGTTCATTTGTGTTGTGTGCTGTACACATTGCACATAATGAGCTGAATGCGACTTCACGTCGTGATTAAATAAATGCCTATTTATCATTCTACTTAGTTTTGACAAATTAATGTTTTTGTCCTAGTCATCCATCATTTGTCCACCAAAGAACGTCGTATTCGAGCAATAAAGGAGATGGCTCGCACCCTGCAAGTGGGCGGACGCATCATGATCTATGTGTGGGCCATGGAACAGAAACGTCGTAAATTTGAGAAACAGGACATATTTGTTCCCTGGAACCCCAACCCTCACTCGCCCTCCAACAGGGAGCACGCCAAACCCAGACGGAGAGCCACAGCTCAGAGTGTGAGCGAAGCCATAGACAACGCTGACAAGCACAGGAAGGTTAGAAGCACATCGTCCGTGGCAGATGAGGAAGATCTGACCTGTGCCACGCCACAGCAGAGCACACAGAGACTGTGGTTCTTCTCCAGGTCTCTGGATTCTGTGTTCGACTTTGGAAGCTTAGCCATCTCCCGGTCGTCCTCCAGAGACCTGAGCATTTTATCTTCGCCCACAGGGGAGAACGGAGGGAACAAGGTCAGCCAGTGCGGGAGAGGACGAGGCCTCATTAAACAGGTTTCAAGCTTCTTTTCTCCGCCTTCTGTGATTGGATCAGAGGAGGACGTCTTTGACTCAGTCACAGACCTGCACAAGGGACAAAATAATCCTGGAGGCAACAACAACGGCACAGAAAACCAGAGCGTCTCAGTATCTTTAGCGCAGGAGTGTGGCTCTCTAGCTCTGCCAGATCTGGTCCCTTTCCAGAAGGAGCACCTAAAGCAGTGCGGAGATGAAAGTGAAGAAGCGCTGCAGGGAAAAGAGCAGCAGGAAAGCACAAGGAGTCCTCAGGGGAGTGAGGGGCAGGTGGAGGGCTCCTGCCTGAGGTACTATCACGTCTTCAGGGAGGGAGAACTGGCAGAGCTGATAGAGAATCATGTGGAGGAGCTTCATGTTAAACAAACTTACTTTGATCACGCTAATTGGTGTGTGGTGGCAGAGAAAGTTAAGTTGTGGAAAATATGATTTTAACTTGATTTTATATTGCATCAAATCTGCCTCAAGTTTTAGCACTGAATCACACATTTGACGATTACATTCTTGTGACTGAAAAGTGAAGAAATATACAGATGTAGCCAGTGTAAAAGGAACACTGAACTACTTCACTGCTGCACAGCTGTACCTAATAGTTAGAAAAACGTTATTTATTATTAATTTATTAGATTCTGGAACCAGCTGTGTGACAGATCTATCCACGTTTAGCACTAACTGTTGTTTTAGATGTTACGTTGTAATGGTTTTGCAGCAGCAGTGGAGGATGCACAGAGGATGGTGTTTAACAATGGCTAATACTGTATATTATTCCACATTTTTTAAGTATTTATTCTTTATCAGTAAATGAAACCAACAAGCAGTGTCCAGATATTGTGTGTGTGTGTGTGTGTGTGTTCTATTTTAGTGCCAAGAATTAGTTTTTATAATTAAACCACGGGGAGCTCCAATGCTGCTAACGATTTTAACTCTTTTAAAAGAGCATTTCTGCGAGAGATGTTAGGAAATGCACTGTTTCTCCCTTTGGACTTTTCTGTTAGCCAAAGAGAAATGTGTGAGACTGCGGTAAACTCTGAAATGTTTTAATGCATTGACTTCTGTGGAAAATTCTTTGTGTCTGCCTGTTTTACAATAATCCTTAACTCTGAATATGAGACAAAATTGCAGCAAGTTTCTGCAGTGGACTTCTTAGTAAGACTTTCTGTGAACTGTTCTTGTGTAATCTATCATAACACTATCGTAAGAAGAGCTCAAAGTCGTGCAGAATATCTTCCAGAACATTTGTGCATTTGCTCGTTGCATTTTGTTCTCCAAGTGTTTCAGAGAATGTGTTGCCAGTGTGCGTGTGCTTGATGTTTGTAATCGTTGTTTACTGTCTTGTGTTGAAGTAACAAACTGAACTGTACCACTGGTAGGTTTCAGCAAATCAACTGCCTCATATACTGTGAATAAACATTGCACTGTAACACAATTATGTCGCTGCTTGATGTCAGTGAATGACAAACTTGCTAATATACCCTTTGTGCCAAGGAGGGTGCGTATCCTTATCAGTACAGTATGTGTGGACCAACTGTGTTTGTTCTCAAGTGACGCTGGTACCTTAATGTCTTATGTGACCTGATGTAAATACTTGTTGAGTTTGAATTTGTTTTACCTTATTAAATATTTTTGTTCATGAGACGTGTTAGAGCATTTACTGTCATGAGGGTAATAATTTGATCTTGTTAGTGACAACCACAAAACGTATTGTTGAATAACGAAATATTTAATAGTTACACAGATAAGTCACAACTATAGAGGTACTCATATAGTATCTTGGTGAGGTAAACAGTTGTCATAAACAATTTCTCCAGGAGCTGAAACTATTGTAAAAAAAATCATAGCAGATGGTTGAATCCATTGTTTCTAATATCTTTTTCATAATTCTTTCATTAGATAATGCAGTATAATTAATGATTAGTTGATACAGCATAACCAGATTATTTTGTTACCAAGTAGAGAAGGAAAACTTCACCCCCCCTTTTTTTCAGTGTGTCTCTGGTGAACAAAGAATCCAAATATTAATTTAAGTAATTCACAACAGCAAAACTATATCAAAACATCTATTTTCAAACTCTCACACAACTCATGCAGAACAATCCAAGTCTCATTTATTCAACGGTGGCGGTAACAGTACTTACCAAACAGACAGCCTTTAACAATGGGGAGCTGAACATAAAGTGAACCTTATCTATGCTCCCTTCAAAGCCAGACTCCAAAGATAAAGACATTTGACCTTGTCAAACATGAGAGCTGCTCGTCTACCACTGCCTTGATTGGTAGATTGCTTGTGTTAATATGTGACTTTGGTGAATCAAAGCTAACCCCTCTAAACATAAAAAGTCAAAAACTAACTGATCTAGTCCATGGCAGACCAGCAGCTTCTGTGTTCAGCGAGGTAAAATTACAGCTTTTGTCAGTGGAATCTGGTTTTATACAGAATAGTGTACAGTGTAGATATGTTTCACTTTCAGTTAAGTTTTAAATATTAAGCTTTTTACAAAAAATTGTGTTTTGGATGTATTCAGCACACGACTGGATAAATGAGACTTATGTTAGACTACATGAGTTGCGTGAGAAATTGTTGTTTTGACATGTAGGTTTGCCATTGTTAAATGTGGCCCGCATTCATTAAGTATTTTCTCTGTTTTGGATTCTTCGTCACTGGAGGCATGTGAGAAAATCATGAATTAAACGTGACACGAGGGGAGTCATTGATACATGTGGTCATTTAGGGGTGGGGGGTGGGGGAGGGGGTATTCCTTTAATATTGGCATTGGCTCCTAAAGCTCAAGTAGCAGGTATACTTTGAGGGTCCTTGATTTCGGGCATGATGGTTTTACATCCGACACTCCCTCCAAACCTGAAATATGAAGAACATGAATGCAATATCCATACATTAGTCATTGTATACACTGTTAAAGTAAATAATTCTGTATTGAAAGGGGTCCTAAAACATGGTTTGTTTAGCAGTTATGTGTCCTGTACCTGAGTCGCTGCTCTGTGGACGATTGAGTGTCTGATGGCCAGTTTGTCGATGTCTCTCGAGTATCCTCCTCCGATAACAGCAGCTACGGGAATGCCTCTGCTCACCACAGTCTTCATCACGTACACATCTCTCTGATACAGCCCTAGGAGATACTCACATCTCTCATTCAACAGTGTCTAGAATTTAAATGTAGATGGAGAGACTTGGGTGTCGAAGTTAACATTAACCTTGGTCAGTGAGACGGAGCCTCCCGAGTTCATCCTCCCAGTGAGGGTCGACACCTGCGTCGTACAGAACCAAGTCTGGACGAAATGTCTCCAGCAGCCAGGGGAGGTGTGCCTCCACTGTTGACCAAAATCATCAGGTAAGTTTCATGGAAACAAACACTCAGATTACTGCCACTTATTATGAAAGATTTCTGTAAAAATGTTTAGCTTGTTCATTTCAAGCCAGCAGAGAGAAAATGTAAATCAATCTCTAAAACTTTGACACATTTGGAGACTTCAGTACTCAAACTAAAATGTTGTGTCTTGACAGCAACACTTACTGATCTAAACTTTGAACACATATATTTATTACAGCCTGTGTTATCGTGCCTGTGGAGAGGTACTCCTTGTCCTCCAGCCCATCTTCCATGCTCACATCTAGGTCACTCTGTTGTTTACGGAGGGGGAAGTTTTTCCCACAATGCACTGAGAATGTAAACACACACGGCTCCTCTTTAAAAATAAAAGCAGTGCCATCACCCTGTTGGACGCAAAAGATTAAGAGTTTTAGCTCATCAAATGTAAACAAAGACAGATGCCAGAACATTAAAAGTAGCAGAGACAAGTTAATGCTACCTGATGCACATCTAAATCCACTATCAGAACCTTCCTTTTGAGGGAAGACATGCCCATCAGGTATTTGGCTGCAACTGCTAAGTCATTAAGGAGACAAAACCCTGAGCCATAGCTCGGAAAAGCATGATGTGTTCCTCCTGCCGTGCTGCAGGCCAGACCCCTCTGCAGAGCTACTTCAGCAGCCAGAACAGTCCCACCTGTCAACAACAGAGAGGCTGTCATGTAGTGTGATATTTCCAGCTGTTCGATCACCACCACACTTCAGATGTTCTTCCCACCTGTTTCATATCGACAGCGTCTCACTATGCCGTCACTCCAGGGGAAACCTGTCTTTCTTTGTTCTTGCTCATTTATTTTGCCATTCATGAAGTTGTTTAAGTATTCCTCTGTGTGCACACAGCTGAGTAAATCTTTGGAGGCAATTTCAGGGACCCACACCTACTGTGAAGAAAGAAATGCACTTTAACTGTAGACTGGAACATTGGTACATCTTTCTTTATAACTGGCTATTTTAAGTTTGTCGCCTGTTGCTTGTGTGCAAATTATTATGCTGTTTCTTTTCAACTTCCACTGTTGTTTCTTTAGTCTACTTATTCTTTTATGTGTAATTCTTTATGTTGCTGTCTTGGCCAGGACTCCCTTGAAAAAGAGATTCTGAATCTAAATGGGACCATCTCTGGTTAAATAAAGGTTAAATTAAAATAAATAAATAAATAAAATAAAATAAAAACGGGGAAAAAATAAACATTTTTTCTTAGTGTCCATTGCTGCTAAAATTACATAAAAAAGTAACGTCTTTGAATGTTTTGTGTGACTAACAGCCCAAAATCAAGATATAAGGGATATAACAATGTATAACAAGAGAAATGCCAGATCTTATTACCAAAATGTCAAGCTTCTCTCAGTTGACTAATCGGTTGTATTTAGCAGTAGAAAATGATCCTTTTCATCACAACTGCATTTTTTTCCGCTGAAAATATAAATGAACGGCTCACCTGTTTCTCCGTGATGACTTGATCCTTGATTAGAAAGTGTAAAACGCGGGGAAACTTGCCCATTGGAAACCTGTGATTGGGTGGGAGGTCGCACACATACTTGCTGTGATGAATTATGGGAAGTCCGCTGGATTCCTGTCTTACCTGCGAAGGTGGACAGGTTCACCGTGAGGGCAGTCTGAATGGAGTGCGTTGTGTTTTTTAAATATACTTTACTGTATGAACTCCTTACTAGTTCAGCATGGAAACATCTGCAGGAGGTGAGTGCTGCACCGACCACAAGTCCCGCTTTTATTCGAGGTCTTCGAGAAAATAGTTTGATGCAGGTCATCACTCTGACTGGCGTTACTCCCTAATGACTCACTGTCATAACACAGAGAAACGTTATGTTGTTTTGCAGTTTGTTATGAAACCAGTGCTGAAGGTGTCGTGTCTGCTTACGGATGTGTCACTGTGTTTGTCCTCTTTGTAGTACTGCCATCTGCTGTGACGGAGTAAAAACACAGTGTGACTCATACACAGTTCATCATCACCATCTACTGATGTGAAGTGAATACTGCACATCTGCAGCTTCATCAGCCCCCCCCCCCCCCCCCCCCTCAGTCCCCCCCCCCCCCCCCCCCCCCCCCCCCCCCCATTCACACACGCATATCTCCCCATGAATGCATTAGATTTCTCCTGATACAGTAGACCTTTTACAAAGCAAACATTTAGCCTTATCATAGAAGACAGAGCACAGGTGAAACTGGTGACACTAACGATGGCTTAAGTATCCCAGTAAACTATTCCAGTGAGTCAACATGGATAATACAAGGGCCTTTAAGTGGAATGCAGTTATCATTAACATAAATCCAATACACCTGTGCTTTTTCTGCTATGACATGTCAGAATGTCTGCTGTGACATACAGCAGGTTTTTGCCAAAGATGACAGTTTGTTATTGTAATACTGTAAATTACTACCAACAGACTCACAGTAAAATGTATTAATACTTTGAAAAGTACTGCAGGGATAATTATCACTGCAATTTTCAATGTCATCATCTTGGAATATTTAAAACATCTAAACTTTGCTCAGTGCTGGAGTTACTTCATCAAATATAGGCTTAGTGATAATATCTTTAGCATGTCAGATTTCATTTAATGTTCTGTTTTATTCACGGCCCACCAAAGCATTTCACCTTACATCTATCTGTGTTTTCGGTTCCAAAATATCTCTTATTGAAACATATGAAACAGTTGGAAATAAGCATAGAAAAATGGCAGTGAATTTGGCAGGAGTCTATGTTATCCTATTCTGCAAAGGCTGCTGCTTTTTTTTTAATTCTTTGATGGGAGGAGACCCGATGCAAATGAGATAGATTTATGATTTCCATTGTGTACTCAGTTTTTTCCCCTTGATACATCAAATGATCCAAGCTCTCCTTACATTTTAAGATTTCAGCTTTTAACCCTAATTGCTCATTCTCTTTAGTGTATTTACATCATACAAGAGTTGCTGTTTTCTCTATATTGGTCAGATTTCCTCTTCGATGCTTGTCTGTACCCTGACCATCTTCATCCACTCCTCCTCTGCAGCCTTCACAGCTGCTGTCCCCTCCTGCTGTCCCCACAAGGTGCTCCATCACGGTGGCAGAGGATCATTGATGGTGTCACACTGAAATCATGTCACACTCACAGCCTGAGAGATTCTTCACTCTCATGTGTTGTAGTTTAAAGTGACAGAGGATGCTGCAGAAGGGTGAGTGATGTGATGCAAATAATTCACTTGTATTTTATAATGCCCAAAAAATCTTCAAGACATGAAATTTCACACACTGGTCCTTTTATGGATGAAAAATGTGTTTCTTTAGCTTTGCAGCGCTATATTTTCCTTATAACTGTAATGGCCTGTGATTAGCTACTTTTGTGTCTGGTTTTGCCTCTCCATCTGTCTCTGTTTTACATTGCTAGCAGGCAGCTCAAGGCACTGTCTGGCGTACTGTCGGCTGTGGGGTTCTCCCATGAGACTCTGTGTGTGTGTGTGTGTGTGTGTGTGTGTGTGTGTGTGTGTGTCTGGAGGATAGGGATTAGTGTAGCCCCCACTGGGAGGGGCTAGTGTACTCACAGGCAGATAAGAGAAAAGTCGAGAGCGTTGGCCCCAGGTGCAGATGAGAAACCTCCACACAATAGAGGAAGGAGATTAGAGAGGTAAAATCAATTACTGACTCCAGCCATGTTAACAGGCATTTCAAATAGACAGAGAGGAAAATGTGGAAGGGACTCTCTTTTCAAATGAAAGACTCCTGACAGTATATCCTGACAGAAGAAAGTGTTTGCTGTTTGCATCAGATAGAGGTTAGATTAATTCACTGAAACATAGATTCTGCTTCTGCTTCAACTACAATGTTCATCTACATTTCATCATTTTAGCTCATTTTTTGAAAATCACCTTTATTTTACCTCAAAGGTCATCATTTTACAAGCCATGATTTTTTTTTTGGAAATGCACATTTTGTACTTTTCCAGGCATCCATTTTTTCCGTTAATATTAATCTATGAATATACTTCTAAAACACGTTTGATTTGTATAATTCATCACAGTGAGCATTCAGTACCCGAGCAGATGTGCTTCTTTCAGTCTCTTTGTTGTTGGATGTGATTATACAAAATATTGTCTGTCTCTGTCCAAGCAGTGCTTGATCGTTCAAGATTTATTCAGCACCGAGTTCAAAAGAGAGACTGAATAAGTATGAGTAATAAATTAGAGGTAACCACCGTAACATTTTCACTGGCCTCCGTGCTGCTTTCTACTGTTTACTAAACTGTCTTCTGGTGTCCGGCCCGTCCCTGACATCGTTACATACTACACTATACACTATACATATCTAACAGCTTTCCCCTTGTTTAAAAAACCTGCATACACATGTTAATTTTGGTGGGAAAAGGGTATTTCTCACATGAGACTTATTTTATAGTGAATTTAATAGTGAAAACAAACTATTTTACCTTTCTTGGGACCACCTGGAACCCCCTCAGTGACCTCTGGAGGTCCTCAGACCCCTGGTTGACAACTACAGGTCTATAAAATGTCACAAAATAGGGACAAAATACCAATCACAATTTGCCAGAGTCCATGGTGACATCTTACATGCTTGTTTTGCCTGATAGAGATAAGTTCAGATAAGGAAACTGAACAAGAAAACTAAATTCACATTCATGTTAACATGTAAGCTGTCAGAACTAGAGATGATTAATAAATTATCCAAATAGTTGCTGAGTATTTTTCTGCCAATCGACTGACTGATTTCAGCTCTCGTGCAGACTCTCCTAATCAGTCTACAGTTAAACTCTATTACCGTGCAACAATATTGACAAGCAGTAGTGAAATAGATAGACTCAATGGTTGTAGTGATTGATGGCACAGATCAAGCGTGCCTAGAATCTGCCAATAGATTTTCATTCCATTCAGAAATCAATGAAATCCAGTGACTGCCTGGAACAGCAGTACATCTTAAATGGCAAAGAATCCATTTGAAAATGGTCAACAAGATGTGAAGTACACATGATTTGTAGTAAGAGTTACAACCTTAAAAACACACTGGCGTGGTTCTTTTGCACCAGTGGAGGAGGAACCACAGCTGACAGTCAGCTGTGAGCGAGCAGCAGCGCTCTGCTTCAGGGCAGCTGCTTTCAAAGCGTCTCATTCCAAACAAAGACAAAAGAAGAAGATGACAGCTGCTCAGCTTTGATCTCATTTTCTCGTCTCTCATCTGGCAAAATCATAGCAGACCAACTTAACTCAATGCTCTGAATATAGTTTTTCTTACTCTCAGAATTGTGGTTTAAATTACAGTAGAATTATTTCAGGTATCACCAAGTTGTTTCCTTGCTCTAAAGGTAGAGTTTAACTTTATTCAACCAAAACAGCCACATGTAGACTTGGCTTTAAGAACTTGTTGGTGCGTACACATTGTACATCCTTCATTCACACATGGATGGGATTGATGATTTGTTGCATGCGATGTGTGATTAAGCAAATGAATAACCCTGTCATCTCTGAATAGCCCTGTCATCTTGGCATGTATTTTCACATTCCTGGAAGCAAACACGTTTGTTGTCTGACCCCAGCAGGGGAGTGGGCGGTGAGATGTGTGCATCAGACACTGGATTCAAACATACCCTTCAATTACACAACATCACAATCACAACACAGAGCCCACAAAACACCTCATCTTCACCCGCCACCTCACAGAGCGGAAGGAATTCGCTGGTTGATCGTGAGTGGTGGCAGAGCGTGTTGCAGCAGGCGAGGACAGGGGTTGTTGTTGGAGTGAATTCATTTGTAGCTGCTCTGTGTGTGCGTGTGATTGCGACGGCCCACTGCCTCGTTCCTCCGAGACATAACCCCGGTCACATGAAAGGCCAGGCTGATTCACCTCCCATCATCCCTGCCCTCCTATAATCACATACACGCTGGGAGACAAGCTATGAAATCATTGTGCAGTCGATAATTTCCCATCATTTCAGTCAGTGTTTACATCTCCTCTCCTTATCAGCGGGACTGACATCTTCTCTCACATTAGTCATTGTTTGGGAATGTCCCGCTGTTTACTAAGATTTGGCATCTTGTCGTGTGGCAGTTGTGTGGTAGAGAGCACGTGCTGCCTGCATGTGCTGTCAGAAAATAGTAATGATTGAGCCAAGAATTCATGAGTAGAGGCAAGGCCAAGAGTTTACCCAATTGCACTTACCCAATTATTTGGCAAGCTCCAAAGTGATTTCTTAGATCTGACATTTCTGCACAATTAAACAAATTTACCTCTGCAAGTAGGGCTTTAACTAATAATTATTTTTATTGTCAATTAATCTCTTTATATTCTAAGTGGTGGGTAAAGTATTAAGATATTTTACGTAAATAAAAATATCAATACCACAGTGCAATAATACTAAAACTACTGAACTAAAATCAGCGATGCATTTATGTGTTCAGCACTTTAGTGTTGCGGCTGGTAATGGTGGTGCTGATGACTTTCGCTCTGTAGTTTAATTCATAAAATCATATTATAATGTGTTATTTTATTCATAATTACTAATAAATACTAATAGTAACTAAAGTTATGAAATAAATGTAGTGGAATAAAAAGTAGAATATTTGGCTCCAAAATGTAGTAGAGTAAAAGAATAAAGTGGCATACAATGAAAATATTAAAATAAAGTACAAGTACCCCAAAATTGTACTTAAATGCAAAACTTAAAATATACTTTACAGTTACATTCCACCACTGTATATTCTCAGTTAACTGATTCGTTGTTTGGTCAATGACAAAATGGTGAAAAAGTGTTTTCCAAAGCACAAGATGTTGTCCTTAAAATGTCTGTTGTCCACAAACTAAAGATATTTATTATTATTGATTATTTAACTGACAGAAGAGTAAAGAAACTAGAGAATATTCACATTAAAGAAGCTGAAATCAGAGAAATTTTACTTTCTTAAAATAACTTAACCCAGTCAAACAATTATCAAAATGTAATTTTGACAATACATCAGTTAATCGTTGCAGCTGTATTTGGAAGTGGTTTATACACTTGGCTCCTGTTAAGTTGTTGATGGGATTATTGCTCTTGTGTTGTTTGGTATGAAGATTGATCATCTGAGGGTCTTAAGTTCAGTAATTCATCATCTTGTCAATTTAAGTTTGAAAGAAATCGGGCACAATGAACTGTGGCCAAACCTGAATAATTAAAATATTATGAAAAGCGCTTAATTTGTGTTTGAAACAAAGTAGTAAGCCTGTATTTTTAAAGGTAATAGCTCTCATGGGGTGTCGTAGAAGCAATATGGGTCCGTTTTAAGCAAAATACAATATGTGGGGGGAAACACTAATTAGATGTTTATACCACAGTTGATTCAGGTGTGTGCACTGTTTTGCCCGAAACACTGCTCAACAGATAAAAATATGGACTTTGGGGAATCTTGAACTATTTTATTGGATACAATTATAATAACATGAGGTGACTTTTCCACAGGAGGGTTTTTTACACTCTTACTGTTATGTGCTCTTACACAAGTGCTCAAAAATGATTTGATGATTTGATTCTCAGTAATTACCTCATCTGTTTTCTCTCGCACTGTAAACTTTTTAAAGCTGATAGCGAGCTAGCTGTGGCTCTGTTCAGAAAAATGAAACGTCTGAATTCTTAATTACTGTGTTCATATGTCCAGTCAAATTATGCGATCACTTCAGACCTCTGTCTAGTTTTGTTCATTGGACAGTTGGTCTTCTATGAGAAAATGTTTCAAATGTTAAAGGAAGCAGTGTTTTATGACACTAAAATAAAATAAAATAAAATAAAATACAATATTGACACCTCAACAACCTCTGACATAATCTGAATAGTGGGAACATAAAGGCCAATATCGTTGGCGCTCTAAGACACAAAGTGAGACTGCAGAGAGAAGTGATAATGCACAACATCTGCCCAGTGGTATGCAGGGAATCCAAAAGGGGAGTCGGAAAGCAGCAGAGATATTGAGTCAGACTGTGGTATTGCTGGAATGTTTTCTAATGATGTTTACGTTTCGTATTGTACTCGTCTGCATGCAACAGCTGGGTATTGTTCAGGTTACATAAGAGAGCTGCGTGCAACAGCAAAAAAAAAAAAAAAAAAAAAAAAAAAAAAAAACAGAAGTACATTTCAAGCTTTTACTAATTGTATTGTTAAATATAAATGCAGCATGCTGTAAATGTTATGTTGCAGTGTTGCAGGAGCAGATAAAATGTAATTCATTCCTATACTGTAGATGTAGTTTAACCCTGTCCGTCTTTGCCGTCTTGACAGACTCACGCTTGTTCTGTGCAGCAATAACATGTTGCGTTGCTGGCAGGCAAACCCGCGACCGTACAGCCACATGTTTCAGCAACACAGCTGGCTCCATTCTCTTCCCCTCACTTTAATCTCACTGTGCCATGTGAAGACCACAGGCACTTCAGAACGTCTGCCCTGTCTTGACAGCCGTGTTGATACCACTGATAAGGAGAAAAGGGAGAGAAGAGACAGCAAATGAAATGACAGCGCAGAATGTGTTTCTCCTCATACACTGTAAAAACATGCAGTAGTTGGATATACAGTTCCTGGATTGAGTCAATATAAAATTCAAGCATTTTTCATTATTTGTACCTCTGTGGCTCATAAACATTTTAACTATATTTTACTGTGATTCTAACTTTTATCAGTGAGACATTGAATCTCTCATAAATTATTTTTTTTGCACACATTGGATATTATTTTAATGAAAACACATCAAGAATTTCCCTATCAGAGGTAAATACAGATTATACAATATTTTTTTGTAATTAACAGATTTATTTTTATTTTGGTAGTTAGTGGTTTATATATATATTTAATCCTTTTTTTTAGAGCATAGAAGAAAAACAGAAAGCAAACAAGCATAGCACACCATGTGTAACATTGGCCACAGTCAGAGTGATTGGTACAATGCATTGTTAAAAAAAGATACAAAATACAAATACAAAAGAGTTTATGCATACAGCAAAGGGGTAATATACACAACAAGGTGCTTAATTTTGCATTTAGAATGTTGGGGTTCTTATGAGCGATAGATCACAATGGCTGCACCAGATATATACTAACTTTAATTCTCTTATATGGGTCAAACTCTAATGAATGTTCCTGCATTTCTCATAATGCATATTGAAAGTGACTTTTTGTTGAACCCTCCCTGCCTGGCAAACTTCATGTGTTTAAATTTAATATCAAACTGAAATTTTAACTGCAGGCTCTAATAATGTGTTTTATATTAAAGGTCTAGTGTCCAAGATTTAGGGGGTTTTAGTGGCATCTAGTGGTGACAATTGTAGATTGCAACCAGCTGAAACGTCTCCCATGTGCCAAGTGTGAACTCCCGGTTAGAATTCCTTCAGTTTTATTGTTCAAAAGGTGTTTACCGGGAGCCAAATTATCCGCAGAGGTCTCCTCCTCTCCAAAACAAACAGACCCGGTGATTAAAACTGGTAAAAACATTAATAAAGAAGTTTCATGTTATAAATATGTGTTTCTCTGAGGCTGTTTGGCATGACAGAGACAGGCTGCCAGATCAGCACCTTCTATTGTGTACTCCCCTTTTTTCTCTGATAACATAAGATCCAGACGTTCAGGAGGTTTTCACCAGGAGCTGAAATTATCCATAGAGATCTCTTCCTCTCCAAAACAAACAGGCCTGGTGATTTACTAAAGCAGTGTCATGTGAAAAATCAGTGATTTTCCGATGCTGTATGTTGTGGAGGGTCTGCTAATCACAGTGACTGACGCTAAAATGCCAATATTCCCATCTAGAGCCAGTTTGGTTTGTCCATTTTGGGTTACTGTAGAAAAATGGCTATAAACCATGGCTATGTCCCAGGACAAGGACCTGCTCCATATGTAGATGTAAATGTCTCAACACGATGATTCTTATTTCAGGTGATTTCTGCCAAAATATGCCCCTAAATCCTATACACTGGACTTTAAGTCCCTAAACTAAATATTACTTATTGTCTTCAGTAGATCCCAAATCAATGTATCACAATTAGGTTAGAGATTAAAATAAAAATAAAACTTCTCAGACACCATGTACATTAAAACATATTGGAGTTCTTATTTAGTAAATGAGTAAATCTAACTATATTGGATTTGCAGCGCTGAGGTGTTTTGATGAATATTTTTTACAGTGTATCAGATTGCTGTGTACTCTGGGCTGAAATGTCTTGCACAAGCTTGAGCCAGAATGTTACTTGTGTCAAACTGTCATATTTCGCAAAATCCAACATGCAAACAGACCAGAAGAGATTCCACATAGAAAAAAAATGTGTTTGATAGATTAAAATATTATGTTTGAAAACTGCCTGTTTTGAGACTTACAATTCATTGAAAAAGTATTTCATACCCTCAGGTCTTGCAATTCTTCAGTGAATGGGTCATGAACTCTGTCAGTTTCAATCTGTTACACTCTTCCAGGTAAAGTGACTGGTGGGCAGAGTGGGAAATTATCATTCTTATCACTCTGTAAATCAGCCGAAAAACAAACAGTAATATCCTCTAACACTTGTATTCTCCTTTTTCTGGAGGGGTTGGCACTGAGTGTCTCCGCCTGCTGAGGATCTGTGTCCGGGCTTTGGTATGTCTGCCATCTCTGGCAGTTTGCTTTGGCAGTGTGTCCACACCCCCCTCAGTCCTGTCTTGACATTGTTGTCATAGCGATGATCTGCAGCGGGAGGCCTTGTCTTGTTTCCATTAAATTCAGTACAGCTCTACATATGACTGCAGTTAAGGAAGTTACATTAAACACTGATACTGAGGAGATGAAAGTTTTCATTTCAACCACCAGAGGATGAAAACAGAAGGTTAAAGGGGCACACAGGCCCCACTTTTGGGACTTTTAGGATAATGTCATTTTAATCTAAATATATTTGGCCTGATCAAGTTTTTTTTACACCTGATCCTAATCCGAGTCATGTGATGTTGAGTATCTGCCGATACTGCGTCACAGTCTGATACTTCTTTAGGTGGATAATACAGCTGCACACAGCACACTTAAAGTACTTAAAAGTTATTAAAATCAACCCAGTGTATATACTTTACAGTTTAATAGCTTTGCAATGCAATACCAGAATAAAATGTCTGCGTCCAAACAGTGCCTGAGGGTTTTTTATTTTATTTTTACAAAAATAACAAAGTAAAGAAACTTAAAATATTTTGTATGACTATTATCAAAATTCCACTTAGTGTATCATTTGTTTTTCAACAAAATAGCAAACACACTAAAATGAATTAAGAAATTACAACAAATGTCATTCTGTTTCCTTAAACTTCAAATCAGATGATTGGAATTTTATTTTGCCAATACTCTGATTCATGTCTACATACCTGCAAACCTTATGACATTCCCTTTAACCT